>NW_017729025.1:85078711-85080473 GCF_001723915.1 Gavialis gangeticus | reverse complement strand
TAAAGTGTCGAAACAGCATCAAAACAGTGTCAAAACAGTGAAACAGTTTCAATGAAACAAAACAAAACAGTGCTTCAAAACAGCAAAAATGAAACATTATCCCTTCAAAACAGCGAAATGGAAGTTGAAACCAAACGGTGCTGTTTGACACAGCCCTACAGAGAAGAAAGGGAAATTAGGGTTTGTTGAAGGAAAAAAAAAAGAGGAGCCCACTATTTTGAAGGGAGGGTGGAAGGTATTCTATACTTGACTAAGACAACAACAAGAAGGAAAATGGAGCAAGTCCAGAGTTTTCTATTATAGCTCCTGAAAACCCAACAAAACACAATAGGAGGCATGGTTTGCTGTGGAATGGGGGGTGACAGGAAATCACCAAGAGCATAAGCAGTTTTTATAACAGCAGGAGAGGTCCTGGGAGGTGAGAATGCTGTTTGGATTGACATGTCCCTGGGTTGGCCTAACTGCAACCAAAGTTTGAGCTTTAACACTTTGCACATTTAAGTGTGTGGCTAAATGTACCAGGTGGCCAGTCATCCAGTGTGGCCTTGAGTGGTGAACAGATTGGTTTGCCTATGGAAGTGAAAAGGCTGCAATTAACCTCTGAGTGATACAGACATCAGATTGGGGTAAAACCAGTCCCATGGGAAGCCTAGCCTAGAGTTGTAGTTCATTGGCTGTGGGTCCTCAACCTGGTGGCTATCAGCACAGACAATTTTAGTAGAGAAAACAATGGACTTGGTGTTCCAGAAGCAAATCTGATAGATTTTGCCTGCAGGGGTCCTAACTGGGGTCAAATGAGTCCAATCAGTGTCAGTAATTGATGGACAAATAAGAGGTCTGTTTGGAGTCTGAACAACCTGGGCAGTTGGAGCAGGGGAGCTGGCCACCAGTCTCCCCACCATAAAACTGTAAGGGAGCAGAACCCCAATCAGGAGAAATGGGGGAAAGTATATAACATGAAATTATTCTGGACCAGTCCCAAGCCAAGATTCCCAGAAACTGCATTAAGATTTTGGCTAGTACTGTAGCTTGTGAGCAGTTGGCCTGTGGGAAGGCAGGTAGGACTGATAGTGTGCTTTAAGTGTGAACAATCCTGGCACCTCAAGAGAGACTATATGCTCTTGGAATCCAATTACCTAAGTTGCTATTAAATGAGTCTGTGGCCTGGAGATCTCCCTAAACAAAGAAAGGAAATCACAATGTTTTATAACCATGAAGGTAGGGGATGTAACAGTAAAAGCCCTAGTGGTTTTTAAGATATAAACACTCTTATCTAGAAATATGCATTTCTTTTTAAACATCTTTCCTTGTGCATGTTTTTTAGTGCCAAGGGAGAAAGTGAGTCTATCTGACAACCCATTCCATAGGCAGATTTAGAATTTTGAAAATCGGGATGCAGACGGTGAGGTGCATTATCATATATAAAGCAACACACATTTTTTCCAGTTAAAAATAAATTAGAAGCATACTAATATGCTAGGGGCCTAGGGCTGTGAAACAGGAGCTTCGTTACCAGGAGCAGCTAACAGGCAGGAGAGTTACAGAACAAAGGATAGCTTAAGAAAAGAAACATCAAGACCATTAAAAAGGAGAGAGTTGTTAATATCTGTGGAATAAAGAGTTTAGATGGGATCAGGTAGATTATAACTCATGAAGTCAATTGACTCTCTTGACACTTCCTTACTAGAAATGCTGCTGCCATTGCCAGGCAGTTGTTTTTAAACTTTGGTTGGACCGGGACTCAAAGTAGGGAGTGCAAGTG
>NW_017729025.1:85069419-85078700 GCF_001723915.1 Gavialis gangeticus | reverse complement strand
CCCCCAGTACATCTCGCCGCCCCCCGCCCCCTCTGGATCCACCCCTGGCAATGCTGAACTACAGGTTGGGGCAATGGCGATATTGTTGTGGCTCATAATCTTTGTAAGAAATTGGGAGTGACTTATAACCCTACAAAGAATGTGGTATGTGGAAGTAGCAATGGTTTCTGGACTGTGTGATGAGTCAGAAGAAGACTGGAAAAATCTGGAAGATCACATTGCAGTACCTGATTAGAGTCACTTGGAAGCTATGAGGCAAGTCCAGATCCTGGATAAGCAGCTGAAGACTTGCAGTCAGGAATTGACCAAGCCTGAAACTTTCTGGCAGAGGATTGTAGCTCAGGTGACCAGGCAGAGAGAGTCAGTGGTCTGTTGGGAAGAGACAGCCTCCATCTCACTCCACTGGGGAAGAAGCACTTCTCAGACAGTATGGCTGACCTGATCAACTGGGTTTTAAACTAAGCTTGCCAGGGAATAGGTGGATATCCACCAGAGCAAGCTCACCAAGCATCAACCGCAAAATCAGCAGGTTAGGATGCTCAAGGGAACCCACTCCTACCCCAGCCTAGGAACAGAGTTTCTCCATGTGTACAAGGAAGCCTAAGACCTCCAACAGCATACTTACTTGCCTGTACACTAGTGCTAGGAGTTTGTGGAATAAACAGGAGAAACTGATCCTTCTGCTAAACAAAAAATGACTACGATCTCTTAGGGATAATGGAGACCTGGTGGGATTTCTCATATGAGTGGACTAAGGATATAAATGGTTATAGCTTGTACAGGAGAGATCATGCTGAAATAAGGGGTGGGGTGGGGGAGCTTTCTATGTGAAGGAGACTGGCACCCGAGGTGGACGACTTGGGTCATCCCTACAAGCTGAGATTGGCACCCAAGGTGGATGACTGGAGACCCCTTGGGTTAGAATATGAAGGGAATATGAGATTGGCACCCAAGGTGGATGACGGACACCCTTTGGGTTAGAATATGGCGAAGGGGATACAATGGTAGGACTCTACTGCAGACATCCAAATCAGGAATAAGAGCTTGACCAAGAATTTGCCAGGGAACTGACCGAGGCTGCACAGTCTCAGTGCATGGTTATCATAGGAGACTTCAGTTACCTGGACATCTCATGGGAAGAACTCTCAGCCAAATCCAATTGGTCTCAAAGCTTCCTTACATGCATGAATGAGCTCTATCTGTCTCGAGAAGTTTATGGGCTGACAAGAGGTAAAGTGCTGCTGGACCTGGTACTGGCCAAAGGGGATGATCGAATCAGTAACCTAAGAATTGAAAGGAAGCTGGGTGACAGTGATCATGAGTTGATCACTTTCACTATCCATCACAAAGCTGGCAAGTTGGCCAGTAATGCAGTAGTCTTTGACTTTAGGAAAGCTGACTTCCATAAGTTCAGAATGCCTGTTCTTTATGCCCTGACAGGCCATAATTCCATAGGGAGGGGAGTTCATGATGAGTGGTTGCTCCTTAAGGAAGCGATCGTCAAAGCACAAGGGGAATCCATCTCAACCCATGGAAAAGGTGGTGAAAGGGCTCAACAACCCCCTTGGCTCAACAGGGAACCCATGGACCTCCTACATCTAAAAAGAGAGACTTATATAGAATGAAAGACAGGAAACACCACCAAGGAGGAGTATGCTGTACAAGGTCTGCACCCGTAGGGAGCGAACTAGGAAAGCCAAGGCTGCAGCTGAACTCCAACTGGCTACATGAATCAAGGACAATAAAAAGTCCTTCTTCAGATATGTGGGGAGTCAAAAGAAAAACAAGGGCAACATTGGACCCCTGCTAAACCAGTTGAGGCAGCTGACTACCGACACCCAGGAAAAAGCCAATCTGCTTAATGATTACTCTGTGTTGGTTTTTCACCAGCCAAAAGGGACCACCCTGCCTAACATGATGCAGGATGACCAGGGTGAGGATGAATATATGCCCACCATTGGCATTGATCTTGTGAGGTAGCATTTTGAGAGGCTGAACCCCCACAGATCAGCTGGTCTGGATAGATTGCACCCAAGAGTGCCAAAGGAACTGGCAGACATCATAGTGCAGTAACTGGCAAGGATATTTGAGAACTCGTGGCAATCGGGTGAAGTACCTGAAGATTGAAAAATGGCCAATGTGGTGCCTATCTTCAAGAAAGGGAGGAAAGAAGACCCAGGAAACTACAGGGTCAGTTTGACATCAGTTTGACATCAATCCCTGGGAAGACTTGGAAAAAATGATCAAAGAAACCATTCTTGACAGGCTAACAGAAGACAACATTCTGAGGGATAGTTAGCACGGGTTTGTTGCGGGTAGGTCTTGCTTGACCAATCTCATTTCCTTCTATGACCAGGTGAGGTATCACCTGGACAAAAGGGAAGATGCTGATATAATATATTTGAACTTTAAGAAACCCTTTGACTTGGTGTCCCATGATATCCTTATGGAAAAATTGAGCAACTGCAGCCTCAACTACTCCACAGTCTGATGGTTGGGAAACTGGCTCCAGGGTCAGAGTCAGCGAGTGGTAGTTGACAGAACTGAATCAACATGGCACTCAGTTACTAGTGGTGTCTCCCAAGACTCCATTCTCAGACCTGTATTCTTTAATGTCTTGATAAATAATCTGGACACTGGTGTCAGAAGCGGACTAGCTAAGTTTGCTGATGACACCAAACTTTGGGGAAGAGTATCCACACTTGAGGATAGGCTGGTGATCCAGGCCAACCTTGATAGGCTTACAAGGTAGGCAGATGAAAACCTGGAGAATTCAATATGGAGAAATGCAAGGTGCACCACCTCAGGTGGGGGGAAGAATCTGCATCACACTTATAGGCTTGGCAACGCTAGCACCACGACCGAACGAGATGTGGGAGTCATGACTGACCACAAGATGAACATGAGCCACCAATGCGATACTGCAGCTGGCAAAGTGAACAAAGCTTTGGCTTGCATCTACCAATGCATCTCGAGCAAGACCCAGGATGTCACTTTCCCACTGTACTCAGCCTTGGTGAGGCCACAGCTGGAGTACTGCATCCAATTCTGAGCTGCACAATTCAGGAAGGATGTGGAGAAGCTTGAAAGAGTCCAGAGGAGAGCCACGTGTGTGCTCAGATGGCAAGAGAACAGGCCTTTTGAAGAGAGGCTGCGAGCCATGGGATTCTTCAGCCTGGAGAAGCGCAGGCTCAGGGGTGGCTTGGTGGCAGCCTCTAAGTACATAAGTACATACAGGGGTGTGCATCAGGATCTAGGGGAATGCCTGTTCACCAGAGCAGTAAAGACAGGATAGAGTCTCTAAGGCAGCATTTTGGAAGAGGAGCTGGAGAGAATCCAGGGGGAAGTGAGAGCAGAAGCCCAGGACTAGGAGACGTTTTTGCTTTGTACAGATGTTTTGCTTGGCTAGGCCATACCAAGGAGAAACCTGGGAGCATTTTCTGTTGGAGAGGGCATTTGAAGAATAGCCGGGATGTTATATCATGTGGATGGACAACATTTTATGATTTTGGGGACAGGGATTAATTTGAAAGCTGTAACATTAATAAATGAGTCTTCTGCAATGGTGCTATTAGACTGTAAGAGCAGTAGCAAAGTTTACGAAGAACATTAAAAAGGAGAAACTCCAGGAGAAATGCTAAGCAAGGTTACCTCTAGCAATGAGGCATCATTTTTGAAGACATGGCATTATACAACCAGGAATAATGTACTCAGTGCATTTTGGTAGATGAATATGGAAGCTTGCCTTGCAATTTAATCATTATTGGTGTAAGGAAATTGCTTGATGTGCTTATTGATGATTCCCCAACTTAGGTCAAGGCCTTGTTGGCTGGAATTTGGAAAGCTTATTTGTATTGATTTTGCTACTTTCTCCCAGTGTTTTACAATAATCAACTTACTTATCCCAGGTCCAGAAAGGGACTTGTCCTTCAATACCCTGTTTTCCTAACACTTATCTTTGCTGCTCTCATGATTTACCTTAAGTTTGACAAGAGTGAAGAAAGTTATGTCCTTTAGATTAATTTAAAATATTTTCCTGTTGCAGCAATATCTTTCCGATTTCGTTATGGCACATGGATTGAATGCATTATAGCACATGAACTGAGTGCGTGGATTAAATGCCATGCTGCCCTTCTAGTCATCTTTTTTAGTTAAAAGAAAAAACTCCTTTTGGTTTCTGCAACTGCTTGGTGAAAACCCTCTCTCTCCTGCTCTTGAGTCATGGTGTGCACTGTTATAAAGATATAGTTCTCATTGGAGAACTCTACATGTTACAGACAGTACTATTACTATGGTCCCAGAGATAGAAGCTTTGGCTCTGAGCAGCCCAGGTAGCTCTGAACAAGTCTTCCTGTAGAACGCTGGAAGAGGTGGTAGGAGGCTCGACTACTTCTTGACCTAATGCCCATTCCTGCAGGTGGGCAATCCCTGCTGCCCCGATGGCAGTGGCTGAGGAGGTAAGCAGAAGATTATTCACTTTGTGATATATGTTTCTCTGCTACACTTAATCAGTAGTAACCTTTCTTTTCTCTCTCTTATTTCCATGGGTAGGATCCAGCGACAGACTATACCCCTAAGAAATGTTGATGAGGGAGGATCCCGCTTGACCAGGTGGCTTCGCTCACTCAATATCCCGCTGCCCCCTGGCTTTTAATGTAGTCCAAGCCCTGATATGAAAGGGCAAGAAGGGACAGATCCTGGAAAATCAAATGGTACTGTGAATTTCTAAAGATGTTGGTTTGGTCATAGGGAACCCAGGCTGCTGCTAGCTCTGTTGATAACTTTTGTGCTTCTATCTTTCTCTCAGATGTCCAGAGCTGAGAAGATGTATCTGAAGTTCTTAGAAGAATGAGGGACCAACCCAAAAATCCTTTCATGTCACCCAGCGCTCTCCCTTTTTCTGGAATTATGAAAGATAACCTTTTTTTAAAAATATGGAATAGTAATGACTGTAAATATGTGTACAAATAAGTTCTGTGAAATGTTGTTACAAGAATGCAAAAAACATAACCTTTTGTGGATTTTAGTAAATAAAAGTCTTTAGTTTCTTCTAAGCAGGTGTGTTGTTTCTAGATATTTGTCTGATACCACAGAGAAAACCTGCCTAACATACTGCGCCATTTTAAT
Source organism: Gavialis gangeticus (assembly GCF_001723915.1). Lineage (NCBI taxonomy): Eukaryota > Metazoa > Chordata > Crocodylia > Gavialidae > Gavialis > Gavialis gangeticus. Next base: position 85,073,573 of record NW_017729025.1, on the reverse strand, counting down.
CCTGAGATAGGTGTGAGACTTGTGTGTGTTGTTTCTTCATAACAGTAGCAGGAAGTCAGTCAGGACATGGGAATGGGGAAGGGTTTAGATAGAAGCTTTAAACTGAAGGAAGAGGACAGACAAAATAGTTTGGGGACTAATACTGTTTTCTATATTCCAATAAAGTTCCTTGGTTATTGCTTTAAAAAAAAGAGTCTTTTCTGTGATTCCATTAGATTTTCACAAAACACTGGAATTTCAAGAAATGAGACACAGATGATAGAAAAGCCAAGGCCTTTAGCATATTTCTGATTACACATAGGTTTTATATCATTGTAACTTCAGATATGTCTATACAGAGAAATTAGTACACAGTTAACTTTTGTGTGAATTCACTAGCTGCTCTGCCCTAGTTCCCTGTGAGGACACTCTTGGTAATCACCAATGGCACCTTTAACAAGATAATTTGATTTACCTTGAATATAGGATAAGCCATTTTTTACTTCATATGTGTAAAGAGTGTACACATAGGGGAAACACTTTATGAAGCGTGTTCATTTTACACTTAATACGTAAAGAGAGTTAGCATAGAGTAGCAAGTATTCTGTAAATTTGCATTCATGCTTACTGTGCTGTAGTGTCTCTATGCAGAAAAACCTTGAGGGTATGCATACACTGCATTCCTGCTGTTGCCAGCAGCACATGCTCTCTTACTTGTGCTCATGCATGCCAGACCTGGATATGAGACACTGAACCTGTTGTGGAGGCATCCCCTATGACTGCTGTCAAGGTGTGCCAGAGACTGAGGTCTTGAGAAACACCAGAGAAATATACCCTCAGAGCAGCTTCCTTGTCATAAGCAGGCACAATTTTATTTTATTTTATTGTTTGGAGTTTTTCTTTCATGAAAAATTAAGAGAAAAAAAAATGGTTTTAATTTGTGTTAGTGTTGCATAACCTTTTGGTCCCATGAGTCAGATGAGTTGTGTGGGGCCAGTCTACGGGCCAGATTATGCCCCATGCACCAGGATTGGGCTCTGGGCCCAGCTTTGACTTCTCCTTGCCCCAAGTACTGGGCATGGGACCTGGGGCCTGGCACCTTCTCTTCCCACTGGGATTGGGCCCTAAGGGCTAGGAACTGCTCCCTCCCAGCCTCTTGTGTGTTGGGATTGGTTCCTGTAGTCTAGTGCTCCCCTGCTTTTCCCTCCATGCTGGGATTGAGTACCTGATTCAGCACAGATGGCCTGAGGCTCTCCACGAGTCTGCAAATTCGGTAGTGAGGGTGTGGTGCCAATGTTCTCCCACTGCCAAATTTCTGGATCCATGGCGAGCCCTGTGGACTGGATGAGATGGTACCACAGAACAGATGTGGCCTGTGGGCCAGGGGTCGAGCACCATTGTTCTAAGATGAAACTGAAACAAAGTTGGAGGAGATGTAGAAATTTCCCATAAAATGGACACTATAAGCTTCAATCAGCTCTGTTTCTTAAATATTTAATATTTAGGGCCAGATCCACAGCTACTAAACCATTGAAATCAATGGTAGAGCTGCACCAAGGTGTACCAATTTGAGGAGCTGACTCTAGGAGCTAAATATTTTTCTGCCTCTAAGATATGTAAGTGGCACTTACACCACTTTTAACTATCCAAATCACTTAGCGCAATCTTATTCTACCAGCTCTGAGCCATCAAATCTTGTGTCATACATCTAAATTTATGATGCATCTTCATTTTAGCCTGGATTGATCACCATGGGTGCGTCCACACTTGCAAGCATGTGTGCTTGCAATAGGTCTAACAGAAGCAGTGCAAATTTGAGTCAGGGCTTTTTGCCTCAGTGCATGTGCCCAAGCATGCACTTTGTTGTGCAGCAAATTGTATCACCTGGGGCAAAATAACCCTGCCTGGATCCTCTTGGATCTGTAGCCAGGGGGAGCTAGAGCCTGGTGCCAGCACCTACTTGCCCTCAGGAGCTTCTGCAGGAGGAGCCTTGGGAACAACTTCTGTGGGCAGAGGAAGACCCTGGTGCACTTGACCCTTGAGTACGCCAGGCTGCCAGCCCCTCTACCTCCACCTCCAGAACCTCCTCCTGAGGTTCTGGTTGAATTTCACCCACCACCTTTTTGTTTTTGGTCACCCAATCCATAGCCTCAACAAGTCCTGGGACCTCTTGGTCAACCTCCTCTTGGCTCTGGCCAAGTGCGCCCTAGACTTAACCAGGCTGTGGTCAGGAAAGTGCCCAGAGTCTGTGGGGCTGCTTTCCTTTCACTTGTCTGTGCATGTTTCCAGGCAGAGCACCAGTGGATGGCATCCACTGGCTCCTTGGATGCCTTTGAGGACTGGTGGATGCAGCCCAGGGAGTTCTGTTCAATGTCTCCCTCCAGAGAACTTCTTTTCACATTTTGAGCCTTTGACCTCCATGTCATTCCTACACTTTTCTTCCTTAGTTGTCCCATCAAAAAAAATAAATTATCAGTTGTATCTTTCAAACTTTGGCCCCACAAAGTGGGGGCTATTAGTTAACTAGGTGGGCCTTAAGGCCCATGATCTCTGGAAGATACAAATAGACAGGAGCTTCATTAGAATGATCAACAATCACCGTCTTGAGCAGGGTGAGCCAGAGCCATAGGTATAGTCACAAGGTTTGCCCCATCCAGAGTCACAGTACCTGTGCCCAGCCACGCATCTAGTCATGGCTAATGTTCCCTCTAAGGAGTAGCAGTCCATGAGTGCACTGCTTTGGTCCTGCCTCCCCCTTTTGGTGTGGTCCACTGGTAAGTGTCCCACAGTAAGTGTCCAGGTGGGAGTGGGCAGGGTTTGGCCACCACCCTTCTCCATGCTAACTGCTGCCCAGAGCAGCATAATGGAGTGCTGTGGGGCAGCTATGTACTGGATGCAATCAATTGGTAAAATTGATGCTGTGGCCCAGCCATGGGCCAGACACAATCAATTGATAGAACTGAAAGGGAGGCACCGGGGCTGGTGTGGGACTCCCACCGAAGGTAAGCTCCTCACTCCTCATGTGGAGCAGGCAGCAGCTCCTTTCCTAGGTGAGGCAAGGCAGGGCTGGGGGCTGGTGCGGGCTCTGCCAGCTATGGGGAACTGCTCTGCAGACTCTGCTGGCTCCGGGGGACTGCTCCACACCCCAGCCCTGACACCATGTGCCTCCTTGCTCCCCCAGGTGATGCGGGGGTGTGGAGCAGTTTCCCAGAGCTGGTGGAGCCTGTGGAGCAATTCCCCAGTGCCAGCTGAGCCCGCGTCAACCCCCATTTCCAGCCCCCATCCCAACCTTGCCTTGGGGAGGAGCCACTGCCTGCCCTGCATCAGGAGTGAAGATCTTACCTTCAGTGAGTGTCCCATGCTGGCCCCAGTGCCTCCTCCACACTCTGTGCCCAGCTTCTCTCTGGGTGGGTGCGCGGCATTAAAATGTTGGTGCATGGCAAGATTTTTAATTGTGTGCAGCCGCACATGCACGCAGCTTAGAGGGAACCTTGGTCATGGCATGTAAGTTTCCAGGGCCTTTGTGAACCTGTTCTCATTCAATGAACCTGACTCAAGCCTGAGGCTCTGAATCATCTATGACATGCTTTGGAATGCTCTATAAGTCATAGTTTCTAGAGTCGGAAGGGACCTGAGCAGATCATCAAGTCCGACCCCCTGTCATGTATTACATCCTCTTTATACTTTTTTTTCTGGAAGCTCAGCATTGTCCTGGCCACTCTGGCATCTGGGTCTTTCCAGTGGATCACTGTTCAAACAATGCGTTAGCCAGTCTATTACCTTCCGTGTTCCTTGGCTAATTCTTGGAAGCCATCACTCAGCATACAGTGGCATCATTCAGCATCATGTTACCCACTGACATTGGCATTCAGAGGAGAACCATACTGGAGTTCTACCAAATTTTATGGCTAATTCAACTTAGGCCTACTCCCATCTCTTTGCTTTCTTTGGAGATGGACCTCCTAAGGCCCTCTGCCACATATCTGCCATGCAGCCACCCTACGCTGATCTTGGCCTCAAGCCTGTGGCTCTGCCTGAGATAGTTTCATAGTTTCTAGGGTCAGAAGGGACCCGAGCAGATCATCTAGTCCAACCCCCTGCCATGGCAGGAAGAGCACTGGGGTCAAATGACCCCAATAAGGTGGTCATCCAACCTCCTCTTAAAAACCCCCAGG
>NW_017729025.1:85061272-85068534 GCF_001723915.1 Gavialis gangeticus | reverse complement strand
GGCAGTTCTGGTCCTTACTGAGGAAGACAGAGGCAAAGAAGTTATTAAATATGTTGGCTTTGTCATCTGGCGTGACAACCAGATTCCCCGTCTTGTCCTGCAAGGGCCCCACATTTCCTGGGGCCTTCTTTCTACTCCCTATGTATTTAAAAAAGGACTTCTTGTTGTCCTTAATCCGGGAAGCCAGCCCCTGTTCCATCTCTGCCTTGGCCTTCCTAACCATCCCCCTACATCCCCGAGATGTGTTGCAGCAGCCAACAGTGCCCCTCTGTCAAAAGCATGGCTTTCCTGGTACACATGGGGAATGGGATGCCATGTCTTGGACAGTCCAGGAGTAGCCCATGTGGCAGTTTCCTCCTTAGTCCTACCAGGCCTGCTAGATGATGAGCCCTGAATGGGGATGGGATGATGCTATGCTGCCAGCTGGGTCGATGAACCCTAATGAGAATTTTCAGGAGCTGTATTCTGTTCTCCATGCCTGGTGTAATCATATCCCCTCTTCCCATCACCTCCCTGAGATCACCATTACTGGCCTTTTCATCGCCAATGTTGGCCTTAGAGGACTAGTACTTGCTGCTTCTGACCTGGTCTAGTTGGTGAACTGGTTCCTTGATCATGCGGTGAGGGAATGGGAGCAGCTGCCAGGTTTTCTGGGGATTTGGACATGGGAGGAGGGATAACAACCACAGTCTGCCAGAAGCAGGTGTTTCTTTCTGTGGTTTAGGATGAAGAGATATTGCAAGTCTCTGTGCCTCTGTTGAGTAACTGGGTTACAGTGGTGATAATCTATCTGCAGTTATGTTCTGGTAAGATGAAGTACAATTATATCAAAAGATCCTGCAGGTGTTGTACCAGCTCCAGTGGAAGTGTTGCTCAGTTTCATCCCCATGGAACAAAACATACCTTCCCACTCTCTGCTGAGGCACAAGAAGTTGTGTATCTTCAACAGCTCTGGTGCTTAGATGCATAGTAGACCATTGGGCCACAAAATATAGAGGATTTCTTATGTTTTCTTGAACATAATTGAGGCACTTCCTACCAGAAGTGCTCTACCAGATAATTCCTGGCTGGACTCCTTGGTTGCCTGTAGATGTGTGGGGATGCTGTAATTACAATTCAGTGGAGCAGACTTGATAATTCAAGTCTGCTCGAGCATGCTAATTCGCGTGCTCCAGCAGCCTCAGCATCTCATGTATTCAGTGCCCCTGTGCTTCAAAATGGCAGTGGGGGTGCTTTAACTAAAGCTTATCAAATGAGCTTTAGTTAAAGCATCATTGCCACCATTTTGAAGTGCGGGATGCTGAATACATGACACACTGATTGTGGCTTAATTAGAGTGGCTTTCAGAGCTGCTCTAATTAAACCACCCTCCTCCACTTGGAGCACCACCTCCCCCTTTGGGTAAAGATGCCCAAATGCCTGGTGAGCCTATGGAATAGGGGAAAAAGATAGTGCTGCAAATAGTGCCAGATCTTGTCCCTTTCCTTCTGCAGCTAGTCTGCCTACTATGGTGTGTGAGCAATCACATATCCCTGTCCTAAGCCAGGAAGCATTTTTAACTTTACCAGGGGTGGTGTGCTGGGGCTGTGTGGCTGGAGTCTTATGCCACAAGTTTGATCCATCGTACGGTCCACAGAAGTGTGGTGGGAAGTGTTGGAGGGATTTGGCTAAGCAGCAGCTCTACAGAAAAGGACCTGGGGGTTACAGTGGACAATAAGCTGAATATAAGCCAACAGTGTGCTCTTGTTGTGAAGAAGGCTAACAACATAATGGGCTGCATTAATAGGAGTGTTGCCAGCAAATTGAAGGAAGTGGTTATTCCCCTCTATTCAGCACTGGTGAGGCCACATCTGGAGTACTGTGTCCAGTTTTGGGCCTCCCACTACAGAAAGGAAGTAAAGAAATTGGAATAAGTCCAGGAGAGGACAAAAAAAATGGTTAGGGGGCTGGGGCATGTGACTTCTGAGAAGAGGCTGAGGGAATTGGGCTTATTTAGTCTGTAGAAGAAAAGACTGAAGGGAGATTTAATAGCAACCATCAACTACCTGAAGGGTGGCTCCAGAGAGGATGGAGCTAGACTGTTCTTAGTGGTGGCAGATGACAGAACAAGGAGCAATGGTCTCAAGCTGCAGCAAGGGAAGTTTAGGTTAGATATTAGGAGAACTTTCTCACTATGAGGGTAGTAAAGTACTGGAACAGGCTACTCAGAGGTGGGGGAATCTCTGTCCTTAAAAGGTTTTTAAGACTCAGCTAGACAAAACCTTCGGTGGGATGTTATAGTAGGGAATGGGCCTACTTTGAGCAGGGGGTTAGACTAGATGACCTTTGAGGTCTCTTTCAGCCCTCATTTTCTATGATTCTCAGGCCTGTATATCCTTACTCTAAATGTCAGTAGAGTAAGCAGGTATCCTTGTGTCTCTAAGGAGGCAGATTCCCTCCTTTTCTGGTAGTTGTTTGGGAGCAGACTGATTATTTCCTTCAGCCAGCAGTGCCTGGGGTCATATATAAATATCTTGTTCCTATGGATGTCAGCTCAGGGCTTTTGTGCTCAGGGTTGCCCATTGCCTGAATGAGAGAGCTTGGCATTTTTGTGGGTGGGAATAGGATTGGTTTCTGCAGGTTCACTTGGCTCTGCATTGCCACAATGAAAGAAGGATGCACCATCCTGGGGGAAACAGGATTGCTCTCTTGTGCCTTGATGGGCAATGTTGGGGGCTTGTAGCAACAAAGTCTTAGTGGTGTGATAGAATCTGGACCTAAATCTTTGTAACTGCACTCTCCATCTTAAGAGTTCTATGAGCTGCAGTAGGTATTTGAAACTGTGATATGAGGCATTGTGGGATATCTTTACATTAAGAAGTTTCTGATATTTTAAAAAACAGAAAATAATTGTTAAAGAGGTTTTATTAAAACTTATTTTTGTGCTAATTATCCATCTTGAATCTTTATCCTGGTTAGTGTAGATTTTCCACGTACACCTCCAATACTTATTCACATTTCATTTCCATTCTGCAGTTCATCTTATGAGGACTGGATAAAATTCTCCCCTCTGCTCCTATTTTGGGATATTGGACTAATGCTTTTTACTTCTGGAGTTCAAATGGTAGATGCTCTGGGGTCCTGAGAGAGATTTAATGATTTCAGACTCTCCACAGACTCAGTGTGGTATATTTTAGAAACCACCTCATGATTTAGCATGATGGGAGTCTGCACAGGAGTGTTTCATGGCTGGGTACAGCATTAAAATGATTAAAGTTATCAAAGCAATGATATTAAAGGTCAAGTTTCGTTTTCCACTATTAAAATGTGGGGAAACTTGAACTCATTTTCTAGAATTTCCCTGATGCTAATCTCTTCTGCGAGTTACTTCCCCAACAATGAGCAACATAAATCTTGAGAGGAAGAATGTTTGACTCATGTACTTAAAGATGTATTTAATTGCTCTCATTGTAACACTTGGGATTTTTTTTTTGTTGCATTGTTTTTCAGGTTAGAACGTCCTGAAAAAATCAGCACTAATGGAGTACTAGTGGTAATCTTTTCTTTTTTCCTGTAATCTTGCCTGTATAGCATGGGAAACACTGAAATTACTGAGGGGACTCAAGATTTGGAGGTTTGCCTCACAGCCTGTACTTTAAAAACCCACACTTTAACTAAGGTAGAATCTGGGAAAGCGGTGAACACAATGCCACTGTCTACCAAAGACTGCATGTTCCCATGTGCTAATGTGGCTCTTTGGGATATAGTGGCAAAGGGATTAAAACACCTTGTTATAGTTCCAAAGGCATGAGTGTGAGCTTTGCTTCTTACTCCCACTGCCATCAATGTGGTTAAACTGGTAATTTGGAGTGGGGAATGAAAACCTGCCAGATATGATGCTAGTTGTGACTCCCTTGGGTGCTGTTGTCTTCAGAAGTTCTTCCTTGACCTTGCTAGCCTGTTAGGCCTCCTACACTTGGGTGTTTGTATCTTCCCGTTTGTATACTTATTGCTTAATGTGTTTGAAACTGTATTAGGGAAGTGACAGAACTTACACAGCCAGCTTCACTCAAAGTATTCCTTGTCTTGACACCAGACTTAAATAGCTGTTACTTTAATCATTCCACCACCCTGTGTTTTCAAATTCAGACTCTTAAGATGTTCCCATTTTTGCTTCCCAAGCATGTCGTCATCACCATCCTCCTTGGTAAATATTGGAAGAGATTTGCTAGAGATTCTTCCTTGTCACTATTTTGTCAATTACAAGAGTACAATCTGAATCACTTAGGATTTCAGCTGTGTCATTCTTTGTCAACATATGGTCATCTCTGTTACAGTCACGTGAGATTTCCTGTTTGGAAGTCAAAGTGGATGCAGAGAAACTGAAGCAGCAATCCACAAGTAAGACTATCGTTTTATTAACTGGTTGTTTACATGTTTGTTATTCAGTAATTACAGTAGAAGCTGGAACATTAATAATCTACTATATAGGTTCCAAAGGCAATGTTGTCATACTTCAGTATCACAGAAGTCCACATTAAATTTACATTTTGTTTGAAATGCAATTAAACAAAAATCAGGACATTCAAACGTCTGGGTCTTGTAACATTCTCTCCTTTTTGTTCAAAGAGTACTATATTTTCTGAAACTTAGCAAAAGTTCAGGAAAAAATTCTGTTGGTTGGCCACGTATAAAATGTAAATGTGTGCCTAGTCTTGACTCGGTACTGTTGTTTTAAATATTATTTCACCATTAAATTACTGCAAAATACATCTTAAACGCTATACTTTAGTTAGGTTGGAATATGCCAAAATCCATTTTTTTTCAAAAGGGACATTTTTGAGTTGCTTGGAAAAACATAGTGTTCCAAAAGTTTAAAGTTTAAATTGTACACACAGGCATGGGTCTGCACAGATTTCATTTGCAGGTTTGAGATATGTTTGTGTAATCGAAGTCCCATTTGGAATCACTGCTTTTCCTCAGAAATGTATTTCATGGACTAGCTTTTTAAATAAAAGTTACACAATTTTAAAAAAGCATGACCTGTATCTAGACAAAAAAGGCCCCATGAATAAACTGCTTACAACAAATGGCCTGATTACCAATGGCCAGACCTTGCACAGAAAGTTTATTTGAAAGACAATTTGGAGGAAAAGGACAACTGAAAAAAAATCCTAAAGATGTTGCCATTTATCTTCTTGAGACAACAACATTTCAGCTTCTGACATTCCTGTACGAGCACTTTGAAAGTGCAGTGTCATCTTCTGAGAATACAGCAGTCTGTCCGTAGAATATTTTATAGGAATTGTGACCCTAGGATGTTAGTCATAATGGATCTTAGTTAGATTGCTACTGAGTAATTATAAAAAGGAAGACAGAGGTAAATGACTCTTTTTGTTTTTGCAATGAGCTACTCTAATTAAAACACCACAGCATCATGTGTATTAAGCCCCTGTGCATTTAAAAATGGCTGTGGGGCACTTTAACTAAAGCTCATTACACAAACTTTAGTTAAAGTGCCCCAGCATCCATATTTAAACCCACAGGGGTTTATACACATGATGCTGCGGCAATGCTAGAGCATTCTAATTAGAACATTGATTTTTTTTTCATCCTCTGGGCATGTTCAAGGGTGATGCTTGGAGAGACCTGTAGCCTAGTGATTAGAATACTCTGCTGAGAAGCAGGAGACACAGGTTCAAGGTCTTTCTGGGTAATGGGGGCCCTATAACTTGAGTGAGTGTCATATCCATTGGCTATTGGGCTAAAATATGGGAGGTCCCTCCTCCTAATCATGGGGTTTTGCATAGCTACAACTTGGGAACATATGCATATATGAAGGGGAACATATGATGCTGCATACCTGCTTGGATGGAGTACAGCCCTACTGAATATGCTTAGTCATTGTGTGGAGACTTGAACATCCTTGCTGTACTGGGAATAAAATTATACTGTTCATAAATGCCAAAAATTAAATTTATGAAAATATTCTAGAATATGACTTAGTCCTTTATGGGCACAGATAGTTTAGACAGATGAGACTTTGGTAGCTTTTGTGACACATTCTAGATTTTTTAAACATCTATTTTAATATGAAACCTGTAGGAAGAACTGGGCATTTTATATGAGAGGATATTTTTAAATAGTTGTATGTTTTGAGTTATAGGTGTGTACTGTAAAAATTCTCTTGTTCTGTGTCTCTTGTCTGTAGAGGAAGAACTCACGTTTACAGTAAAAGGATCTCATGAAGGAACCCAGAAGATTTCACTGAATCCTGACTCCCTAGATTCTGTTATGTTTCACTGTATAAAAAATAACCCAACGAAACTGGATGTTACTTTACCAAAGAAGATCCTTTCTTCCATTGTACGTAATCATTAGTTTTATTAAAATAACATCAAATAGAACATTGCGAGAAATGTTAGCTTGCTTTATGTGGGGAATTTTGGTTGTAGTAGAGGGTTAGTCCTTTCTTCCTGGTTGTAAGTCACCATTGTGTTTTACCCTGCCCTCTCCTGCCCCTTCCCCACCCCCCACCGCCTTTTTTAAATTTCAGCTGGCCCCAGCTAAACAGGATTCTGAGAAAAAAGGATTCCTGACCCTGCCTCTGAATTCTCTTCCTTTGCAAAAGAATATAACAATAACAGGGGTGAGTACCGCACATGTTTTGGAATAGTTATTTTAGTTATTCAATTTTTAGTATTAGAGGGATACTTTTGTTATTTTTGGTTAGAGAACGCCATTACTGTGTGGTGTGGTTCTAATGCATATTTGAAAAAGTGATATGAAATTTCACTTTCAATTTCTTACGAAAGTATCAAAAAGCAGCAATCATTTCAGTGGCCTGGGTGAGTAGGGCACCTGTTTTTGGCACCCAGTTAGAGGGTGTCCAGAATGGTGAAGGGACTCCATGCTGCTGCCGAAGCATTAGCAACAAGAGCCAGGCCAGGTAGACCACTTTGTACCAGCAGGAGCTGGGCACTTTGAGTCTTCAGGGCAGGTAACATTGGCCCTTCCTTTTTTTCTCTTCCCAAGTTTAGCTTAGGATTACCCTTCCCCTCTTGCCTCCCCACCCCTTGTAGGAATTTGCTCAGGGCACAAAACCCATACTGCTAATTACAATACTTACTCAAATATAAGATGACCCCCTGATAATTAGATTCTGTATATGGAAAATGTATATGTTTGGTATTATTTTCCAGGTATACAATTTAAATATTGGAGGGTTGTCTTGGATCCCTCTCCCTCCCTCCTCCAACTGTTACAGCACAGTGGCTGTGGGC
>NW_017729025.1:85059393-85061147 GCF_001723915.1 Gavialis gangeticus | reverse complement strand
TGCCTCTCCCTCACAGCCTCTTCCCTTCCCCACTACTGTCAGAGGCTGCTTGGGCTGCTCCCTGCTGGAGCATAGTACATGGAAGCTCAGCCACTGCTTGGCCATGCAGCGGTGCTGGTGCATGTGTTCCATGCCCGGGAGAGACCCCAGCTGGAGCCAGAGCCAATCTGCATCTGACAATAATGGGAAGGGAAAAAGATGAGGGGCAAAAGCTGCAGAAGGGAAATGGAGGGAGGGAGCAACCCTCCTGGCTGCTGTGGGTTTAACTGTGCCCCTGGCTCAGGACCAGAGTCAGAGCCACAGTAGTTGCCTGTTCCCCTCTCTGCTTCATGTGATAATATAAGATTAGGGGCTTTTCCCACCCGTGCTGATTTGAGGAGGGGATGTAGGGAGGGGGAGAAAACCTCTTCTTATATTTGAGTAAATATGGTAAGCCTCTACTATTTCCCAAGTGAAAAGTAGTGTAGTTTGCCTTAGTGTGGCACTGACTGCTGCCCTCAAGCCCTGTCTCTGCATGGAAACAGAGGTCACCTGATGTCTCATTTATCCTGACATAACATTTTTCTGGTAGCACAAATGGTGAGCTAATAGACCTTGCTTCCATTTTTCATGCCTCTTCAAAGGAAAACGAGTGGTGCAACAAAAGGTAGTAATAAACCCTGCCACTTATTGTGCCTCTGTGACAGGAGAGTCTGGGTAGCCTGAGCTGCTGCTCCTTTCTGGTCACCCTGGAAGGTCCCTCAAGCCCCCAGCCCACCTGCCCACTTTCCCCATTTACAGAGAGGTACCCCAGGGAGTCTGAGGTACTTCTCCATAAATGGGAAAGTAGGCGTTTTCTACTTAGCCAGACTCATTCCCCATGATTGCAGGAATGAACCTGGCTCAGCAGGTAAAGTGGTGAGATGACATTCATAGAATCGTAGAAAATTAGGGTTGGAAGGGACCTCAGGACGTCATCTAGTTCAACCTCCTGCTCAAAGCAGGAGCATCCCCAGCTAGGTCATCCCAGGCAAAGCTTTGTCTAGCTGGGTCTTAAAAACCTCCAAGCATGGAGTGTCCACAGGCTGTCTGGATAGCCTGTTCCAGTGCTTTACTACCCTCCTAGTAAGAAATTCTTCTTAATATCTGACCTAAACTTTTCTTGTTGCACCTTCAGGCCATTACTCCTGAGAACAATCTAGCTCCATCTTCTTTTGAACCCCCTTTCAGGAAGTTGAAGGCTGCTATTATATCCCCTCTCAATCTTCTCTTCTCCAGACTAAATAAGCCCAGTTCCCTCAGTCTTTCCTCATAAGTCATGCCCCCCCCCAGCCACCTCACCATTTTTGTTTCCCTCTGCTGGACCCTCTCCAATTTGTCCACATCCTTTCTGTAGTAGGGGGCCCAAAACTGAACACAGTACTCCAGATGTGGCCTCACCAGTGCTGAATAGAGTGAGACTTTCCTTGACCTGCTGGCAACATACCTACAAATGCAGCCCAGTATGCCACTAGCCTTCTTGGCAACAATGGCACACTGCTGGCTTATCTAGCTTATTGTCCACTGTAACCCCCAGGTCCTTTTCTGCAGAGCTGCTGCCCAGCCAGTCAGCCCCCAGCCTGTACTGGTGCATGGGATTGCTTTGTTCTAAGTGCAGGACTTTGTACTTGTTGAACCTCATGAGATTCATTTTGTCCCTATCCTCCAATTTGTTCAGGTTACTGTGAATCCTAGCCCTACCCTCCACCGTATCTATTACTCCCCCACAGCTTGGT
>NW_017729025.1:85056565-85058876 GCF_001723915.1 Gavialis gangeticus | reverse complement strand
TCCTTTTCTGCAGAGCTGCTGCCCAGCCAGTCAGCCCCCAGCCTGTACTGGTGCATGGGATTGCTTTGTTCTAAGTGCAGGACTTTGTACTTGTTGAACCTCATGAGATTCATTTTGTCCCTATCCTCCAATTTGTTCAGGTTACTGTGAATCCTAGCCCTACCCTCCACCGTATCTATTACTCCCCCACAGCTTGGTGTCATCTGCCAACTTGCTGAGGGCGTAGTCTGTGCCATATTCCAGGTCACTGATGAAGACATTGAACAAAACTGACCCCTAGGGCACTCTTTTAGATACCAGCTGCCAACTGGACATCAAGCCATTGATTACTACCCTCTGCGCCCAATGCTCCAGCCAGATTTCTGTTCATCTTACAGTCCATTCATCCATCCCATACTTCCTTATCTTGCCTGAGAGAATGTTGTGGAGATCCTTGCTTAAGTCCATATCAAGATCCTTGCTAAAATCAAGGCAGGCAAGGTTCCTTGGGTAGATGTGATATCTTTTATTAGACCAAGTAAAATAGTTGGAAAAAAAGTTCTTTGCAAGCTTTTGGGCACAACCAACAGCCTTGCTAAAATCAAGGTACATCCCATTCATTGGTCTCCCTACTTCCACAGAGCCAGTCACCTCATCATAGAAGGCAATCCAGTTGGTCAGGCATGACTTGCCCTTGGTGAATCCATGCTGCCTGTTCCTAATCACCACCTTCTCCTCCAAGTGCTTAGAAATGGATTCCTTGAGAATCTGCTTCATGATTTTTCCAGGGACTGAGGTGAGGCTGACTGGTCTGTACTTCCCTGGATATTCCTTTTTTAATCATCTGGGACCTCCCCTGATTGCCATGACTTTTCAAAGATGATGGCCAATGGCTCTGCAATCTCATCAGCCAACTCCCTCAGCACCTTTGGGTGCATCCCATCCAACCCCATGGACTTAAATATGTCCTGCTTTCCTAAATCATCCATAAGCTCTTTTTTTGTCACTGTTGGCTGCTCACCTTCTCCTCAAACTGTGCTGCCAAGTGCAGTAGTCTGGGAGCTGACCTTGTCTGTGAAGACTGAGGCAAAAAAGGCATTGAACACTTCAGCCTTTTCTGCATCCTCTGTCAGAAGTTACTGCCCTCATTCAGTTAAGGGACCCACCCTTCCCTGATCCTCCTCTTGCTACCGACATACTTGTAGAAACCTTTCTTGTTAGCTTTCATGTCCATTGCTAGCTGCAACTCCAAATGTGCTTTGGCTTTCCTGACTTCATTCTTCCATGCAGAAGCAATGCTCTTATACTCCTCCCTATTTATTTGTTCAAGTTTCCACTTTTTATAAGCTTCCTTTTTGTGACTTAATTTACTGAATAGTTCCCTGCTAAGCTAAGCTGGTCTTCTGCCACACTTACTAGTCTTCCAGAGCACTGGGGTGGTATGTTCCTGCATTCTCAGTAAGGCTTCTTTAAAGTACAACCAGCTGTCCTGGACTTCTCTCTCCCTTAGACTGGCTTCCCAGGGGATCCTGCCCATAATTTCCCTGAGCGAGTTGAAGTCTGCTTTTCTGAAGTCCAGGGTCCTTATTTTGATACTCTCCATCCTTCCTTTTCTCAGGATCCTGAACTCAATCATCTCATGGTCACTGCTGCCCAAGTTGCCATCCACTAGGACATTCCCCACCAATTCTTCCCTGCTTGTCCTGCATCATCAAGGGTGGGACAAGGGATGATGTGTGTTTCACCCAATGAAGTAGATTGTCTCTGCCATAACACATTGCAGCACAGCTGATCCACTTCATTAGACAACATCTGTTTATAGTCTCTGTGTACAACACTGCACACAGGCAACCAAGTTACTTTCAGTGTGGGAGGTAGTATTCACAGAGTATGACATGTCTCAGTATAATGCTGCCTGGTCCTGTAATTAAGTAGATTTGTTTCCGTAGTTTTCACTTGGAGCGCAAGGTAGCTTAGTCCATTTTCGAAGTGGAGTAGGTATGTTGCAGTTGGTAGTGAGTTAGTGTGGAATAGCTAGTATGCTATGAATTCATTCTCTGACTTACTGCTTACTAACTTCCCTGTACAGTTGAGCCCCAAGTCTGAAGCAAAATAAAGTTTAAAAAATAATATGGTACTTACCTTTACTTTCTTAATTTCTAGGACAAAACTTTTGACTTGCATGTAAGGGCAAAAAAATGGTAAGAAACTCTTTCCTGATTTTTAGGTTTCTAAAGACTCTGTATAGTGAATTCTGCCCTCTCTTGCTATGTGAAGGACAGAAGGAAAAGGGAAGACATAAGATCCTGATCAGATTTGCATCAAAGTGATC
>NW_017729025.1:85043556-85051565 GCF_001723915.1 Gavialis gangeticus | reverse complement strand
AGGGAAAAAAAAGTGCTTTTGTATGTTAAGAGTGTCTGCAAACACTTAAAAGTATGTCTGTGAACTGAGAAAAGTCAGTATAGGTGTATCCATACTGCAGTCATACTGATGAATTGGCTTTAAACTAGCTAACTTGGGGACCAGTAGCAGTCTTTCTCACAGTAGCATGAAGCTCAGCATGCACTATTTTATCCTCAACAGGTTATGTTAGGTAAATTGGCCCCTACTGGGTCTGCAGTGTAGATGGAGGTAAAAAGACCACCTTTTGATTCATTAGGTATGATGCTTAGCTACATTCTGAATCAGAATTGCTGAAAGTTATTTGCCTTCCTGTTTGATCTTTCTTGCCATGTACAGCCAACAGAGCTGAGAGTGAGTGAACTGGGTTTCATTCCTTCTCATGCATCAAAAAAAATGTTAACTAAGTTCCAGCTAGTTGTGTGTGTACCAAGATAGAAAAAAAAACAGAATTTTACTAGCATCACTGAGAACACAAAGTGAAGATAATGAGCACGTACTGGTTTCCTGAAAGCATGTTTTGGCCCCCTGAACCTTGATTATTGGGTCTGATTCATAAGAAGAAACCCCCCCCAAAGAAACATAGTTTGACCTTCCAAATTTAGGTAGAGTTTTCAGGGCTGATGCTTAAGTAGGAACTATATTTACAAGTTTTACCTGTAAATTTGGCATATTTGATATGGGATCATTAGGACAGTAGGACAGGAGGAAGCAAAGGTGGTTTTAAGTCACAGAGGTGTAATGATGTGGCTGATGCACACAGGGACAGCAGTGATTTCTGGTTGCCATTGCACTGCTGTTGTAATTATGCAGCTGTGGCAACAGCAATTAGCCTTGTCATACATTACACCTGGTTCATTGTTTTGGGGATCTTATTAATTATTACTATGAGTTAAGAAGTTTTCTGAGCAGTTGCACAGTAATGCTTAGTAATAAATAAGACACGTCTGAAATTCCAGAACTCTTGAAGACTCCAGGGTGCTGCAATGCGCTGTGGAGGCTGGGACTGACAAACAGCTGATCATTGGTCACAGACCTCTTGAACTAGCTCTGATGCAGTATTGGGGCTGGGGCAGTGGTGGTGATGGTGGTGGTGGGGAGGGGATGATGTTGGGACTGGTCCCGGACCCTGTACTGCCCCAGAGTCTTCTGATCATATTATCTCTGTGAAGCAGTTGAATATTAGCTTAGGATGGATTAGGTAATACCATCTGGAAATATTCCTTGCAGGAAGCCCTGACTTTGCTATGCTGCAATGGCACTCAGCACATGTTTCACTGCTTGAATGCGTAGACACTAGGGGCTCCTAGACATGTGCAGGGAGCATGTAATTGCAGCGCATCGGAGCAGGCTCGATTAATCAAGTCTGCTGGAATGTGAAAATTAACACTCTTCAGCAGCCTCCAGCTCCCCCTGCTGATAAATGGAAGTAGGGTGCTTTAAAGCTTGTTCGATGAACTTTAGTTCAAAGCACCCTGCCACCATTTTTCAGAGCAGGGACACTGATGCATGTGATCATCTGGGAGCTTTTAATTAGCATTGCTTTTGGAGCTGCAGTAATTAAAGCACTCCTTCACACCTCCCAGACCACATGTATAAACACCCTAGCATTTTAAGCGCAGTTAACGCATGCTAAGTGTAATGTGTGGCAAGGCCCTTATATATGGGAAGACTTGGCCAAGCATGCCAATTATTTTAAGGAAATGCTTGAAATAACATGTTAGCCAATAGTCTGTAATTTAAACAAATACTTTCTGACACTTGCCTTCACTTTAGATGAACCTATTAGTTTTTGTAGGACAACCACCATTGTGTTTAATATTGTGATACTATATGGAGTATAATTTGGTTAGATTTGTTTAGACAGTGTATAATAAAGCCTCTTTTGCTGCAGCCTTAAAAGTACTACAAGAAATATTAGAAGTAAAACAAACATATGAAATACACTTCTGTTCTTTCTGGGGAGAAGCATGCTTAGGCTCAGTTTAGAAGTGAATATGAGACAATCTAAAGAAAATGCCATTGCTTTCTGTGTTTTTTTCTAGTGTAATTTTTTTGTCCTCTCAAGAAAATATTCAGAAACTTTTATTTTTGAAGGTCACTACACTGGTTTTGTTTTGGTGTGTTGTATGAGTAAACTATGCTTTTGCCAAAGTGGTGGAGAATTGAACAATAGTGTTAGTAACGCATGAAATATTCCTGCTTATAAAATAGCCTCAAAGTCAGTACTTTGCATAGTTTTCTTCCACCAGGGGGCAGTGTCACCTAAGACACTTGGGAAATTCTGGCATTCTCTCCAGTAGCAGGCAATAATTTAAATTCATATATGTATTTGTAATTGCACACACAGCATGGACTACCATCCTTTATCTTTTAGGTCCCAGTTCTGCAAACACTTAAGCATATACTTCACTTTTCTGACATGCGGAAATTCAATGAGATGGTTAATGGGGAAAAAAATGCTTCTGTCCAGGTATTGGCAGGATTGGGCACTTTGATCCTGTAAGCTGCTCAGCATTATAAAGGAAACCTGTTAATCACATCTTAAATTATTACCCAGCCACGTGTTAATGTGAGTAATGGCATCATAAAAAAGGAATAAGTCACAAAGTTATTACACAAAATATATGTAATAACTTAGTGGCTGCTTCTCATCATGATATTAACTGAACGTGTGGCCAGGCTAATTGGGGCTCCTGGCCTCCAGAGCACATGGGAGCTCTTAATTCCCGTACACTACAGAGGCTGTGTATGCAAATCAGCTGATTGCTGCTCCCAGCCTTGGGAGCCCATTGGAGTTTAGACTGGGAGCTGGCCTTGATTCCAATATACCACTTCAGCTGGGAAGAGTGGCAAATCAAGGCTCCTTTGGGGTGCAGCTGGAATAAAGGCCTTCACCGTGCCCCTTGCATCTGGGAGCCGTGTCAGCTGATCTGAGCTCCCAGCCACAGGAGCTCATGGTGCGCCCTCATGGCTGGGAGCCCCATCAGCTGATCCAGGCTCCCAGCTGCAGAGGCTTGCTATTTGCCAGTGGAGGGGATGCCCAGACCCAGAATTAGGATCCTGGGCTCCCTCTGCTTTAGCATTGTCACAATAGGATCTGATGTTTTATCCCACAATCATGCCTCCTGCCAAGCATGTGTGACGTGATAGCAGGGGTGATTGTGGGGAATGTGCATCAGATCCCATTGTGCCTTTAATTGTACATCTGCCAGGGAATTTAGTAAGCTATTTGTGGGAGTGATGGTGCTTTTTATATATTTAAACAGCAATAAAGCACATCCTGAGAGCTAATGTAACAAACATAGAAATACGTAGTATGTATTTCCAAATTTGTTATTTGACTGGGATGTTATCTATAAGACTGTGAGAAACGGAAGTGTTCCATTTCGACGAGCGTTTTGTCATTTTGACAGAACAGTGTTTTGTTTCAACTTTTGTTTAGAGTCGAAATGGCGGTTCTGTTTCATTCTGTCAAAACGTTTTGTCGTTTTGACCCTGTTTTGACGTTTTGCCCATAGGGTATAATGGGCTAAGGTCAAAACAGCCTATAACTTCGTCATTTCTGGCCAGATTTGGATTAAACTTGCAGGAATTGTAGCTCCTTCTGGGGGCATGATGCATACCAAGTTTTCAGAAGATAGGTGCAGGGGGTTTGAAGAAACTGCAGCCCAAAATCTTGAAAGCAAAGCTCATGTCACGTGTATGTGTTAAACCACAGCAGGGTCAAAACCGCAGGAATGGTAGCCCCTTCTAAGGCTGCAAAGCCTGCCAAATTTCAAGGTGATAGGTGCAGGGATTTGGGGGGAGCTGCACCTCAAGTTGCTGACAGGCAAAACTCATGACATAGATGACCCTGGGTGTGTGTTGAGGTGCAGCAGGATGAAAACTGCAGCAGTGGTGGCCCCTGCTCAGGCCCTGAAGGCTGACAAGTTTCAAGGAGATAGGTGCAGGGGTTTGGGGGAAACTGCACCTCAAGCTGCAGACAAGCAAAACTCGTGGCATGAGTGCTTGTGCAACTGTGTTTGTCTTGGGGCACTGGAGCAGGAGGACTACTGCAGGCCAGCTGCTAAGCTAGTGTGTTACCAGTTACCAGTTAATCATGATTCACCCAGGGACCAGCTCAATACACAGTACCTAGCTACTACATAACGACTTAACAAGCATGGATTAACACCTACAAAACCAGGACTAAGGAGAGGAAAGAAACAATACAGACAATCAACTGCCCCAAGACAGAGACAGACAGTCCCACGAGCACCCATGGCATGAGTTTTGCCTGTCAGCAGTCAAAGGTGCAGGGCCCCAGGACCCCCCTGCACCAATCTCCTCGACAACTGGCAGGCTTTGTGGCCGCAGCAGGGGCTATCAGGCCTGCAGCTTTCACCCTGCTGCACCTTAACACACACAGTGTCACCCATGTCATGAGTTTTGCTTGTCCACAACTTGAGGTGCGGTTTTCCCCAAGCCCCTGTACTTACCTCCTTGAAACTTGGCAGGCTTCGTGGCCTCAGCAGGGGTTAGCATGCCTGCAGTTTTGACCCCACTGTGGCTTAACACATACACATGACACAAGTTTGGCTCTCAAGATTTTGAAGTGCAGTTTCTCTGACTCCCTGCACCTATCTTCTTGAAACTTGGTGTGCTTTATGCCCTCAGAAGGGGCTACCATTTCCGCAAGTTTTATCCAAATCTAGCCAGAAATGACAAAATTATAGGCTGTTTTGACCTTCCCCATTATAGCCTATGGGCGAAACGTCAAAACAACATTGAAATGGTGAAACGTTTTGACTTGTCTTGTTTCATTTTGAGGCTGTTTCGACCATATCTGCTTCATTTTGATTTTGCTGTTTTGACCTCGAAACAGGTCAAAACAGCATTGAAACAAGACTGGTGGCCAAATTTCACACAGCCCTAGTTACCTTGCTGTGGACTCATAAGACCATGTTGCATGTGGACAAATGCTTCAGCCATGAATCAAGTCAGTAGGGTCTTATGGTTTGGCTGAAATCTGAATTTGATCACATGGCATGGTGCAATGGCTAGCCTTAGCATAGATAAATTTGCATTAACAAATTCTGTTTAATAGGCAGCGTGCATCTTCATTTAGTACAATACTGAAATGCCAGAACACAAAGTATAAACTTTGAGCACTTCTTTGAGATTTTTAGGTAACCTGCTGGGGAAAAAAAAGTTGATTGAAAAAATAAAATAAAAATATTTCCAGATTCAGCCTTTGTGGTAGGTTATCTTTGACTTGTCATGCTTTTAATTCACTTTTGCAAGGAATTGAAAGCATTCTGACCCCTCTCTCTTGTCTATATATTTGCTTCTTGTGCTGGTAATAGGGATACGTTATTTCTTTTCTTTCATTACTCAGTGCACAAGCAAGTGTGGGGAGAGCTATTTTTATAACTCTGAGTATTTGTGAAACGCAATGATTATCTGAACCTGAAACTAGCTGTAAATTGTGTGTACATACATTTGTCCTGGTCTTTGTTCGTTCTAGTCAACAAGGACATGACGTGCGCTTGGGGTTTGACCTGTGTACTCAAGAGCAGGATTTCCTGCATAAAAGGAAGAAATATGTTGCTGCAGCTTTGAAGAAGGTCCTCCATTTGGAGGAGGATCTGCAGGAGCATGAGGTATGTGGGGAAAAAATTTCAGATCTCCCTCCTTCCTAGTGCACATACTATAGCATTTTTATATAAAAACAGAACATCTTGTGGAGCCTTAGAAATAAGAAGTAGCTTATTTGCTTTCCAGGAATGAAAGGAGCAGCTCCAGGATTTAAAAAATGGTATTAGGGTGCTTTTACTAATAGCTGTGACCAGAATTGGGTCTTAAACCAGTACTATTTGTAGGCAGGTGGCAAAACAGTAATAGCAGCTGACCCCAATGTTCTTTGTAGAGCCCCCTGTGGAAATAGAAGGATGTACAGGGCATCGCAGAATGCTCCTTAGGGGGTGCTGACTTGGGACTGCTGTGGCCTTGTCTGGTCTCTGGGAGAACCCCCTGAAACCAGTCCAGGCTTGGCTTCTAGAGCAAGCAGGGAGCCCAGGTTACTCCTGCTCTGAGACCCAGGTCTTCCCTGGTTCTCCATTGCCGTGACTCAAGGACCTAGCATCCACTTTTCCTCCGGAGAGGAACTTTACCACCTCCTGGAGTGACCCAGCACTTCATATAGTTCCAAGCAGCAGAACGGACAGTCTCTTTAATAAAACTGTTTACTAGGGCAAAGCCAGCCAGCCAGAGGTTCTCTGTCTCCTCAAATGTGGTTAAGCAGTCCCTCTGTTCCCAGTCCAGCCCTTACAGCTCTTAGCACCTCCAGAGATACTCAGCTGTTCCCTTTCCAGTCTTTCCGGCTCTCCAGAGCTCCACTTACCTCAGTCTTCAGACTCTTCTGGCCAGGAGCCCCAGCCTGCTCTCCCATTGTCATGGATATTTCCTGTGGACACCTTATTAGGGTTGGGTATTTCACCTTCCTTCATAGGTCAACAATTTCATTCACGGCTGTTGGTGCTAAAGGTCCCTCTTGTCTCCTGCACTAGCTAGTCCTGGCTCTTAACTCTTCATTATCGGCATGCAGGCTAAGGAGGTAAACTGAATCCCAATAGTATAACTATGTGAACAGAGTTAAGACAGAAAGATCACAATAAAGCATGTAGGCCATTGCCCAGGACACTGAATTGCAGCTATTTACTTCCACTGAGAAGCCCAGTTCAGATTTCTTTTACTACAGGGCAAGTGTTGCCGGTTACTCTATGTTAGTTGGTCTTTCCCCATTTAGTTTGCTGCAGCTTAATAATTTATCCATAACAAAAGAATAAAAGTGCATGTCTGGTAAAACTTTCAAGTAATGCAGATAGAATACTTGCACATAATTAGACAAGGTTCTTTGGGTAAATCTGATATCTTTTATTACATCAATTAAAATAGTTGGAAAAAATCTTCTTTGCAAGCTTTTGGGCAGAAACACCCCCCTTCTGTACATAATTATTTGGCCTTAATGCTCAACCTCCTGTTTTCATCCTTATACTCTCAAATTATAACATTATAATTTCCTGTAGTAGGATAGGCTACAGTGGTTGATACTATCTGAGCCTTGTAGTATTAGGAACATCTTGATGATGGAGGTAGGCAGATAAGTTTCTTTGGGTGAATCTGATATCTTTTATTAGACCAGCTTAAATAGCTGGAAAAAACATTTTTTAGCAAGCTTTCAGGTTTAAAACCCCTTCATCAGGCTGAGGAAGTCTCTGCAGTTGGTGTGTGCTCTTCCTGGATGGAATGAATAATAAAGAAGCCAGAGGCTGGTCTGCATGCAAGACAGGCAGTCAGTGAAGATGTAAATTGAGGAGTCCGTAGGTGAGAGACAGGCTGGGTCATGGGGGGAGGGGGAGAGAAAAGGGGGATGAATGTAGCAATTAAATAGTGGAGAGGTACCTGTGTAATCCGATGTTAGGCAGGTTATAATGTGTCATAAATCCAATGTCTGTATTTAGTCCACGATTTTTTGTATCCAGGAGGTTGATGAAGTGAAGTTCATAGGCTTGTCTCTGAGAAGTGGTTTGTAAATTCCCTTTGAGGACGAAAGATTAGAGAGAGAGTGGTTTTCTTGTGAGAAATGTGCCCCCACAGGTAGTTGGTTAGTCTTGTCTTTGATCGATTTCTGGTGTGCGTTCATTCTGGTGCGCAGTTGTTGTTTGGTCTCTCCTACATATTTTCCATCAGGGCATAAGATCCGGGAATGCTGATGGCTCTGTTGTTGGGTGAGGGTGGTGGAGATGTAATTGTGAGGGTGGTGGAGATGTGTTGGCAAGTTTTTCATTTCTTGTCATGGCGTGGTCTGGATCCATTCAGTGTGTTCTGGACCCAAGGAAGTTTGCTTCTGGTGATGAGGTTACCGAGGTTTGGTGCTTGTTTGAAGCTAAGATGGGTGGTTCTGGGTAGATCTCTTTAAGAATAGGGTCTCTTTCTAGTATGGGTTG
>NW_017729025.1:85041386-85042807 GCF_001723915.1 Gavialis gangeticus | reverse complement strand
GGCAGGCTTGGATGCCATCCTGGTATGGGATGTTGGTATATAAGCTGGTAACATCCATAGTAGCTAGGAGGGTGGTGCTGGGAAGGTGGTCTATGTTTTTAAGTTTCGGTAGAAAATTTGTAGTGTCTTGAACAAAACTTGCTCTTTGGGTGACAGGTGTTTTAGGATTGCTTTGACAAAACCTGATACTTCCTCAGTTAGGGTCCCAAGGTTGGATATGATAGGTCTGCCAGTGTTGCCTTGTTTGTGGATTTTAGGGAGCATGTAAAAAGTCCCTGGGTTGGGTAGTGGGGGAATCAAGGTCTGTAGTTTTTCTTGTAGTTCTGATGGAAATGATTTTATGGTATTTTTGAGTTTCACGGTGAAAAGGAAGTAGGATCTTCTTGTAGTTCTTTGTAGTAGGTGGTGTCAGAGAGTTTTCTGTTGGCTTCCTTTATGTAGTCTTCACATGTAGGTTTAGGGCTCCTCCTTGGCAGTGTCGTCCATAAAAGGAGGTGAAAAGAACTGATAGCAATATATGAAGTAAGGTTTTAGAGGCCAGATTTATAGAACTGACTAGAAATCTTACAAAACATTTTTTTTGGTAAAAAAAAAAAAAAAAAATTAAGTAATTTGTCAAAACCAAAATAAGTTTTCAGAAAAGAATAAGTTTTGATGACTTCCCTGGTTCAAAACTATTCTTAACAAGCAAAATGTTTTGAAGCAATTGAACCCAATCAGATTTTATTATTATTACTAGCCAATTGCCCATCATAAATGACAGAGTGTTTAAGGGAGTGTTTACATGGCCTCCTACCCCCGCCAGCCCCCGCTCACCCTTTGGAGATGGACATGTAAATAATCCCTCCACCACCACCTCCTCCAGCCTCCAGCATGACGGCTCCCTCCCCCTCACCTGCCTCCGCCTCCTCCCATGGAGCAGCAGGGCTTCTCCCCACCTGAGGCAGCAGTGGTGGTGGTGGCTCCCCTCCCCTACCCACCCACCCGCCTCTGCCTCCTCCTCTTCCCGTGGAGCAGTGGGCCTTCCCTCCACCTGAGGTGGCAGCAGTGGCAGCAGCTCCCTCACCCATGCATGCCTGCCTACCTTTGCCTCCTCCTCCTCCTGTGGAGCAGTGGGGCTTCCCTTTAACTGAGGCAGTGGTGGCTCCCTCCTGCCCACCCACCTCTGCCTCCTTCTGTGGAGCAGCAGGGCTTTCCCCTGCCTGAGGAGGTGGCGGTGATGGCTTCCTCCCTCCTGCACACCTGCCTGCCTCCGTCTCCACCTTCTCCCATGGAGGGAAGCGCCATGGAGCAGCGGGGCTTCCCTTTGCCTGAGGTGGCAGTGGCGGCGGCTTCATCTCCCCTGCCCGCCTGCCACTGCCTCCACCTCTTCCCACAGAGCAGCAGGGCTTCTCTCCACCTGAGGCAGCGGTGGTGACAGC
>NW_017729025.1:85024039-85041112 GCF_001723915.1 Gavialis gangeticus | reverse complement strand
CTTTGCCTTTACCTCCTCCAGTGAAGCAACAGAGCTTTCCTCCACCTGAGGCGGCGGCTTCCTCCCCCACCCCACCTCCACCTCCACCTCCACCTCCTCCCATGGTGCAGCGGGGCTTCCCTCCACCTGAGTAGGCAATGGTGGTGGCAGTGGCTCCCTCCCCACTGCCAGTCCACCCACCTGCCTCCACTTCCTCCTGTGGAGCAGTGGAGCTTCCCTTCACCTGAGGTGGCAGTGGCGGAGGCAGCTCCTCCTGCCTATCTGCCTTCACCTCCTCCCGTGAAGCAGTGGGGCTTTCCTCCACCTGAGGAGGCAGCAGCAGTGGTGTCTCCTCCCTCCCCCCACCCGCCTCCACCTACGTCTCCTCCTGTGGAACAGCGGGCTCCTGCCTCCCTGCCTGAGGAGGTGGAACCCCCACATCCAGTCACTGCTGGCCCTCTCAGCAGCGCATGCGCAGTTGCCCAAAAGTGGTATGGACTTATCAAGAAGATACCACATGATAAAATAATGCAAAGCTCCCATTGATGCTTGCCTCCAATTATTTATTAAAAACCAAACAAACCTGAACTGATAAAATATGAGGTGACTGTCCTTTTATTTAGGAGGTAATAATGGAAGCAGATTCACAAGAATCATATTATTGCCCACAAACCCAATTTATTGTTTCTTCTTCTTATCAACTTCTATTCCGTTTAACATAATGTTTACCTGTTATAATAATGATCTCTAATATGAAGGTGTTTTTCACTAGCTTTCTGTCTTTGCATTGAACAGGTGCCAGTGGTGGCAATCATGACAACAGGAGGAGGGACAAGATCATTTACAGCAATGTTTGGCAGCTTATTGGGTCTACAGAAATTGAATCTCTTAGACTGTATTTCCTACATCAGTGGTTTATCAGGCACCACATGGTGAGGAAGCAGATGCAAGCAGGAACTTGATTTGCTATTAATAATTTATTATTTCTCTAACTGTGTCTGTTTCCATAACACTTTCAGATGAAAAAATTAGTTCCCATATCCTACTCTGTTTTCTCATAGAGCAAAAAGCCACAAGGCAAGTGATTGAATATCACGATGACCAAATGAATACTGTGTTCACCTTAGATTCCAATAGTAATGAGTTCAGTCCCTTGTTAAGAATGTGTACTTATCAAAATGTTTACCACTTTTCCCTAGCAATTGGAGGAAGGAAAAATTCACATTCATGTTGTTAATTTGCCATTCCTTTCCCCACTTTGAGTTCATATTGCACTTTCCCCAGTCAGTAGAAGACTTATTTCACTGACAGTGTTTAAAGTTGATTCATTTTCAGACAGCTCTGAGGAAACATAATGTTTAGGTGACAAACCACTGGATTGATGATGCATTCGGATGCATTATAAATATCTTGGCCATACTATATCCTCTTCTGCTTCATACCTAGGGTTCAACAAATTCAATAATTTCATATTTATAAATATAATTTAAAAGATCAAGTCAGGAAGGACACAATTAGTGCTGCCTATCTCTGCCTTTCCTTAATTCAGACCTTCTGCCGTGTGTGTGTGTGTGTGTGTGTGTGTGTGTGTGTGTGTGTGAATTTTAGATGTGATGTTGGATCTTATATAACACAACATTTTTTGGCAGGCCTGAGTGACATTATTAAAACAAAAGCCATAAGTTCACTTTAAACTAAGTGAAACTTCCATGGTTCCAAATTTTTGGTCTGTTCTAGGGTCACCTGAGCTAAATAAATATTTTGCCATTGACTTGAGTGGAAATTGGACCACGATCGTTATTATAAACCCTAGGTTTTCCCCAATTTAACCAAAGTTCTTTAAACTTTTTGTATCTGGTACTCAGTTTCGATTTCAAGCAGGGGCTTGGAGCACTTGAAGGCTTTCTTTTCTTTTGCCTCGAAATGGGACAAAGCTTGGTAATTCCAATTGAGTTTTGCTGTCAGTTGTGACCTCTCTGTGAATGAAAATTTTGCATAAACCTCTCTGAGTTCAGACCACAAGTTTTTTCATGTCTCTCTCATTGTATAACACCATATCCTTTCCTCAGGACCATGGCAAATTTGTACAAAGATGCTAATTGGTCACAAAAATATCTTGAGGCGGCAATCAGTGAAGCTCGCAAACAAGTCACCAAATCCAAGATGAACTGTTTTTCTACAAATCGTCTGAAATACTATTATAGTGAGCTGAAGGAGAGAGCACAAGAAGGATACAAAACATCTTTTATAGACTTGTGGGGGCTCATCATTGAATCCATGCTGCATGATGAGGTATTGACTATGCCATCTTTTCTGAGCCTCATTGAACTTCTCTAATGAAAAATGAAAAGGAAATCAACCCTAGAAAGAAATGTACATTCACTCTTACTGATTTAAAGAGTTTACTGGGAAAGATGGTTGCAAAAGATTACTGTATATTCAAATATATTTTTTATTTCTTTCCTATTAAAAAAGGTAACAGACTTGTGGTTACCTTGGAATTTCACTGTTTAAGATACTAACATGTCTGCTAGGGCTGTGCAAAACACCATTGTTTTGTTTTGATGCCTGTTTCACCGTTTTGAAGGGACAGTGTTTCGTTTTGTTGTTTCGTTTCGAAGCACTGTCCCATTTTGTTTCATTGAAACTGTTTCAACGTGTTTCTATGTTTCACCCATAGGCTATAATGGGGAATCATGAAAATGCTTAAAATGTTGTCACTTATTGCCTGATTTAGATGAAAATAGCAGGGCTGGTAACCCCTACTGAGGACATGAAGCCTTCCAAGTTTCATGGATATAGGTATAGAGGTTTCTTGGAAGCTGTACTTCAAACTGCAAAAAGCAAAACTCGTGACACTTGCTGGCAGCACCATCATTCTGTCGTCTGGCACACAGATCCAGGGGCCTGCAGCCCTGGGAGGGCTGTGGAGCTGTGCTGGAGTCCTCCCAGGGGTGCAGGCCCCTGGATCTGTGCTGGGTTACAGGAGGCTGCTGCTGCTGCCTGGGACCAGCGCTGGGCGCAGACCACACCCAGCAGTGGGGGAGACTGATACTGCCACTGGCCCCAGGCAGCAGCAGCAGCAGCTGCAGCACCCTCCTGTCATCCAGCATGCAGAACTGGGGACCCGCACCCCTGGGAGGGATGAGGGGCTGTGCTGGACTCCTCCCGGGGATGCAGGCTCCCAGCCCTGCGCCAGATAATAGGAGGCTGCTGCTGCTGTCTGGGACCAGTGCAGGGCACAGCACGTGCCCAGTGCCGGGCTCCATGGAGATCAGCCTGGTGGTGGAAGGCGCGGCACAGCCCTGGCTCTGCCCACCTCCCGCCACTGGGCTGCACTCTGTGGGGCTGTGGGGTCACTCAGAGTGCAGCCCAGTAGCAGGAGGCAGGGAGAGCCAGGGCTGCGCACCACTTCCCACCCTGGGCTGACCTCCCTGGCTCTCCCCTGCCTCCTGCCCCCAGGCTGCTTCGAAACTTGAAACATTTTGAAACATTTTGAGTGCCCTCATTTCATTTCAAAGCTGTTTTGAAGCTTTTTGTTTCATTTCAATTTCACTGCTTTGAGCCTGAATTGTGTCAAAACAGCTTTGAAACGAAATACTCAGAGATATTTTGTGCAGTGCCAATGTCTCGCTTGGGTGGGGGGACATAATTTTCTTTTTCTTTTTTATTTGAGGGAGTATTTCCTACTATTTATTTTGAAATTCCAAAATGCCCATTTCAACATTGCATATTTTCAAACATGTTTCCTCATTTACAAGTGAATTATTGATGCTGTAAAGCTGGCCCAAAGAAGATGACTTATGCATTCTAAACAAATCACTACCACTTGTTCTGCAATATATTTTTATGTATGTGTGTTTATATTGTGTCTTATTTTTAGGCTTTCTATGTTATAATTATAGCCAGTTGAATGGGTGAAAAGATCAGTTCTTGAATATATTTTTCTATGAATTTTGTTGGCGTTAATTTGCTAATTAAGTTGTATATTTGCCCTATGGTATTTGACCTGGTATAAAACTAGTTGAATTCTCTAAAACGAACAACCAAATGCCTGTCTGGCAAACAAATTACAAAAATTGATAACATTGTCAAATAATATAATTCACCAGATCATCTCAGTAACGTAACTATGGTGGGGAGTCTGGGGCAGTAGCCTTGGGCGTTATCTTGGGGGGGAAGGGGACCAGAAGAATAACAGCTGCTGCTGCAGCTGTGAAGCTGTGCTGGCAGCCAGAAGTCTTGGTTGCCCCATGTGTCACTGCTCCCCCAAGTGCCCAGATGCCCTGTTACACCTCTGGCTCATCTTGTTTTATATACCTATTTAAAAAATATTAGAAGACCTTGAGAAGCAAGGAACAATTGTATTAAACATTATGGTGTTGTATTAGTAACACTGTAACAATTTTTAAAGAGAGATTCTTATGTAGTATAGTTTTCTGTTTAAACTTTTCTGAAAATCATTCCCCTTTTGGGGAAAATTTCTCATGCTTTCACTTAACAAAGAAAATAATTGTGTGAAAAAATTGGCAAATGTATATGGACATTTTGAGCTAGCGAAATATGAAAATGGATTTTTTCCTCCTACTGGTTACTTTTTTGTGATGCAATATCTAGCAGTTTTTAAAAACTGAAGTCAAATTCCATGTAGAAGTAGTGCTGTTAAGAAGGCTGAAGATATTTTATTTAGAAAAAAACAGTATTTGAAAATAGAATCAATTAGACTTTTTCTTACTAATTTCTTTGACAAGGTGAGGCATTTTGAGTCCTCCCATCCAAAATAACATAATGCAGGCCTAAATGTGTACATATTTGGAGAAGTCTATATTAAAATAGCATAAATTGTCTTAACATGAACTGCTTTAGTCCCTGCCACACCCTTCTTAATAACTTGTAACTATCATAGAGTGGGTACTGTTCATGAGACACAGGGATATTCCTAAATATTTATTTGTGCATAGTCTAGTGGGCTGAAAAAGGAAAACTTGGCTGAAGTTCAGCTGTCACATTATATTATTTGAATTGCAGATCCATTTTTTCCCATGTGTCATTTTTCTTTAAAACTAGAAAGACAACCATAAGCTCTCAGACCAGCATCAGGCAGTGAATGATGGGCAGAACCCGCTGCCCATCTATGTGGCCATCAACCTCAAGGACAAGTATAGTGCTCAAGATTTTAAAGGTAATGACAGTATTCTAGAGTTATATGTAATGTGTGATCTAAGAAGACTTGACTAATATTTATGGCTGCTTGAAGATGTTAAAAACACAAACAAAAAAACCATGTCTTACTGGCAGAAGCAGTGGGTTACTTCAACCCAGCTCTGCAATGCCTGTAAAGATTAGGCACTTTATCGGGGCGTTTTGGCAGTTTTAGCTGGGAGAGGTTACATCTGCAAGCACCCTATGGGCATGTGCAGATGAGCATGCACGTGCCTCTTGCAGCATTTGAAACCCATTTGAGACACTGCAAGATTCACGTGCAGGAACAAAGAAATGTTCTCCATGCTGCGTATTTGCAGCATGGGGGCCAATATTGGTACCTGGATATTGTCTGGATGCACCCTATGTGTTTAATTAGCTCTGACCACATAACCCTTTTTAAAATTCAAAGACCTATGGATACCATTTTTAAAAAGATTATAAACATTTTTGTTTGTTGCTTAGACACTTTGGAGTCCTAGGTGGTGCCAGGAGTGAAAGTTCAGTGATATCATAGGGTTGTGATGCTCAGCCTTTTCTGACAAGTAGGCCAAACCTTAAAATCAGAAATGGTCTGATGGCTGCATAGAAAAGCACTGCTAGAGCCCATGATCTACAGAATAAGATGCCATGCTTGTTTCAAACATAACAGTTCTTACTTACAGTGTTTTGCATCAATACATGCATGAAAACATGGTTTAGAGAAAGTTATAGCTATTTACTTGAGTTATAATAAAGGAAAAAATTAAGTGGGCTCTGAATTTAGTGACAGGGGAGAAAAGGGGATGATCAGTGATGGCATTCACCCCTTGGGCTCTGGAGCCAAGTCAAGTTCATGGTTCATGGGAAAAGAGGGGCAAGCGGTGGTGGGATTCATCCCCCAGGCTCTAGAGGCAAGTCAAGGGCATGGTCCATGCTTCATCCTGACCACAAAAGCACTAGAAATCTTTTAACAAAAACAAATCTCATGAGATTTCTAGACACATTTTGTAGACTAAAGAAGTTGAGAGAACCTACAGATAAATCTTGAACTTTGGAGGTACAGAGCCAGGCTCATCAGAATTTTATCTATCATTAGCTTAACACCAGTTGATAAATGGGTACAGTCAAGAGCAGAAGAAACCAAGTAATGCATTATGCTCCCAGTCACTACTGGTTTAGTGGGCATAACTCTCAATCTGAACAGTGTAAAACTAGAGGGGCAAAATAGTTTATTGCTTAATGCTGTATAGGGCTTTCCCCCTACAGACTACCTCCATTGTTGCTGGGTAGGAGCAGTCTCTGTTGTAAGAGGAACACTTATTCTCCAAGTTAATTAGTATTGCATGCAGTGACAGAATTTGCAACTTCTGTTTCAGCACTGAAAGATTTACAAGCTCTGTTTCGGCACTGAGAAATGGATACTAGAAGGACTATTTCCCTTGATTCTTCCCAGTCCTCTGAAAATTCAGTTCTTTTGCCCATAGTCAGGACGCTTAACTATGCAGTGAGAATCTTTGGGGTTTTTTGCTCTCCCTACAGAATGGCTGGAGTTCACACCCTATGAGGTTGGATTCTTGAAATATGGAGCATCTGTTCGCTCAGAAGATTTTGGAAGTGAATTTTTCATGGGAAGACTGATAAAGAAACTTCCAGAAACCCGGATCTGCTACATGCAAGGTGACTATTGTCTAGCAGGGGTCAGCAACCTATGGCCTACAGGCCAGATCCAGCCTGTGGAGCCAGAGGGCTTCTGTGGCATTTCAGCAATGGAGAGCTTCTGAGGGACACTGGCAGGGGGGGATTTGCTTGTCTGATGGACATACATTAGGGAGAAGCAACCATGGTGGCACTGCCAGGAAACAGCAGTGACTGCGGGACTGCCAATGGCAGCACAGGCTGGGTTGGAAGTGGCCCATGCCTAGAGTTAAGCGCTGTTAAAGCAGTTGCCCATTCCAAAACATTGCTAGCCCCTCAACTAGAAAAAACATTAATATAATAAGAACACATCTGGCTGAATAACTAGGCAATGGTGAGCAACTGACCTCTGACTGGCAGCACTGAGACAAAAAACACTTTTCAAAATACGTATGTCTGGTTCCTTGGATGGGTCACTGGGAGATGATGCTTCTTTATGTGAACTTAAATTGTCCTTGTATAACTGTATTAGTTGTGTACTTGGTTTCACTGTACTAAGAAAATAGGCAGCCGGTAATGTCAAATATAAAACAACTGCTAGATTCTATACCCCTTTGTCAGAGCTGATTTGCACTGCTGTTTGCTACCCTGTGGGCATGTTTATACATTCATTAATGCGCTATATTATGACGCATTAGGTTTAGTACCTGTAATTACAGGTACTACCTTGATGTGCTATAATTGGCGCTACTGCGTATTAGTGCTGGTGCATGCTTTTTTGGTGATGCTAATGCACAGTAGACTAATTCTACTGTGCATTAGCTTGTTTATTTCCTGCCATGCTAATGCGCAGGAGAATCAGTCTATTGTGCTCAAAGTGTCTCATGCAGATGCATCTTGTATGCCCCAAGTATCCAATATTCAGTCATTTTCAGCATGGTCCTGCTGATAACTGCTTTATAAAAAAGGTTCAAAAGATAATTATATTTGTTACAAAGCACTTGACAATGCAGGAGGTCATCTAGTCCTTCCTCCCTTTCCTTAAGGCACTATCATTCCAGAATCATTGATTCCAGACAATGCTGACACATATTGGCTTAATGTTTTCTTGTACCTCCATCTTATTTCTATTTGTGTCCATCTGGTTGTTCCTTGGTTGTAAGCTCTTTGGAGCAGATATCACCTTTCTGCTCAATGGTTGGACAGCACTTAGTCAAATAGAGTCCTTGTCCATGACTAAGGCTGCTAGATGCTATTGTGATGGAAATAGTTATACTTTTCAGGTGGACTTTGAAGAAGTTGCAAAGTTCAGGTGGGAAGGTATGTGAAACCTGCCACCTTCCACTTGTTTAATATTTTAACATTTTCTTTGGTTCACATTACTTGGAACTACAGTTAAACTTTAACAGTACAGCTGAGGTATTTGTAGCACAGATTCAAATAGACCCTGATTTTGTAAGCAACTTCACTGTAGAACTAGTAAGTGGGAATATCCAGGCAGGTGCAGTAGAAGATATATATATTTGCACTTGTGAGGATGCATTTGGGAACTAGTCTGCAGGACAATAATAAAAATTGGAAGGAAATATTGAAGAGGAAAGACAAAAGGCAGTTTTCAATTAAAAAGTTTCCATGATTTTCCAGAATTAGTTTTCATCGATTATCATTCCACTTTGCAGGCATGTGGAGTAGTATTTTTTCTGTGGATGTGATGTATTTCTGGAATCTGGCTGGTAATTCAGAGGACTTCTGGAACAAATGGACTAGAGACAGAGTAAAAGATATCGGTAAGTTTTTCTTTTTTTATCTCCCTAACTCTTTTTTTAAAAACATTGTTTCATAATTGATGTTCCATACCACCCTGACCTACAAATACAGCATATTCCTCTTGAAGCTTCAAAAAGAAAACCTTACTACACAGACACCATGGTCAAAGAGGGAAGGCCAAAAAGAGAAAACAGAATCATATATGTTTGTGAGGTTGTGTGTACTTGAAATCTGCTCTGTGGGAAGACATAGGCCTTCAAGAAGCATAAGGAGACTTCTCATCTTTGAAATAAAATGCTACAGATGATTCCTGTGGTCAGCTGGCAAGACCATGTAAAAAATGAGATGGTCAGGAAAAGGATTTATATGAATGACACAGTTGTTGCTTAGTAATGAGGAAACCCCCCCAGCTGTTTGTATGTATTTGCCAAGTGAAGGATGACTGGCTACTAAAGATCATGCTCTTTGATCTGGTAGAAGGCGGCAGGCCAACAGGCAGACCACACAGGAAGTGACGAGATGACATAATACAAATTTGGGGAAAGGTTCTAAAGATTCTATAAGCCCAAGTTCAAGATATCACTGTGGAATAGATAGAGGACAACACGAATAGTAGGGCTGTGTGAAATTTCACTGGTTGTTTCGTTTTGACACTGTTTCAACTCATTTTGAGCTCAAAACAGCTAAATCGAATTGAAATGAAGGGCTTTGAAACAGCCTCGAAACAAAACGAGGCTAGTTGAAATATTTCAAAAGTTTTGAAATGTTTTGAGTTTCGAAGCCGGCAGCAGCCTGGTGGTGGGAGACGGGGGAGAACGAGGGCTGCGCTCCCAGTAGCTCCGCAGCCCCATGTGGCTTAGCCAGGAGCGCAGCCCTGGCTTTCCCCATTTCCCGTGGCAGGGTTGTGGGAAGCCGATCATAGCACAGGGGAAGGGAACTGAGCCCAGGCTCAGTTCCCATCCCTGGTGCTGCAGCTGGACTGGGGAAGGGAATGGAGCCCAATTACTCAGTTCCCCTCCACAGCCCTACTATTGGGCTGGGGAAGGCAACTCAGCCCAGCTGAGCTGAGTTCATCTTCCCGACACTATGATTGATCAGGCTGGGGAAAGGAACTCAGCTGGGCTGAGTTCCTTTCTCTGGCCTGATGGTAGCGCTGGGGAGGGGAACTCAGTAGGGCTGTGCAAAATTTCACTGGCAGTTTTGTTTCAACTAGTTTCGAGCTTGAAACAGTGAAATCAAAATGAAACAGAGAGCTTCGAAACAGCCTCAAAACAAAACGAGGCAAGTTGAAATGTTTGGAAAATTTTTTAATGTTTCAAGTTTTGAAGCTCAAGCTGTGCTTGCCTGCAGGGACACAGAAACTAAAGTAAGGAGAGAGAGGGGGAAGGGAGGGGAAGGAGTGCTCTCACATTGACTGTGTAGCTGGCCAGTGACTGTCACCCTTCCCTGAGGTCCCTTCCAATCCCAGTGCTCTGGGGGAGGGATGGAAAAACTGCATAAAAAGCAGCATTGTTTGAACTACCTTGTTTTCTGCCTTGCTGTCAGTTACTGAGCTGTGTTGCAGTTTTGCCTGTCAGCAGCTAGAGGTGCAGGGCCCCAAAACCCAGACTCACCCTGCACCTATCTCTTTGACAGTTGGCAGACTTCGTGGCCACCACAGGGCCTAGCAGGCCTGCAGTTTTCACCCTCCTGTATCCCAAGACAGACACAGTCCCACAAGTACGCATAACACGAGTTTTGTCCGTCAGCAGCCAGAGGTGCAGGGCCCCAGAACCCAGAAGCCCCTGTACCTTTCTTCTTGAAAACTGACATGCTTTGTGGCCTCAGCAGGGGCTAGCAGGCCTGCAGGTGTCACCCTGCAGCGCCTTAACACACACAGTGTCACCCATGCCACAAGTTTTGCTTGTCCACAGCTTGAGGTGCAGTTTCCCCCAAACCCCTGCACCCATCTCCTTGAAACTTGGAAGGCTTTGTGGTCTCAGCAGTGGCTAGCAAGCCTGCAGTTTTGACCCTGCTGTGGGTTAACATGTACATGTGACATGAGTTTTGCTTTCAAGACTTTGAGGTGCAATTTCCCTGAAACCCCTAAAACTATTTCCTTGAAACTTGGCAGGCTTCTTGATCTCATAAGAGACTTTCATTTCTGCAAGGTTCATCCAAATCAGGGCAGAAGTTATAGCCTGTTTTGAGCTTCCCCATTATAGCATATGGGCGAAATGTCAAAACAGCAAAACTGTTTTGACAAAATGAAATGGAACAGCGGTTTCAAATTAAAACAAAATTTGAAACAAAATGCTGTTCCATCGAAACATTGAAATGCTGGTCAAAATGGAAGTGCCGCTTCGCACGGCCCTAGAACTCAGCCAGCTGGGATGAGTTGCCTTCCTCAGCCCGATTGATCAGAGCCCTGGGGAGGGGAAATGAGCGATCAGGCTCAGTTCCCTTCCCAAGCTCCCCAGTCCCAGGCAGCAGCACCTGGTTTCCCTCCCTCATCTGGCAGGCCTGCAACCCTGGGAGGACTGGCACAGTCCCTGCAGCCCTCCTGGGGGTTGCGGGCCCCTGATCTGTCTGCCAGAAGAGAGAGGCTGTTTCGAGCTTCCCTATTATAGCCTGTGGGTGAAATGTCAGAACAGTATCACTGTTTCGATGAAACAAAACAGAACAGCGGTTTTGAATTGAAAGAAATTAGAAATGAAACACTCTTCCATCAAAACCTCAAAACTCAAGATGAAATGGAACAGAACGGTGCCATTTTGTAGCTTATATGTTGTTAGGCTAAGGGTCAGAAAAAGGAAGACAGGAGAAACTTTGCCTTGAGCAAGAAGGTAGGAAGCACATTATATATATATAATGACTTGGAGATTGCTTAACAAATATATTCATTTGTTGAGCAGTCTCAATGCTCAACACATATATATATATCTGTATATATCTGTTAGGGCTGTGCGAAATTTTGCCAGCTGTTTCATTTCAATGCTATTTTGACTTGTTATGAGCTTGAAACAGCAAAATTGAAACAAAATGAAGGGGTTTGGAACAGCTTTGAAATTAAACAAGGGCAGTCAAAACGTTTTGAAAGTTTTGAAATGTTTCGAGCTGGGCTTGCTTGCAGGGAAACAAAATAAGGAGAGGGAGGGGGAAGAGCGGGGAAGGACTGCTCTGATTTTGACTGTGTAGCTGGCAGATGATTCCACATACATTATCTGACTGTGCTGCTGAGCTAAAACCAGCTGGGGCAAGGGAACAAAACACATGAGCACCACAGGGATGCTGAAGCATCTCCACAGGCACCACACCCATGCCCTTGCTCCTCCCCAGCCTGACACCAGTGGGAGTGTGCCCAAAAGGGAGTCCTCCTCTTGCTCCAAAGCCCCTGTCCCCGCAAAGCAGTGGCAGGCCACCCTGGAACAGTGGTGGAAAGATGGACAGAAATTGGGGAGCGTTGCAAAGGCAAGCGAGATCACCCAGAGCACTGGGGAGATGCTTGCTGTGGATGGCCAGCCCTTCTCCTTAGTTGAGCGCCCAGGATTCAGATGGCTTATGGTGCTCGTGGCCCCATCATACCAAGTGCCCACATGCACCACCTTCAGCAGGACAGTGGTGCCCTTCCTGTATGAGGCATTCATACTTCAGGGAGGAGCTGCACAAGGCAGGTCCGAGGGTAGCTTTACACTTCACCTTGGACAAGTGGATCAGCCAGGGTGAATATCATGCATACCTCTCCCTCAGAGGGCACTGGTGCAACCAGTCAGGCCATCAGTGGGCTCTCCTTCAAGCTGAGGTGTTGGATGAGTCCCACACGGCAACAGAGATCATGGGGGCCATGAACCTGTTGGTGCAGGGATGGCTCATTGGGCAAAGCGAACTCACCTGCAGGTTCACAGTCACCAACAACGGGGCCACTATAGTCAAGAAGGTCCATGATGCAAACTTTGTTGGCATCTGCTATGTGGCACACAAGTTCCACCTCATTGTCAGGGACACTTTGGAGTAGGTCAGGGCTGCCAGTGATGGCGCCAGCACCACCTGCAAGCTCATTTTCAAATGCAGGTAGGTGGCAGGCTAGTTCCACCAGAGCATCAAGGGAAGCAAGATGCTGTGGGACAAACAAGCAGAAATGAACATCCCGCAGCACAAAATCAAGCAGAATGTGGAGACTTGATGGAACTCCAAATACCTGATGGCTGAGAGGCTGGTGGAGCAACAGAAGGACATCCATGAGATGGCCTTGCTCAGGGAGATTGGGATCAGCAGCCCCCTTAACAGAGCTGAGTGGGGTACCATCTCCCAGATCTTGGTGGTCCTCAAGCCCTTCCTTGAGGCTACTGAGACTCTCAGTGCTGCCAATGCCCTCCTTAGCCAGATGATCCCCCCAGTGAGGGAACTAGAGAACCAAGTGGAAAAATTTCAGGGGATCAGTGTTCCTGGCTGAGGCAAGCTGCTGTCACCAGACATGCAGGAGCTGGTGAGGTGGCTGAAGGAGGGCATCAGGAAATGTCTTGATCCAATGCGGTCCAGTATAGTCAATATGCTAGCTGCCATGTGTGACCCAAGAGTGAAGGGGAGTGTATGCAGCAGCCACAGCCTGAATCAGTGGACGGAGGTGCTAGTGAAGAGAGTTAGGGGGGCAGAATGGCGGAGGTGGGGGGATGTGGAAGAGGGTGATCCACTATCCTGTGCTAGCACATTATCCAACAGCCAGTCTCCTCCTCCATCACAGGTGCTGCCAATGTGAGCCAAGGGCATGGCTTCCATGATGGTGTCCAGAGGCACCAGACCCCACCATCAGGCAGGTAGCGCTCAGGCCTGGGTGGCTGCCAATCTTGCTGAGGATGTGGAGCTGCTGCTGTGCCACAGCCAGATGTGGCCGGATCTGGCCACAGTTGCCCAGGAACACCTGTTCTGTCCACCGGCCAGTTTTCCAAGTGAGAGGAAATTCAGCATTGCTGGTGATGTAATGATACCCCACTGCACCTCCTTGGATCCTAGTTTGGTGTGAAGCAGTTGGTGTTCTTCAAGGTGAACCTCCCACTGCTGGGGTTCCCCAAACTTCAGGTACAGATGCAATGAGTGCCACCCTTCTCACTTCATCCACACCTATTTCCTTTTTTCATTTTTAAATAAAGCATTTAATGCCCTGCTCTCAGAGCTGGAGGCGGCACTCACTGCATCACCAGCCAGCACGGGAAGAACATATTCCTGCTGAGCCTCCCATGCCAGGACAAACTTGGAGGTATGAGCCGGGGTTATGGGGAAGGAGGAGGCCCCTGGTCCTGGGCATGACCACTACAACTGCACCCTGCCAGGTTTGGGAGGCCTGGTGGGACTGCTGGTAGCCAGCCCCAGGAAATGCCAGGATTGAGGATCTCCTTGGTGAAAGGCGGGTAGGAGGTGCCATAACCATCCAGCAGGTTGTAGTGTGTCAGCATTCCAATGTCTATATTGTGTCCATGAGTTTCTGTACCTAGGAGGTTGATGAAGTACAGTTCATAGGCTTGTCTGTGAAAAGTGGTTTGTAAATTCCCTTTAAGGATTAGGCCTGAGAGATTGGAGACAGGTGGTGTTCTGTTCTTGTCTTTGATACATTTTAGGTGTGCGCTTACTTTGGTGCACAGTTGTTGCTTGGTGTCTCCTATGTATTTTCCATCAGGGCACTTTGTGTAGGAAGTTGGCTTCTGGTGATGAGGTTAGTGAGGTGTTCAGTCCTTGTTTGGATTTACAAACCACTTTTCACAGATAAGCCTATGAGCTTCACTACACACTACAACCTGCCGGACAGCTGACTCCCCAGGTACCTCACCACTTTTACCTATGCTGCTGCATCCCCCTCCCCGCACCTTACCCCAGACTGTCCCTCATCCCGTGAAGCATCCATTTCCATTTTCACTGACTGGCTTTCTTGACTGCATTGCATGCCAGTCTCTGGCTTCTTTACTATTCCTTCCATCCAGGAACAGCACACAGATGCACCAACTGCAGGTACTTCCTTAAACCTGATGAGGGTTTTTTCAACCCAAAAGCTTGCTAAGATACATTTCTCTAACTATTCAGCTGGTCTACTAAAAGATACCAGATTGACCCAAAGAACCTTGTCTGCCAGTGCCATGTTCTTAGATCAACACCCCTAGCACCTGTCCCTGGTCAGCTGACTGGACGGATGCGGGGCCCTGGGCACATCTAAGCCCCAGGGCTGGGGCTGGCAGGGAGAGTCCTCTGGCGGCTGCTGGAGAAGCTCCTGCAGGAAAGGAAAGAAATGCTCTGTGACAGTTCGGCTGCCTGAGATGCTGGTAGTGCTACTGTGCTGCTTACTTATC
The DNA here is from genome assembly GCF_001723915.1 of Gavialis gangeticus. Classification (NCBI taxonomy): domain Eukaryota; kingdom Metazoa; phylum Chordata; order Crocodylia; family Gavialidae; genus Gavialis; species Gavialis gangeticus. Next base: position 85,026,233 of record NW_017729025.1, on the reverse strand, counting down.
TGTTGTTATTTGAAGTGGTGGACCAGGATGAGGCTGTAGGGGAGGAGAAGGCCTCATTGGGGAACACTACTGTGTTGTGTAGAGGCCCCAGCGCCAGTGAGGGCTCACCTTAACATGCACACAAAGTCACACATGTCACAAGTTTTGCTTGTCAGCACCTTGAGGTGCAGTTTACCAGAAACCCTTGTACCTAGCTCTTTGAAGCCTGGCAGGCTTCATGTCTTCAGCAGGGGCTAGCATGCATGCAGTTATCACCCCTCTGTGCCTTCACAGTTACAAGTGGCATGAGTTTTGCTCTGAACAGTTTGAGGTGCAGTTTCCCAGAAACTCCTGCACCTATCTCCTTGAAACTTGACAGGCATTGTGGCCGCACCAGGGGCTACATTTCCTGCTGTTTTCATTCAAATCAGACGAGAAATGACAAAGTTATAGGCAGTTTCATGATTCCCCATTATAGCCTATGGGTAAAATGCCAAAACAGTAAAACAGTTTTGATGAAACAAAATGGAACAGTGCTTCAAAATGAAACTAAACTCAGAACAAAACATTGTTCCACCGAAATGGTGAAACAGAAGTTGAAATGAAACAGTGCTGTTTTGCACAGCCCTAATATCTATAACTCTATCTATTTATAATTTGTTGTTTGTTGAGCAATCTCCAAGTCATTGTCTCAAAAGTCCTGAAGTCAGTGTGGCCTTTGTAGATGGCCCATGACTCTACATGCTCTCTCCTGCCCTCTATGGCAAATTATCAGAGGCAAGGTAGCATTCTGGGAAATTCTGAAATGTTAGGCTTTGATGATGATCTTAATGCTCTGTTTGTGTGAGGTTGTTTACTATTTTATTTTGATTTTGGAGTTTGTGATCATCCAGCCTTAAGTGCATATAGGTACTCTTCTTTACATTTTGGAGGAGGCCATAAGTTCAGATCATTAGAAACTGCATGATTATTTTGATTATTTAATTTATTGCTGTAGAGAACAACCAAAAGTGATTTAGATTAAAACAGAATTTTCATGTTTCTTTCTCCCTCCTGCAGAAGACGATCCTGTTCCATCTACCAACCCTCATGAGCTGGAGACACGTCTGTTTACTTCTGCAGGCCCCCTGTCTGATACCCTCCGAGATGTCTTAACTGGGCGCCCAACAGTTGCAGAATACCCGAACTTCCTAAGGGGATTCCAGATGGACAAAGATTACTTGGCAAATGAACAATTTTCTACATGGAAAGGTACAGTAATAAAGCATTATTTTTGGTAGCACATTTTGAGGTAATGTGGGCTTGGAGAGCTGTATGATGTAGAGGAGAAGATGTTAATTTCTTTTTCTACCTCCCCTTACACACGCCATCATTTAAGGCTTATTTTGGACTGTATGGGGCTAGAATGATTTTAGTGGATTTCGTTTTGGTCAGGTTGCATATTGCCAAGCATAAGAGCCTCAGGGTGGAGGAGGGCCAAGATGGGAAGACAGGGGAAAATTCTCTTTGAAACTGAAACAGTGTGAGAAGTTCAGGAAGGGAAAGTATATAAACAACTGTGATGTCATTTATTTCTTTAAGTTAAGACTCAGTGACAAATGTGGTGTCAATAAATGAAGGAAAGAAAGGGGTGGGAGCAGAATTCCTTTTTTCTCCTTGATCCTTTCCTTTTATTGGGGATTAAGCCGAATTGTTTATGCAGTAGTTATAATGAGAAATGTTTCCATTTCAGACACTGTATTAGACTGCTACCCAAACAAACTGATGGAAACAGCAGAGAATACACTTTCACTGGCAGATGCTGGATTTTTCATCAATAACAGCTATCCTCCACTTCTGAGATCACAGAGGAAAGTGGATGTAATCCTGCATTTAAGTTACAATGGAGGATCACAGACATTGGTGAGTGTGATCTAATTATCCTTTAGGGTTTTTTGTTTTTTTTCTATTTTGGCCTTTTCTCTTTAACCCTTTAGGATTTAGCAGTTAAAAACTATTGACTTCTCACTATTGGAAGAAGAAATTGATACCAGAAAAATTAATACGAGACTTATTTTCAGCAGCATGATTCCTTGTTTCAGCAATGGTGACCTACAATTTTTATTTAATTAAGCTATCTGTGTTTCTTTCTCTTTATTAAAATTCTTCAAACTGACAATGGATCATCTGACAAGAAGAAATCTATGGTCAGTACAGTTTGCAACATACACAATGA
>NW_017729025.1:85017011-85023935 GCF_001723915.1 Gavialis gangeticus | reverse complement strand
TAAAAAGGTGCAGAGGGAGAGGTGTCTGACAGAGCTATCTGAGGTCATCCTTTTTTCTTTCTTTCTCTTTATTAAAATTCTTCAAACTGACAATGGATCATCTGACAAGAAGAAATCTATGGTCAGTACAGTTTGCAACATACACAATGAAGGTATTTTAGGAATAAAATGAAATCTAGCAACGATGGAAGTGGTATAATTGTCAGTTATAGTAAAAAGAGGCAGAAGTGGTCAGTACATATTTCTGTTCTGCATTTAGGAAAAATCCAGATAGTATACTTTTATCATACCAGTGATGATGAAATAATTTCTATTCTAAATATAGCTAAGAACTTTCTTAAGAGAAAGTTAGAGATTTTAAAATTATCAAGCCTGGAATTTTAAAAGAACTTGCTGAGGATCTCTTTGGAGTTCTGATATTGATATTCAATATATTCTGGAATACATGAAGAACTTCCAGAACCCTGAAGAAAGCTAACGTTATGTTAATATTTTAAGAGTACATATGGAATAATCTGGGAAAATACAAACCTATCAGTCTGATTTCTTCCTGGTCAAAATTATGAAACAGCTGACAGAGTAATTGATTTAAAAGGGAATTTAAAACAGAGAAATATGCTTACTATCAATAAACATGGATTCTTAGTAAATAGATCTTATCAAACCAACTTTATATCTTGATGAGATGATAAATTTAGTTGATATAGCGAAGAGTCTGATGTACTGCGCTTAGATTTCTGTGAAGTATTTGACTTGGTGCCATTTAAAATTTTGATTAAGAAACTAGAACAAAATCATACATTAAATAGATATATTTGGCATACGTTAAATAGCTTTAAAAATCAAAATGTAACTACATGCAAATTAAACATCAAGTCTCATGCGGGTTTCAAGAAGGGTCTCCACTGAAGTTGGGTTTTTGCTCTGTCAACATGGCAAAAGAAAACAAAACCATAACTGATACAGGTTGCAGGTGACAAAGATGGGGGAGTAGTAAATTAATAAAATAAGACACTGATCTGGTTGCTTGATAAACTGAGGAAAAGCTACAGTATGTTTTTCAATATAGCCAAGTGTAAGATCATGTACGTAGGATATAGGCCATACTGAGAGGCTGGGGTTGCTATCCTGGGAAATATGACTGAGGAAAGCACTCCTAGACCCTGGTGGGTAATCAGCAGAACATGAACTCCCTGTGTGATGCTTCAGTTAAAAGAAATAATATGATTCTTAGCAATGTATAAACGGGAATTCAGGGTAGAGGGAAAGATGCTATATTGTGCCAATGCTGCAGTCCCAGAAACTGGCACAAGAAGCAAGGGGGAGTTCTCACTTTTATATAGAAAATCATAGGGATTAGAGTCACAAGCCAACAGGCCAAAGGGAGGGAACAGGTAAAAGGTAAAGAAACATCAACACTGTGGTAACATATACTCAGTACCTTAATTTCCCCCCACACCTCTAGAAGTGTCCTCAAACAAGCCTTGAGATCCTAGAGCACTCAAACAGTAGCCTGCAACTGTCTCCAAATCTATGTCTAGCTCCTTCAGTCCACAGTCCTAGCTGACCTAGCTGGTGAGATCTCCAGCTCCACTGTGTACTCCTTTCTCTCTGTACAGCTGACTAGGTTCCTCATGCACATTGCTCTGTCTTCTCCTTACCCCAGCCTCAAGCTTCCTTTTCCTTTTCTCCTGTTGCCACCCAGCCCCTGGAGGTTTCTGGAAGCTGTAGTCCAAATGAATAGTCAGCACAGCTCTGCAGACTGCCCCTGATTCCTCCTGCTCGTACACACGTTAGTCACATCACAATGTTACTGTTGTATTTGGCACTAATGCCTTGTTCCTGGAACCCTATCCAGTTCTGATCTCCATACTTCAAGAAGGATATTGGAAGATCAGAGGAGGATTTCCAGAAGAGTCAGAAGAACCATTAAAGCATTGGGAAACATATTCCATAGTAAGAGAGGAACTTATTCTATTTAACTAATCAAAGAGTGGGTTAGGAGGGTGACTTGTTCAGAGGGCTCGATTTGTAGAGTCATTTAGACATTTAACTGCCGCCTCGGGGCCATAAATCCATAATTTAGATCCTTAGACCCTCTGCCTCACCCTGAACTTACTGAATTCCCTCAGCTCCTAAGTAGCCATTGGTCTCCAAATTCCTAAATTTCTGCCACTGCACATACACACAACCACCTAATTTTTGATAGTTTTGAGCACCTAAGACCAGTGGGGTCCAACCTTTTTGGCAGGTGTGCCAAAAACTGAGCTTGCTCCTTCCCCAGGTGCCGCTCTGATCCTCTTGCCTTGCTTGATCTGCTGCTCTGCTTTCTGCCTGCTGTCCTGGGCTCCCTACCCTATCTGCTGTTCTGGTTGCTGCTCCCTGTTCTTTCTCTCCTATGCTGCCTGCTCCCCTCCCCAGCTGCCACCCCTGTCTTACTCATAGTAAAAATCACATAATTGGTATCTCTTCTCCTATTACACCCCAGAGACATAGTCTGCTAGGTGTGCCCCGACTCTAAATCTGTTTAAGGATGCATAAGCATCATATCATCTTTAGGCTTGAAACAACAATTAACTCAGAGACATTTTTAAACCTTCATTATGTGAGAAATTATATTAATTTATAAAAATGGCCCAGTTTGAATCTATAATATTCAAACACATTTTCTTATGATATTGTATCAAGACATTTTCAGTATTCTTCAGTCATTTTTAATAAACTTAAGAAAAGTAATTGCCAGGAACAGAACAAGAACAAGTAGTTATGAGGGCTCATTGCAATTTTATGTGCAGAAAGCTTTTCTGATGAAAAGTAAGTTTTTTTTTTAACTAGAACATTTTATAGAAATGGGATTTTTTATTTTTATTTATGTATTTATTTGGAATTTCCTGCATGAAATATCAGGGAAAAATTCTTTTCAAATAAATATTTTGAAATGTAACACCATTTAATATTTCATTTCAACATATATTACTTTTGCTTTTTGATTTAACCTATAAAAACAGAATTTTATATCAAAATGTCAGTTCAAAATGATTTTGGATTAAGTCCAAAATAATGTCTGTCTTTTGTATTTTAGACATGAGAGAGCTAACATTTTAAATGTAACTGAAAACATTTTGAAATGTCAGTTCAAAACAAAATTTTTGTGTTGAATCAATTTGAAGCTTAGTATAGGAAGACAGAATATATTTTATGTTCAGGGTTGCTTATGGGAAACCCTTTTTGGCCAGTTCTAGTAGCTACAGGATTCAACATGAGCACTACAGCACAACATAAGTACTTTCTTAGCTATGCCTTCTTTGTTGATTAAATTATTTGTGGTTTGATTGCATGGGGTTCTGTGGCGTATGGGATAATTCATTACCTTTGGATTCAACTTTCTATGAAGTCTCTTAGTAATCAATTTGGTGTGTTATAAGTAATGCTGATGATGAATTATCTAGTGATTTAAGGCTCTAGCCCAGGACTTCAGAGACCTAGTTAAGGTCCCTGCTCTACCACATACTTCCTATGTGATGTTTGGGAAATAATTTAAACAGCCTGTGCCTCCATTCCCCTTCTATGAAAATGGGTATAACAGCATTGACCTCTACCACAGGGGTCTTATGAAGACAAATAAAGTGAAGACTTTGAGGTGCTCTACACTGATGGATGCCAGATAAATACCTTATATAGATACTTCCTGCTTTTCTCTCTCTTGCCTTCTCTGAAAATCTGCTTGTGGCATTCTCTTACTAGTATTTTAAAATTAATACTATAGGGCACTTTTACATGTGCTCTGGTGGGGGGAGGAGGGGAGTGCTTTAACTAGAGTAGCTCCAAAAGCTGATCTAATTAAAGTGCTGTAGCATCTCATGTATCAGCATCCCCATGCTCGAAAATGATGGTGGGGGCACTTGAACTAAAGCTTGTTCAATTAATTGAGTTTGCTCTGACGTGCTGTAATTACAGCAGGTTGGAGCAGCCTCTGCGCTCATGGACAGGCACCCATACTTTTCAGCTGTATCTGCAATGTATACTACTGCAACCCACCACAGTACAACAGATCTCCTATACCCATGTTATGGGATAAAACTTGCCAAAAGCTGGTGCTCATTTGAGAGCAGCTGTGAAAAGGGTTAACATGGTACTGTGGCTCCTCCTGCTTCCAGGCAGGGACTGCTAAGCTGCAGCCATCTTGTATCACAGTGTCTTCATGAAGAAGCCATCTCTTGGCCATGAATCCAGAAATTATATCACTGATGACTAAAACTTCATGTGTTCCTATAGCAAACCCACTGCAAAACCCTAGATATTTAGCATTAATTTTGTGATGATTATTTTTCCCTCTTCTTTGAGTTTTGATTTTTTGTTCTGTGATGATTCAGCCTTTGGAGCAGGTGGGGAAATATACAACAGAGCAAGGAATCCCATTCCCTAAAATCAGGATGACTGAGGAAGACAAAAAAACCCTAAAGGAGTGCTATGTGTTTGAAGATGCTGAGAATCCAAGAGCCCCCATAGTCCTTTTTTTCCCATTAGTAAATGACACCTACAAAAACTACAAAGCTCCTGGTAAGTTATCAGCAGTTAGTAACTTTACTAAAAATGCATCTTGACCAGCTTGCCCTGTCTGCTTCACATCTGCTGGCTCTCTCTCATATCCTCCTTCCCTTTTTAATAAAATAACCCTCTTCATTGATAAAAGGTATCATTTTCCCTCTACGTCAATACCGCTTAGCTATTATAGAGCAAAGGGCCCATTCAAGATGAGACATTTACTTCTGTCTCCAAAATGTCCTATAATCTTTTGATCTGCATATGTAAATTACTGCAATTAAAAATGCAAACATCTTAAATGGAGGATGTGAGAAATATTTTATTGCTAAAGCAAAGGGCTCAGAATCATTACTAGCTTCATCATACAGTTATTCATTTGTTGTGCCCCTCTTTGTTCACGCATTAAAAGGTCAGCATCACAGATTTGGCTTTTGAGGAATTGGAGAGCTTTGATTGCAATGTAAACTGCTTCCTCACAGATGGCTGATCATTTCTGCTTTCCGTATGATTGAGCTTTTGGTAACTAGCCATTATTTGATCTATTACAGTAAATTTGGGACCTGCCACTTTTCTTAATTCCTCCCTTTCTCAGTACTCATTTTTTTACTTGCCATTAAGGCATCTTCCTTTTTTGGCTTGAGAAATAGATGCATGATGTTAGCCCAAGGCCTGGTATACAAAATAACACTTCTGTTAAGTGATTAATGTTCTTCTACCTTGTGACTGTACCAGACACCTTGTTTTTGCAGGTTCTGGAGACTGAAGAATTAGATTTTGCTAGAGATACTTGTACATCCCTATGGCAATTAACACTATCTCACTAGAGAAAAGTCTGCCTTTTTGGGCTATCATTGCCTAATTGATTGATGAAAGCCCCAGACTACTGTAATATCTTTCTGGTGAAACTTACTGCACTTTTTTTCGCTGTAGGTGTGGAACGTACTCCCACAGAGATGGAAGAGTGCAAAATTGATGTCTCCACTTTCCGTACGAGGGAGGTCTCATTCAGTGAGGAGAGTTTTGACAGTCTGGTGAAACTAACTGACTACAATATCCTGAATAATGAAAACTTGATTGTTCAGGCCTTACGTGCAGCAGTGGAATGGAGGAAACAGCAGAAGGAATAGTTATAGTTGCCTCCTGGATGATATTTTTTGTCTTATGCTATTTAGTGAGATCAAAGCTTTAGAATGGTTTGCCAACAGTATCTACAGTATTTCACAAGACCTCAGTAGATCCTTCATCTCAATTATATGACTGTTCAAATAACCAAGAGTTCACTATAACCTGCAACAACCAAGGTTTTACAAACAGTTTCCACTAAACAAAAGGAACATCAGAAACACTATATCTAAATGCACACACAGAAATAAGAAAGTCTTCCAATAATCTTTTAAATAATTTTGATTTGCTTTTTATCAACAAGAGCAATTCTTAAAATAAAGTCTCTCTGTTTTTAAGGTAATCTATTGTATTGGCCCCATTTCATGATTGTGGACAGGAAGGAGAGTTTCTTATTTCAGACTGGATTATCTGTCTCTTGCCTTTTTTATTGTTGTACTTAGCAGTTTGATTTGTTGGCTCGCTGGCATCCTTATTAACAAGATCTAAAGTCTACATTATCCCTAAACATCATAAATGAATTAATTAATCTTTGTTTCCATTCATGTTTACATAATTAAAGGTTCTCTTCCCAATATATCTTTTCATAGGGTGCCATCTACCAAACATCCTGTGGATTGTTAGGAATGCACAATTTTAGCAGTAATTTTCAGCATAGCTGAGTTATATGTCATTTGGATGACTCAAATATTGGTTGCAAAATATGGCTTCCAAGGTTACCTTTCCCCAGTTAGTGACTCATTCCTTCTCCCCTTTTCTGACATGGCTGCCTAGTGACATACCATAACTTGCCCCTTCATGTAACCTCTTCTGGAGCTGTATTGCCTCCCCAGTCTTCAGGAGGTTACAAGGTTCTTACCCCGTCATAAGACATCTTCCAGTGGTTTGCCATGATTGGTTCTCTTCCTCAGCCATCCTTGTGGGGAGCTGAAAGATATCTATGACTATCCTTCTATAGTCCTGTAGCACCTAAACCATGAGTTACTTTTGCTTCTAAAGGCAACTGTTGACTGAGGTGTTCATGAAACTTTGCTTTGATTTTCTAAATATGGCTGATAGAGGGTTTTAGCTGTTGCTCCATATTTCAATCCTAAAGCCATTGAGACAGACCTCACAGTGAGAATGGAAGTTTTGTTTCCCCCTCGTGGACAAGCAGGATGAACATACTACTTCTAGCCCAGACAAAAAACCTCTATAGCCATCAGTAGGATCCTAATTCAAGTTTGTTCCCTTAGGAAATCCCCCCCCCCCCCCCCA
>NW_017729025.1:85015608-85016644 GCF_001723915.1 Gavialis gangeticus | reverse complement strand
CCCCCCCCCCCCCCAAAACAAACAGTTAATGGGAACAGTTACATACAGCAAATTTAAGATTGATTGGAGAGGAGGAGCAGGCCATACTTTTCACCCAACTTTTCATTGTTGTGTTTATGCTGTAACTATAGATTTGAAAGAGATTGTGCCATCTTGTTTTCTATGTACTACATATATAAATTAAAAATATTCTCTTTATCTGCTACTGGCTGTTGTGAGCAGCCAAATTGTGTGTTTCAGTTTTGATGCAGAAGGCAATCACCCTCTTACAGATGTCCCTCTTTTCACTTTGGAAATTTATACTCCTGAATTGGAAACTAAACTCACTAGGTCTGAAACTCTATAGTATTCTTTGTGTGACATCTGCACTATCTACCAGATGAAGATCAATTCAGGTCTGCAGCAGTTTCAGTGATAGTGGCAGATTGCAGTTAATGTATTACTTTATCATGTTGTGAGTCTCTTGGCACTCACATCTTCCAGGTGATAGCTGCCCAAATGGCCGGGCAAGGGGCACACATGGCAGTAGTGACGTACAGAGGCCAACTCTGCAGCCACAGCCCACTGCCACCTGGCCCAGAGGGGCAGATGCCTCTACTGGCTGTGCAGTTCTCATCTGGGTCTGGCAGGTGCACAGCAGATCACAGCCAGGCAGCAGCCCCCCACTTTCAGACTGCTGCACAGGGTAAAGGGTGCAGAGAACTCTCAGGGCTGCTTCAGCAGTCCAGCTGGCACAAGGGGTAGTGTCCCCAGGTACCAACTGGCTGGGCCCCAGAAGCTCCTGAGAGCAAGTATCCATGACCTACTTGCCAGGGTGGCTTTTTATACAGCTGGGGACAGCACAGGTGCTGGCCCTGGGCTCTAGCTCCCCCTGGCTGCAGATCTGGGAGGAGGCAGGCAGGGTTATTTTGCCCCAAGTGACACAATTTGTTCCACAACAAAGTGCATGTCCAAGCATATGTGCTGAGGCAAAAAGCCCTGGCTCAAATTTGCTTTGCTTCTATTTGAGCTGCTGCAAGCGCACGTGCTTGCATGT
>NW_017729025.1:85014366-85015431 GCF_001723915.1 Gavialis gangeticus | reverse complement strand
AGAAATGAAGACTGAGGGGGGATTTAATCATAGCCTTCAATGACCTGATGCAGGGTTTGAAGAGGATGGAGCTAGACTGTTCTCAGTGTTGGCAGATGACAGAACAAGGAGCAACAGTCTCAAGTTGTAGTAAGGGAAGTTTAGGTTAGATATTAGGAAGAATTTTCTCACTAGGAGGGTAGTAGAACACTGGAACAAGTTACCCAGAGATGTGGAGGAACCTTCATCCTTGGAGGTTTTCAAAATCTGGCTAAACAGTGCTTTTGCTGGGATGATCTAATTGGGGTTGGTCCTACTTTGAGTGGAACTAGATGACCTCCTAAGGTCTCTTCCAACCCTAACTTTCTATGATTCTATGATTCTGCTTTGTGGTGAATTCTGAAATATTTGTTTTTCTTCTCTATTGGAAATGAATTCAAACTAGAAAACATCAAAATCCTCTGTCAAAAATGAAATGCTATTTTTTTTTTGCCATCCAAAGCTATTTTAGATCCAGCCCATTGTCTGGGATGTGTCTAACAACTTTGATCTATAGCAGTGGAACTCAACCTTTTAGTGCAGTGAGCCAGGTGCTTGTGAACCACTTGAAAGATAAAACCATATATGTTTTCATTCTTCTCCAAGTTACAAATAAACCCAAGTCAGGAAATCCAGCAGTGCTTACAAGTCAGTGTTTACTAGGGGTGTGCAAAGTGGGCTCTATTTGTTTCAAATTCAGCCCAAATCAGGAACAGTGATTTGATTCATTGATTTGGATCACTGTCTATGATTTGATTCGACCAAATCTGAATCTGAAGATTTGATGCCGATTCAGAGAAACAGATTCGGCCATAGACATAGCTTTAAGTTTTTTCTACATACCTCAAGGTACCAGTACAGCTTGTGAACACTGTGATGCTGGGGTGCATGAAGTGTCCCACAGGAGTGTGAGAAGTGTGTGTGTGTGTGTGGGGGGGCTCTATGTGCTTGGTGGTGAATCTGGAAGTGGACTGAGAAGTACTTCCGGTTCAATTCTGGGTCTGCTCGGGAGTACGTGGCGAGGGGCCCCCCATGTATGCCTGGCAA
>NW_017729025.1:85008954-85009366 GCF_001723915.1 Gavialis gangeticus | reverse complement strand
CATAGAGTGCACCCTCAGCAAGTTTGCAGATGGCACCAAGTTGGGAGGAGTAGCAGATATGCTGGAGGGTAGGTCTAGGGTTCAGAATGACCTGGACAAATTATAGGATTGGGCCAAAAGGAGTCTCATGAGGTTCAACAAGGACAAGTGCGAAATCCTGCACTTAGGATGGAACAATCCAATGTACCAGTACAGGCTGGGGCCTGACTGGCTGGGCAGCAGCTCTGCAGAAAAGTACCTGGATGTTACAGTGGACAGTAAGCTGAATATGAGCCAACAGTGTGTCCTTGTTGCCAAGAAGACTAACTGGGCTGCATTGGTAGGTGTGTTGCCAGTAGGCCAAGGGAAGTAATTATTCCCCTCTATTCAGCACTGGTGTGGCCACATCTTGAATACTGTGTTCAGTTTTGCA
>NW_017729025.1:85007225-85008721 GCF_001723915.1 Gavialis gangeticus | reverse complement strand
AGAAATGAAGACTGAGGGGGGATTTAATCATAGCCTTCAATGACCTGATGCAGGGTTTGAAGAGGATGGAGCTAGACTGTTCTCAGTGTTGGCAGATGACAGAACAAGGAGCAACAGTCTCAAGTTGTAGTAAGGGAAGTTTAGGTTAGATATTAGGAAGAATTTTCTCACTAGGAGGGTAGTAGAACACTGGAACAAGTTACCCAGAGATGTGGAGGAACCTTCATCCTTGGAGGTTTTCAAAATCTGGCTAAACAGTGCTTTTGCTGGGATGATCTAATTGGGGTTGGTCCTACTTTGAGTGGAACTAGATGACCTCCTAAGGTCTCTTCCAACCCTAACTTTCTATGATTCTATGATTCTGCTTTGTGGTGAATTCTGAAATATTTGTTTTTCTTCTCTATTGGAAATGAATTCAAACTAGAAAACATCAAAATCCTCTGTCAAAAATGAAATGCTATTTTTTTTTTGCCATCCAAAGCTATTTTAGATCCAGCCCATTGTCTGGGATGTGTCTAACAACTTTGATCTATAGCAGTGGAACTCAACCTTTTAGTGCAGTGAGCCAGGTGCTTGTGAACCACTTGAAAGATAAAACCATATATGTTTTCATTCTTCTCCAAGTTACAAATAAACCCAAGTCAGGAAATCCAGCAGTGCTTACAAGTCAGTGTTTACTAGGGGTGTGCAAAGTGGGCTCTATTTGTTTCAAATTCAGCCCAAATCAGGAACAGTGATTTGATTCATTGATTTGGATCACTGTCTATGATTTGATTCGACCAAATCTGAATCTGAAGATTTGATGCCGATTCAGAGAAACAGATTCGGCCATAGACATAGCTTTAAGTTTTTTCTACATACCTCAAGGTACCAGTACAGCTTGTGAACACTGTGATGCTGGGGTGCATGAAGTGTCCCACAGGAGTGTGAGAAGTGTGTGTGTGTGTGTGGGGGGGCTCTATGTGCTTGGTGGTGAATCTGGAAGTGGACTGAGAAGTACTTCCGGTTCAATTCTGGGTCTGCTCGGGAGTACGTGGCGAGGGGCCCCCCATGTATGCCTGGCAATTGGCCATGGGGGGACCCCGGGTGCCCCCCCAGACCCAGGAGGCACCAGTTCCTGAGCTGAGAGGTCGGCTGGGGGCCTTCCAACATGCTCCCCGGCCGACCTGGAAGTGGACCAGAAGTGCTTCTGGTTCACTTCTGGGTCTGTTGCCAAGTGTGCTGGGGGCCCTCCTGTACTTCTGTGGGACACTCTATGCACCCAGCTGTTCCAACCACCAGTGGAGGGTTCAGGATTGATTGAGAGTGTGGTCAGGGGGTACAAAGGTAAGAAAGGTTTATTGACTTAACAAAAACACAACTATGCATAGTAACAAGACAAACAATGACATACAAGAATAATTCATGTTCGTAACTTATCGGCAGTCCCCTCTGATGCCTGATGTACAACAAGTTTCTCTTTCCACAAAACTCAGCGAAGTCAGGCATCCCCGATC
>NW_017729025.1:84988392-85002225 GCF_001723915.1 Gavialis gangeticus | reverse complement strand
CCCCCCCCCCCCCCACTATGGAAAGGATGTGGACAAGTTGGAGAGAGTCCAGTGGAGGGCAACAAGAATGGTGAGGGGGGCATGACTTATGAGGAAAGGCTGAGGAAACTGAGCTTATTTAGTCTGCAGAAATGAAGACTGAGGGGGGATTTAATCATAGCCTTCAATGACCTGATGCAGGGTTTGAAGAGGATGGAGCTAGACTGTTCTCAGTGTTGGCAGATGACAGAACAAGGAGCAACAGTCTCAAGTTGTAGTAAGGGAAGTTTAGGTTAGATATTAGGAAGAATTTTCTCACTAGGAGGGTAGTAGAACACTGGAACAAGTTACCCAGAGATGTGGAGGAACCTTCATCCTTGGAGGTTTTCAAAATCTGGCTAAACAGTGCTTTTGCTGGGATGATCTAATTGGGGTTGGTCCTACTTTGAGTGGAACTAGATGACCTCCTAAGGTCTCTTCCAACCCTAACTTTCTATGATTCTATGATTCTGCTTTGTGGTGAATTCTGAAATATTTGTTTTTCTTCTCTATTGGAAATGAATTCAAACTAGAAAACATCAAAATCCTCTGTCAAAAATGAAATGCTATTTTTTTTTTGCCATCCAAAGCTATTTTAGATCCAGCCCATTGTCTGGGATGTGTCTAACAACTTTGATCTATAGCAGTGGAACTCAACCTTTTAGTGCAGTGAGCCAGGTGCTTGTGAACCACTTGAAAGATAAAACCATATATGTTTTCATTCTTCTCCAAGTTACAAATAAACCCAAGTCAGGAAATCCAGCAGTGCTTACAAGTCAGTGTTTACTAGGGGTGTGCAAAGTGGGCTCTATTTGTTTCAAATTCAGCCCAAATCAGGAACAGTGATTTGATTCATTGATTTGGATCACTGTCTATGATTTGATTCGACCAAATCTGAATCTGAAGATTTGATGCCGATTCAGAGAAACAGATTCGGCCATAGACATAGCTTTAAGTTTTTTCTACATACCTCAAGGTACCAGTACAGCTTGTGAACACTGTGATGCTGGGGTGCATGAAGTGTCCCACAGGAGTGTGAGAAGTGTGTGTGTGTGTGTGGGGGGGCTCTATGTGCTTGGTGGTGAATCTGGAAGTGGACTGAGAAGTACTTCCGGTTCAATTCTGGGTCTGCTCGGGAGTACGTGGCGAGGGGCCCCCCATGTATGCCTGGCAATTGGCCATGGGGGGACCCCGGGTGCCCCCCCAGACCCAGGAGGCACCAGTTCCTGAGCTGAGAGGTCGGCTGGGGGCCTTCCAACATGCTCCCCGGCCGACCTGGAAGTGGACCAGAAGTGCTTCTGGTTCACTTCTGGGTCTGTTGCCAAGTGTGCTGGGGGCCCTCCTGTACTTCTGTGGGACACTCTATGCACCCAGCTGTTCCAACCACCAGTGGAGGGTTCAGGATTGATTGAGAGTGTGGTCAGGGGGTACAAAGGTAAGAAAGGTTTATTGACTTAACAAAAACACAACTATGCATAGTAACAAGACAAACAATGACATACAAGAATAATTCATGTTCGTAACTTATCGGCAGTCCCCTCTGATGCCTGATGTACAACAAGTTTCTCTTTCCACAAAACTCAGCGAAGTCAGGCATCCCCGATCAGCACTGTCCAAGAGGTACCGGGAAGGACCCTGGTATTCAGTCCTTGGGCTCCTTGAGATCCACGGGCCCACTGAGCCTGGTCAACAGCAATTAATTCTTTTCACAGAGCTGTATCTTCCTTCTGAATGATTTCTGGATGTTTCAGCCAATTTATAACTTTGAACTGTGCTGATAACTTACAGCTAGTCAGATTCTTTTTACTTCAACTGTCCTTAGACTGACCAATAGCAGTACAAGCCTTGCATTCTTTTGATAAGGTTAATTTTAACTACAGCCCAGGGCCTTACTACTTTAAGGCTTTGCCGAATTTACTAGGCCTTACTTTATACAAGGCCTTACTACATCTTAAACTTTAATTAGGCTCTTAGTAACATGTAGCTTAATATCTAAATGAATGACAGAAAAACACTTGATCTAATCTTCACAGAGCCTTCAGCAAGCACCTTTATATCACAGACATAATTTCAGCTGTCACATCAGCATCGCAGCAGTCATGAGCTACCTGCTACCTACAGGTATGTAGAAAAAACATTTAAAGCTGTGTCTATGTCTGAATTGCCCAATCTCTCTGAATTGATTTGGAGGGTTCCAATTCAATTTGGAGAGATTAAAGCGTCCTCCGATTCAATTCAGATTCGGAGATTCGGCCACCGAATTGGGCTGAATCTCCGCTGAATCAAATCAGAGACCAAAGCTTCACACAGTCCTAGTAACTAGAGACCTACCTCAGGGAGTTACAATCTGTGTCTGCACAAGATGCTGACTGTGCAGTAGTCTGTGACTTCTGTGCAGTAGTGTTGCATGGCAGGAAGCATGATGCAATGTTACTGGGCAGTAGTCACAAGCTATTGCGCAATCAGCATCATGAAAAAGCTGTTACTTGGCACGACAATGCCATAACTCCAGTTACTGCATAGTACTTTAGTCCTAGTTTATACAAATAATACTAAATGACTGTACAGTCAGTGTGTTGTGTAGATGTGGCTACTGGGGTGGAGGGGAGGGGAGGCAGAAAAAGGGGGAAGCGCAAAAGGGAAGAGAAACAGAAAAACAACTGCTGCCACAGCTGCATGCTTGTATTGGCAGCATGGTGCCAGCTGGAAGTTGCTGCTGCCCCTTTGTGTTGCAGCTGACTTGGGTGCTCAGCTGTGTTATTCTTCTGTCACCTCTGGGATGGGGGAGGGATGTGGCTGTCTGTTGTAGGGGAGGGGAAAGGGAGAGAGCAAGGAGGGTTGTGGAAGGAATCAGTGGCACATCCAGTGCAGGGCAGGGAACAGCCTGAGCTGCTTGCTCCTGATCCCTCACGCTGTGGGCCAGACCCAGACATACTGGGGTCCAGACTGGCTTGCAGGCCATAGAGTGAGCACCACTGACTAGAATGATTTCCTGTCTATTGCAGGTCATTCTGTTTCATGCAGTTATTCTTGCAATAGGCTCAATAATTTTTGTAGAACTAAAGCAGAGGTCCCAGTAAGGCGTCTGTCCTAGCTTCATTTGAATACATCAAAAAATGGGCAATCCACTGCATTCTTTGGTATTTTGTTTCAATTGTCAGTCACAATCCCAGTTAAAGATTTGTACCTAATTCCTAATGTGAATCTGTCTACTTTCATCTTCCAGTCTTTGGATTTTACTGTGTCCTCTGCTGGAATCATCAATAGCTTTGGTAAAAAGCCTTGAGGTTTACTTTCCTGGGAAAGTCTGACCATTAGAATACCCATTTCCTTTTGAATCAGAATTAATTTCCTCAAAATATTTGGCTAGTTGAAATGTTTCATTTTTGATAGTATCAAACTATTTTGTTGGGATTTTGATTTTATGGTTTTAATTGCATTATTATTTATATTTTATTTTATATTTTAAAATTAGGATTTACAAAGAATTATATAAATTATAGTGATTGGCATGCTAATTTGTGATTTTTAGGATTAAAAGTTTGTAGTAATAGATATCTTTGCTAGTAAATGGCAACTGGTATAAGAATAGAAAAACAATATGGTAACCTTTCTATAAAATAAAAAATTTCATAAAATTAATGAACAATATGAAACATCAAATTTTCCATTCCACAAAGTTTAGAATAAAACTCATTATACATTTTTTTCTCAGAATGAAATTTTTTCATGATAAATTCCTTTGGAAAAAATATTCTGGAAAATTCTTGGTCATCCCCATTCTAAAGAGCCCTTGAGTACCAGGCCTTACTATGGATGGTTCTATATTCACTTAATTCACTATATATGGATGGTTCTATATATACTTAATATACCACCATACAGTTTATTGCCTGGTATTCTTTCAGGTGACATCATAAAAAGTACAATTCTTTCTATTCTGCATGGACAATAAAAATCACATCTGTTTTTGCATGACTAATAGAGTCTGTTCCCCTGGAAGAAAGGTTCCTTTCCTTCTCATAGAAGGAACATGATATATTAGGCTGGTGCCATTGTGGACTTGTCTATAGCTGCATTTCAGTGGTGTTCTACTTGGTACTTTGGTACCTTATATCATAAAAGGGTTTATGGAAGTATAAAATCTCACTGATGATTATTTTGCTAGGCACCTGTTGCTCAGAGAAATAGAACCCTTTGGTCCCAAGACTTGTTTTTGCTCCAATCCCTGCAGCCAAAAAGAAAATCCTTGCATACTGCTCTGCATATGTTCTGTAGATTATCATCTAGTTGCAAAAGTAGGAGAGGAATTGCTTAATTTTTGGAAATCATGGAGAGGTGGGGCTATGAGTCAGTTTGTAAAACACCTGTTTATCTACTCCTGCCAGTTTAAAGAGAGCAACTCTGCAACAGGAGTCACTGCCAGCTGTGGGACCTATAGTCAAGTCAACTTCTAGACTTTGATTTGGATGAATAAAAGGCCACAATGGGGGGATTGGCTAGTACAGAAAAGGTAAGAAAAAGTACAAAAGATTCTTTTTAACTGAGATGTGCAGGCAGAATGAGGGCAGCTTTAATTACAGCGTGTCTCTGCTGCAGCATGTCTTGCTATTCCTCCTATACCTATTTATGTGAGGAATCTTTTTATATAATGTTTGTTCAATGGGTACCACTTGTGTTTGTTTTGTGCTTGTTCTAGACTACTTGTTGATTAATCAACAACACTGTCAAGTCAAAAGTTACCATGGTGATGGTCACAGTATAAAAATACATAGATAGTAAGAAATGATCTGAATTTTCATGCATTTTGAAGGATGTCCATGGGGATGGAGGGAAGGTTTAGAAGACCTAAGAAGCTAGTGAAACCTTCTAAGCATAGGTGTCAACATATGGTATAAAAAATCCCTTCTTCCTAGGTGATATGTCTTAATGTTTCCTGTAAATTTATTTATTCCTCTGTCCTTTCTTGATTGGTAGTGCAAGAGTGATGTTGTAGCCATGATGGTCCAGGAATTATGTGAAAGGCAAGAATTTTTTAGGATGATATCTCTTATTGAACCAACTGTATAGTCAGGATAGAGTTTGAAAAGATTTCAAATGTGAGGCAAAAATGCCCGTAATGTCCCACTAAAGTTTCATAAGACCAATATAGATGTTTTAGTTTTCTTGTTCTGCTAGATTGCCTGCTGCTGTTTGTGCAATATTCAAAGCAGTTGCATAAATTGCAATAGGGGTGGTTTAAATTAAGTTCCAAGATAGGTTGAAGAGTGTTTAAAACAGGGCTACAGTAGCTTTGGCTAAATGAAATCAGTTGCATGAACAATGTCACTGCTTTCTGTGTCTTTTCCATAGCCACCAGTAGGTACAAGTTTCTAATTAATTTCAGTATCTTCCAGCTACAACCTCATTAACAATGAGTGTATATTTTGATTCCTGATATATGAACATCAGAACACCAAAAATATCACACTCAGCCTCACAAAAAGTCTGAATTCTACAGATTGCATAATTTAATGGTTTCTGCAGAAGTTTTTTTACTTGTAGGTTTCTATTGGCCAAAACCATAAATTTAAAGGCTTGATTTTCAAAGATGGGCTATTTTTTGTGCAAACAATTGTATCTGCAGTTTTGTTCCTGTGGTTTAGTGCAAATGCAAATATTAGTAATTTAGACATTTAATTGTTAAAACTTGTGCTCAGAAACATAGAAATTGTATCTTCAGAAATGAATGGGTTGAGAAATCAACCTTCTGCATGGGAAGGATCACCAAACATTGCTGTTAGAATAATAAAATTATCAACCCTCCACAAATATGGTTGGTATTTCAAAGAAAACTCATAAAAGATCCCTTTGAAGACTTCCTTGATTACCTGATCTTTAGGGATTTTGTTCCTTATTGGATGAGTTACAATTTAGCTTTTTTGGATACATCATGAAGGTAGATCCAAAGGCAAGAACTCTTCATAAAAAAATGTCCAGCTGCCAGCCTAATCTAAGAGTTTGTAAAAAATATTTGTCTTAGTAGATTACTGATGCTGACATAACCAGGCGGTGCTTAGATTCCTAAAACCTATCCCCACAGAGCATTTTATAGGTCAAAACCACCACTGGAATTGCTGCACTTGAATATGAATAGTCCAGTGTAAAGTGTAAATTTAACCCTAATTCAAGATTTCATCAACCAAAAAGAATGGCAACAGAATTCTTTGGTAGCTGAAATTTCTAAACTATCTTCAGTTGCAGCTTCATGGATAGTGTCTTTGAAGTATTCACTTCCAGTTCATTAAGAAACTGACATATTGGTTCTCTATGAATCCCTACATAGAATATCTTTTTTTCTGCATACTACTAGTTACATAAAGGCCAAAGCAAAAGGAACATTTTTCAGTACATTTATGATAGGCAGTCTAGCCTGGAATTTAATGCATTATTCAAATTATGGTAGTTATGACATGACAGCCTATGAATTTACTTTGATTGGTGGAGATAGTAGGTCAGATCCTACTGTATATTTTAGGCCTTTAGGTGGCACTTAGACACATAAATGCTGAAGTGTGACCCCATGACACCCAACCATTAATATGTCCATCTCTGTAATAGTCTTAGTGTTAAGATGAAGGTGTAAGTCAAATAGCGGTGACAAGGAGAAGGGCCCACCCATCTTTTGTGCCAACAGTTTTTCAGGAATTTTAGCAAGGTAGAACAGTACACTTAGAAACTTAGATAATGAATAGGTAGACCAGTATCTGGCTCTGGCTCTTTCACACGTATATTGTCTCGTATTAATAAAACAGTGTGGTCGATCATCATACATTCTCCTCTTGAGTGGATCAGAAGATGCTGAATAACACAGCCATATTGATCATATAAACAAGCTTCTCCTTGGGCCTTTTAATGATTATGTGTGAGTGGAATAAATTATAATAAACAAATTGTCACCTCTTAAAGAGGAAGTATCCTTCAACTTATCCAGAATGGACGGGAAGAATGGTGGTTTGTCCAGTGGCTCCAGGAACAGCAGGGAGTCATGAGTCCATGTATCAGAACCAGAGTAGCAGAACCAGTCACGAGTCAAGAATTCTTAGATAATCAATACCAAAACATTTAAGCAGATAGAGGAGCTGACTAAGCTTAATCTGGAATTCATGTCATTATTTCTATCTATGTTCATTCCATGTCTTTTGTTTGTCATTTTTCAGCAGACCGAACCTTCTGCTTGTAACTTGCTCACTGTGAAAGTCATAAGAATGAAAAATGCACGGAAGGCAGACCTGTGTGAGTATCTTTCCCAAATTGCAACAGTGTGGAAGTGCTAGTTTTCATGTATAATCCAATTTATGCAACTTATCCCAAGTGTTTGAGTTTTTCCAAGGCTGCCCTGTCTTTTCTGAAGAAGAGACAGGGGAAAAAGCAAAGGGGAATGAAATCAGGAACACAAGGCTGTTGTAGAAGAAGGGAGAAGAGACTCTTCTCCCTTTACACTTCTACTGGCCCAGTGCAGGAGTGTGAACTGGAGATTCTAGGATTTCTTTCAGAGGCAGAAAGATAGTTTCTTCCCATATCAAAATCCTGTGTGAGGGAGACTAAAATAGCTTATAGGAAGAGGAGAGACATGAGTACTACCCCGAACTACTTCTGGACCCTGGACCTTATTACTATATTTCTGATAAGCCCTGTCTATATGATGTAACTGAGCTTACCATATTTCCTCAAAATTCCTCTCCATTTTCTTTCTTTAGACATCTTCAGTGCTCTTTATCCCTTCTTTTCACCTGTTTTTCTTTACGGTAAGGGTTGCCTACAATTGGATACTGCCATTTTTGATACAAGAAGACTTTTGGGTAAACAAATAGGCAATAGAAGAGTAGGATTACTGTCACCCTGTCCTGTGCTTATTCCTCTAGACCATGCTGCCTTTAAAAGTCATTATTTAATTTAAAAAGATAGCACTAGGATACCAGCCTGGAGTCTGGAACCATTATAGCGTAAGAGAAGTTATGCCTATGGAACTGGGGGGCCTGCTCGGGGCTGATCTCTGTGTGGCCCGACCACCTGTTCTTGGGCCAACCGCCTGCTTTCTCGCCCGCCACGCCTTGATCTTAATTGATTAATAAAGTTGTTAATTAAGCGGGAGGCTGCCCATTTTCTGCCCTGATGCCAGGGGGTGCTATCTGCGGCGCCATTCCTCCCCTATACCACAGCACAAGCCTTGCTGATGGCATCTAGGTGTTCCTGTCATCACCACCCCACACTGGGCCCCAGAATCCTTCTGACTGAACCCCAACCTAGAGTCCTCTCATCAGGCGGCCCCACCCACCTTCATACAGGCTATGTAGCTCCCTGAAGCCATTTTCCCTTTCGGGTGTGGTCCCCCCAGGGACCTTTGGCTACCAGCCTTGGCCCACCTTCAGGCCAGTGGGAACCCCAGGCCCTCGGCTCTCAGGTGTCCCTCGCGGCGGGCCCCTGGCCCTTTTGACCGGTTTGGTCCTGGCCCCAGCATGGGCCAGCCAAGTGTACTCTCTCGATCTGTACCGAGTCTCTAGCCCCTCACTCTCTCCAGGGGTCCACCCTCTGGGCCCTCCACATAAAAGGGTTACCCATCTGGTGGTGGGGACTAGGGATTAAGGTGCCCCGACCCACCTTTCACCAGGGTGATCACTGGCCTGGCATTTCCTGGGGGCTCCTGCACCACTGAGAGCCCCACCAGGCCACCCACTCCCAGCAGGGTGCAGTTTTAGGTTGTACCCAGGCCCAGGAGCCTCCTACCATCCCCTACAGCTCCTCCCTTACATCCGAATGAAACTCAGCAGCCCTCTGGCCAGGCAGTGTTGTTGCCTGACCCCTTGCAGCTAAACTGGCCTGTTTATATGGGCAGCCCTGAACCTAAAATGGCTGCCTTCATTAGGCACCTGGTGGCTGCCAGCTCCAGGGCCTTAAAGTGGCAGGCACACACAGTGCCCTGCCATAGCCTACCAAACTGCAGCCACTTCACCTTATTCTATGCAATGTATACAAGTTACTGCCTGCAAATTAAAGCTGAAAATATTTAATCAAAAACTTCTCCAGGCTATTCACGTATAGTGACAATACGCAATTACAAATAATGAGATGGACTACTACAAGGAAAAAGAAACCATACTCTAAAAAGAGAGCTTTACTGGATTGGGTGTTCTTCACATTTACTTCCTAAAGAAAAAAATTACAAGGTGCAAATGATAAAGAAGAGAAATAGAAACAATATTTTTTGAGGGGGAGGGAGAAGCTTAACCCCTGTGATGAAGGAAGCCATGGCAATGAGCAAGGATGGGGGGCTCCTCCATCAGTGTCCTTGGGGACTTCTTGCAGTGTTACTGTTTTGTAACGTTGAGATGAAATTGGCTTCACTAAAGTCAAATCCTTGTGTATTGCACTGACTAATTCTACTCCCTCCTACAAATTCTTGTAGATTGAATACCATTTCACCTATGAGCTAACTTGCACAGGCATAACATTTTAGATTCTTAAAGCCAATCCCCTCAACCTTGATCCTCTTTTGTAGTCTTCTTCTCTGAAACTCTCCATTTTGCCTGTATCTTTTGAATATCTTGGCAACTAGTATACGCCTCCTTGCTAGGTAATGTGTAATGGTTTTGTATGTGCGTGGAATGCAAAAGTGTGTTGGCTTTTTATGCAGCATGTCATATTGCCAGTACAAATCTAATCTACTTTCCATTACCATCCTCAGATCCCTTTCCAGCTCACTCTCTTCAAAGCAGTATCTGATGATTTTTTCCCCAGGACCTCTAACTTGTATTTGTTTTCTTCTTATGTTCCTAATTTCTCAAGGCCTCTTCATATGACATATCTGTCCTAGCTGTTGATTAGGACTCCTGCCAGTTCAGTCTTCACATGTTAATTTTGTTACTGCACTGATTAGATCATTAATGGACATGACAAATAACATTGTATTACTACTAGTCATTCAATGCTTTGCTATCAATTCCTGCCAGCTGGATACATTGGATTTATCATCACCATTTCTTCATTTTCCCTTTAGTGACTGTTCAGTGCCTGTGGAAAGTGTTTTTATACAAGTCAATTTGAATTATTTATATGTTTTATATAGAATCTTCCAAGTATCTGCCTGTTACTGTACCTTTCCCCTTAGTGTCCAGATATCATGCAAATTAAATTTATTTATGCCAATTTACACCAGTTTATCTGTATATTACATCACCATTTTGGTCATCTGTAATTTGACCCAATGTCTTCACTTTAGATGTTCTCTCTGTATACTCTCCTAAATTGCCCATCAATGAGTGTTGGTTGCTTATGATTTAAATGTTAATGCAGATTTAATCATCATAATATTTTCTTATGAATAGCGCCTAGGTTACATGGCAAGAATTGCTTTGTGCTTTTCTGAGTTGTGTTGATGTTCAAAGAACAGCCAGCTAGTATACCGTGCCCTGATATATTGGCCTATTAGTGTCATACACTGGTATACATTACTGCCACTTGGATGCTTCCCTCTTATATTTGCCGTAGATTTAATGTTTGCCTCTTCTTGAGGATACACAGTTATTCAGTATACAGACACAGACAGATGCATGCCATGCTATCTGAAATATACCAGAGGAGTGGATTTTGGACCCAGGGTGGCTTAATTTTTTTTCTTTAAAATTCCTGCTCTGATGAAAAATGCAGATTTCCTCAACTGAAATGTTTTAAAAAACACATGCCAATTTACAATCAGTAATTTTCAGTTGTTCAAGAGAACATTTTTTTAAAATCATCTTGAATTTTTTTATTTTGAAAATTTTCTGAAATTTCAATGTGCAAAATTACAAAATTGCAAAATTTTATTTTGGAATTGTGACACATGGCTGTTAATTTCATTTAAATGTTTTATTTTTATGGGGGGTTTTTAAATTATTTTTCATTCTCTCTTGGCATGGCAGTATCAGTAGATCATAATGTGGGTATAAACTATGTAATTGTGATCCTGGAATGAAAGATGTAAATTTCAAATGACTGTTTATCATTTGGTTGATGAATAGTGGTTAAAGGAGATTCTTATTGTGGCAGCTGAGTTCTTGCTCTATTGCTACTGTGTTGTGTTATTGGTTATGTGTATTACCATGGGACCTAGGGAACCACAGCCCCATGGTGTTAGGAACTTTATAAACAAGACAAACAGATTATCATGTAAGTATAAGACAAGAGACAACAGATGGATAAAGACTGATGTGGGAGTAAATAATGGAAGGAAGTAGTGACATAAAATGAATCAGTGTGGTTGACCTAGTTATGGGGGTATTTTCATGGATCACTGACCAAGCATGAGGGGCACCATGGAAGTAAGCACTAAAATTTACAAGTGGGAGATGGAAGCTGCCATCATAGGCAGATTGGAGGCAGGGAGTGACCACTCAATTTCATAAGAATTGTGATAGGTAGAGTGGGAATAGACCATAAAGGGTCTTGAAAGTGAAGACAGTAATTTATATTTCATGTGATAGAGAATGAAAAGCAAGTAGAAGCTTTCCAAGAGATGGGTGGCAAGGTCAAATCAATAAACAGGACAGCAGGGACCAACCTTTTTTTGGCAGGCATGCCACAAATTAAGCTTGTCCCTCACCCTGACTACCACTCCAATCCCCATCCCCATCCCAATCAGATGCTTTGCTTTCTGCTCACTGTCCTTTCTGCCACTGTTCTGCCTGATCTGCTACATGCCACACACAGAGGCTGCCTGTTGCACTTGTGACGTATTGTAGGTTGGCCACCTGTGAGCTAGTACATAATCTTTCTGGCAACCTTATAAATGGTTAGCAATGAGCAACAAGGTTATATTTGTCTATGGAAAAGAAAGGATATTGTAATATTTGAGATACATCCTGGAAAAGGTACAATGAATGGTGCCTAGTGTTGTTGTGCAGTGGAAGACTTTTTGTCTGCCACGCGGGAGACCTAGGTTCTATTCCTGGACACAACATGTATGTATTTTCTGCCTCAGGCAGGCCATTGGATTAGATGACCTCTGGGGGGCATGTCCCGATGAGCGTGCACATGCAGTTTGAGGTGCTGCAAACCAGAAGTGGTGCACATACACCCATTTGCTGTGCTGCTAATTTGCAGTGCAGCGGGTTTTTTTTTAAAGCAGGAAATACGATTTTTTGGAAACCGAGAGCAGTGTATTCCACCAAAAAGGGAGTCTGGCCAGCCAGAGCCATGCTCTGGCTGCTAGCCAGGTTATGAGCAGCTGGTTCAGCACCACTGCTGCTCTGGGGTGAGCCCCCAGAACCCCAGGTAAGGCTGCTGAGGCCAGCACAGATGCTGGCATCAGCCTCCCCTACCCCACCCAGGTCACTGCTGCACACCAGAGCGTGCATGAAGGGGTGTGCCTGGGGACAAATAGCTGTGGCATGTGCTGCTGCTGTTTTTCCCACAGGAAATGTGTGCCTTCACATATGCATGATCGTTAGGATGCGCCTTGGAGGTCCCTTCCAGCTCTGTGACTGATAGGAAAAGATGCGCCTTTGAGATGTCATGAAGCACATGCAAAGCTTAGACATACCCTTAATGCTAAGAGTTGGAAAGAGGTCCATGATGAAGATCAATGTTACAGGCAGGATGGTATAAGACAGACAAATATCTGACCACTGTGCTATTATCTTAGGCATTACAAATTATTCTGATCAAGATATTTTGTGACTTGCATCACCTTCCTGTATTGCTCTCTGATGATACAGTATAATTACCTCCTAGTCCTACTTCTAAGATGCAAGTTTATATGTGATTTATTCAATTGCCTAACAAATTGGCCTCAATCCCATAAATACGTGCCACTCTACCATGTGCAGTGTATTGCTCAACACTAATGTGAATGTTGATGCTTACTGAATACTTTTTGGCATTACAAAACAATATAGCCTGCTTATGAGCTATGTTCTGTCAGCTTGACGCCTATTGCTATTATAAGCCTTGTGTATGCAGCATGTATCAACATGATAGCTTTTGTTGAATGACTGTAATTACAAGGTTTTGAAGCTTACTCATCAGGATAGTGTTCATATGCACATGGTGGTGGGGGAGTAGATGTTATGTATGTCCTGTATATTCCTGTGAAACAATACCTCAGAGCTGAGGCCAGGAAGACTGTAGCATGAGCTTTTGAGAATCTTTTCTTCCATTTTCCCTTAACTGTATCTGGCAATGATAAGATATGGGAAGAAGCTATGTAGAAGTGAAGTACCTGTGAAGTAACACAGAGTGATTTAGTAATTTGTCTAAAGTTATCCAGCGAGCCTGTAGAAAAACTTAAAATAGAACCATGAGTTCTTTAATTTTTATTCTATGTACATAAATACTGTTATTTATCTGGTATATATAGTTGCACATGCATATTATATTGCACAGTAGCATGCAAAGGCCACCCAGAGAATAGCACCCCCCCATTATGGGAAGGGGGAGGGCATGGGAAACAGTATTTTGTTTCTACTATAGGTAGCTAATTCAAGTTATGCTCACACCACTGTATACCAGCCAGGCTGAGGATCTGGACAGGGTCAATGAAGTTACCATTTGGGTTGCACCGCCACTTAATGATTCATTTTTATCTTAGAAAGGAGGGTAGGACAGCATTCTCCGAACTTTTCCAGCTCTCCTGCTTTAGGTTATTTAGACCTTAGCTCCTTGCTGGAGTCCGTGTGAAGTTTTCAACATTTGAGAAAGTTTAGCTTAAACCAATCCTTCTCAAAAGCTTGTTTAGCAACTGTTAGGCCCTATGGAACTGATAATACATTGTGTGTATTCTGGTGATTTTTAAAACGT
>NW_017729025.1:84971622-84983392 GCF_001723915.1 Gavialis gangeticus | reverse complement strand
CCTGTAACCTATCCAGATCTTGCTGCAATCTTTCCCTCCCTTCTTGCGTGCTCACCTCACCCCAAATTTTGGTATCATCGGTGAATTTAAACAGGTTGCATTTCACCCCATTGTCCAAATCGCTGATGAAGAAATTGAACAGCGCAGGCCCAAGGACCGAGCCCTGGGGGACTCCGCTGCCCACTTCCCCCCAGGTTGAATATGACCCATTCACCACCACCCTCTGAGTGCGACCCTTCAGCCAATCTGCAATCCATCTGACTGTGTAGGCATCAATGCCACAGTCACCTAGTTTTTTTAATGAGGATGGGGTGGGAGACAGTGTCAAAGGCTTATAAACTTTAACTTATAAACAACTTTACAACTACTCACTGGGCAAATGAAGATATATAAATATTTATATATATTTGCCTCCTGGGATTCTATACACCCCCCCCCACACACACACACACCCACACCCACACACACGCCCCCCTTTATAGGCAGGTATATATATATCTTTATTTCATTGAATGAAGAATCCAGTCAGACAAGAGAGAGTTAGAATTAAAACAGGGATTGAAATGCAGTTGTCTTACAGGGCAGTGTCAAACCATAGCAACTGAGTCAAAAGAAAGAAAGGATCAATAACTTAAAAAGAATATATGAGGTTGGCTTTGTTATTTTTAGGTTCCACATATTGAGGGAAGAAAAGGGAAATCTGTGTATGTCTGTCCATAGAATTTATGATTCAAATGCACAAGCAAAATGTAATGGGGCAGGATAGAACCTATCCAGATGAGGTGTGTCCATTGTATACTATCTTGAATGCTTGAGTAATGGGTATTATGATTACAAACATAATGATTAGCACCAGTGGACTTCTCCCTCCATGCCACTTCCAACATTTCTTAGGTAGAGACTGGTAGTTAAATCTGCCTTGCCTTGTGCCTCACTTCCTAGGTAGTCATACTTTGGAACTGGTCATCTTCTGTAAGGTTCTTACCCTACAGTTCTGGGGGTAGGGCCAATTGATCATCTTACTTTGATTCACAATTGTCTTTTGTTTTGTACTGACAAAAACATGAATTCACATTTAAGTATATTTCTATGTCAGGATTAAAGCTCTCATTAATGATACTGCAGGTTGCCACTAGACATCAGATTGTACAGAAATCCTTAGATCTGAACATCCCCCAAATATAGAAAAGCTACAGAGCTTAGTTCTGAAGCAAAACTATTCTTCTGGCCTTTAATTTTGTGACACATGAGTGCGTCTACATGTGCACAGTTACTGCACAGTAACTGAAAGTTACTGCGCAGTATGGGCATGTGTCTATACATGCATGCCCATACTGTGCAGTAACTATGATGACTTATGCTGAGTTGACTGTAAATTTGCTACCTGCATGATGCAGGTAGCAAATTTATGCCCACTTAGGTACTGTGCAGTAAAGCACGTGTGGATGCCTTACTCCACAGTAACATTGTGTGTGTGCTCTGACTTGGGAATAACTGTGCTCCCAAGTTGGACCACATGCGCGTGACTGCTCAGTAGTTCCTACACATGTAGACACCTGTCTAAAAGCCACTTACTGTGCAGTAACCTACTGCGCAGTAAATGCACGTGTAGACAGGCCCACTAAATGGAACCCCCCCCCAGATCAAATATCTCTGAATTCTGGGCAAATGCAAATTCAGATGTGAACTTTGTGGTCTGTGATGATCACTAAATAAACCAACAAACTGAAACCAGTACCACATTGCACAAAAGAGCACTTTTCAGCTTATTTTGCAGCTGTGGAAGGTAAACAAGCTTTCACTTACACATTGGAGAATTTTGCAAATGTCATCAGCTTGACTTTTGGCTCAGTTAAGCAAGCAGTTAGACCAGCTTTACTGAATAGTAACTTCTAACTTTATAAGAAATAAAAATGCCTGTTGTGACAGAGATATAAATAAATGGAAGCCTTACTTGTTATACTGATGATGAGTTTCTGGTGCCTAAAGTTGTGAAGGCGAGTGTGGTAGTAAGAGAAGAAAGGCCTCAACAAGCAAAAGAAGCAGAAGTTACTAGTCACAGATGCCATAGCAACCACTGCTGGATATCCCTGCTATTTTCCTTTGGAAGCCAGATTAATCCAGAATTGGACTCTTGGGAAAGTTTACCCTGTGTCCCAGCAATGCCCATGAGTGCCTGATCTTGAACATATCTTGCACACGTTTCTGCTTGCATGTGTCATACTTGGAAATGAGGTGGTGAAGCTGTTCTGGGTGCTGCTTATGTGAGATCTGGAAAACTGAGGTAAATTATGCTAGACCAGATGTCATATACTCACATCCATAGAGTTCTAAACCTTTCTGAAGCTCCAAAGAGTGCAGACATTACATACTAAAACTGCATCTCACTGGAAGTGAGTATAATATAGCTATATATTTAGAATAAGTTGTATTTAATTTGCTATTTTTACAATAATTAAAAAGTGTAATGGTTTTAAAGAAGAAAATATTGTTATCAGGAATAGAATGGTCTACCCATATTCACCCGACATAATGTCTATCATCCTGTACTGAATTCTTTATAACTTCATATATAGAAAACTAAAACTAGTTCAGCACATTTTGTCAACGTTAAATGTGGTACATTGATATATTGCTATTTACACCGTCCTTCTCTTACACAGTGACTCAGTCTGATTGCTATGTGACCCTCTACCTTCCAACTGCTTCAGTCCATAAGGTCCGAACCAAAACTGTTAACAACACCAAAGACCCACTGTGGAATGAAACCTTCCACTTCAGGATTCAGAGTCAGGTCAAGGTAAGACAAGTAAATGCCCTTGCTATCAGCCAGTTCTCTTAGCTCAAATTGTATTTGTAATTCACCCATTAGTAACTGTTTATTGCTAGACATCCCATGCCAAGCTCTTCTGAGGGCACTTTCACCCTCCCTGAACATAGCTTTCTGAAGGCCAAAATTATTCACAAAAATACCCCTGTTGCCTTGTATTCTAGTCAAGGCTGCAGCCTCAGAACAGGAAGCCCTAAGTCCAGCAGCATGTTGAATTACAAGGCCTGTGATGGCGAACTGTGACCCCTACAAACAATATAGTATGTCAATAACAGTAGCGATACAGAGCTATTTATAGTGAAAAATGGAGGGCACTATAGCTGACTAGCAATTAATACTACACAAGATTTCATCTATTTCCATTCAGGCACTTTGGTGCCACTCCAGAGTATTTTATGCCTTTTTTGCACAAGACTTGAGGAGACTAATCTTTACCTCCCACTCCCAGGTAACAGAAAATTGAATTATCTTTTAGAACTGCCTAGCAAGCCTCCTGTTGCAAGAAAGGAAGGAGAATATCTGATATAACTATTTTTCCTTCCTGTACAGCCACAAGACAGCCTTTTGTGCAGTTTTGCTTCATTTTTATTACAGATCATGACGGAGTGCTGGGTCTACTTAATTATGCAGTAATTATACAATTTCTTGGTATATTGAATTATAATTGCACCTAGTTAGGTACAGCAATAACCGCCACTTGACCTGAATTTTGGCTTACTGAAAATAAATAAATAGGTATGGTTCTGGTAATTGTCAGGAGTTTAGCAGTAATCTCCACACCACACAATTATCTTTGACATGGAAATATCAGACAAAAACCATATAATGGCTACCCTAATATGTAGGGACCACTGTAATTCAGGATTCAGGGGTTTTCAGGGGAAACCTCAAGATTTAGCATTTCCCCCAAACCCCTGGAAAACTGCAATTTGGCTGGAAATGGCCAAGGGGCAGCCTAGTACAGGTGTAGCCCCAGCCAGGGCTCAGTCAATCAGGATGTTCAATTCCCTACTTTGGCAGGGAGTTTAAAAGCCCGGCTCAGAGTGAAGCGAGGGCAGCGGCATGCTAGCAGGGGCTGGAGCAGCAACTCTGCTTACCTGCTGCCCAGCCTGCCAATCAGAGGCATGGGAGAGCCCACCCTGAAAAACATCTGAAATTGGCTCCAACGAGCTTGCAGGGGGATGCACTTTCCCCCCCTGCTGTGGAACCAATTACAGTGGTCCCTACTAACATGCCTAGCATGACATTAAGTGCATCATTGTATCTTTCAATATTATCTTCCTCTGGAAGGATTAGACTACGGTTTTGGACTCTTATAGAGAAATAGAACAAGCAACTTTGAGCCCACCCAAAAGATTTAATCAGAGATTATGTAATGGCAACCAGCTGCTGCAATCAGCAATTATTTGATTACATTTCTAATCTTTCCCATTAAATCTGGAAAAAGAACAAACCAATTTTATTTAGGATTTGAATAAATACGTTTGTAATTGGGTAAAATTTCCACTTTCCAATTTTTTCTTTCTCATTTTCTTATTCGGGTGTTAAATCTGATGTTCTCTTCCCAACTTGCACACATTAACATGAGTGATTCTCAGGGTCATCTGCTTCTCAGACTTAGACATACTTTCATTTTTGTTCCCAGAACATTCTGGAGCTAAAAGTCTGCGATGAAGACAGTTTAACTCAAGATGACCATCTCCTCACTGTTTTCTTTGATGTGTCTAAAATCCAACTTGGAGAAACAGTTCGGCTGAACTTTCAGCTGAATCCCAAGGTGAGGATTAGAATCTAAGGTAGAATTTGGTTGGAAGGGGACATTTTAAAATCAGTTTTCCTCCCATATATATATTCTTATACAATAAAGGGCGTAGCCCGTCTGTCTGTCTGTCCATAACGCTCTTGGAGCACTCTGACTGGTCAATTAAACAACCAATCAGAGTGCAGAGCACCAACATGATGGCAGGGATGGAGGGGGTGGAGCAAAAGAGTGGTGAGGCCAGCACCCCTCCCCCCCAGCCCTGCTTCTGAGAGACAGTGGAGTGCTGCCATGACAGAGGAGACAGAGAGTCCCCCTGCTCTGTCCCCACCCTCATGGCAGTGCTCTGAGGAGCAGGACTGGGGTGGGGAGGGGTGAGGCCAGCGGTACTGGAGGTGGTAGTGGTGTGGGGTGCTGGCAGAGGGGGACGGAGGGGACAGTCAGGCAAGCTTCCATCCCCCCTGCTCCTGGGAGGCAGCAATGGTATAGGGTGCTAGGTGGTGGCACTCCATCCCTGCCCCGCTCCCCACCTGTTATTCTTGATGGGCAATTGGCTAGTATGTATGTGTATGTGTGTGTATGTATGTATGTAATGTATTTCCTCCAAAA
Source organism: Gavialis gangeticus (assembly GCF_001723915.1). Classification (NCBI taxonomy): domain Eukaryota; kingdom Metazoa; phylum Chordata; order Crocodylia; family Gavialidae; genus Gavialis; species Gavialis gangeticus. The sequence continues at coordinate 84,978,194 of NW_017729025.1, read as the reverse complement.
TATATATAATTTTCTCCTTAATATATCATTAGAGTTCCTTGTACAGAATGTAGTTTTTTTGCCTTGCTGTGTGCGCTATATTGTCCATTTATATCTATCAGCCTCTCAGTCTATTTCAGGGTAAAGCACTTCAACATTACTTCTATGATTAAAATAAAAGCTTTGGCTAACAGTTTCACACAGTTGTCCATAGGGTATTGGTTTGAAGTTAGCTGAGGTATTATTTTCTGCTGGAGTATAAGCACCCATTGTTAAAGTTTATATAGGGCACATCTACACAGACCCATACACAGGTATGAGCGAACTGGGTGGCTGTCCCCATCCAGACAGAAAGGGGCCCAAAAATGAAAAAAAAATTACAATTGCAAAAAAAGTCTTAATATTGCACACATATGGGCTTGACAATGTTATCATTTGAGAATGAACTATCTAAAGACATCTATACCACAGATGTGATAAAAACTTCTGCAACAAAAAAATCATTATCTCTGGAGAAGGGAGGCCCAATACTAGAAGTTCACTCGGGCCGCCAGGAGTCTAGGTACAGCGCTGTGTCTACATATCACTCTACGTCACCATAGCAATGCGCTACATTGCCGTACAACGTGTTATATGATCGGCAGCTACTTTGCTGTAGCGACGCAATCTCCCATTTTAGCATGCCACTATGATGAAGTAGCAGCAAAAACTAACCACGTGCTACACGGGCTGCTACTGAACTATGCTTTAGTACTTCCAAAAGCAAGTACTAAAGCATGCCACTATAGTAACTCTGCCATATGGTGGCATGTAGACACCCCATAGAGTCAGAACAAAGTTCAAATATGGATTTCAATTAGGGATGTGTGAAGCTTCGGCCCCTGATTTGATTCAGCTAAGATTCGACTCGATTTGGTGGCTGAATCTCTGAATCTGAATTGAATCAGAGGACCCTTTAATCTCTTCAAATTGAATTGGAATCCTCTGAATCGATTTGGAGAGATTCAGAAAGATTCCAAAATTCGGACATAAGCACAACTTAAATGTTTTTTCTACATACCTCTAGGTAGAAGGTAGCTCATGATGCTGCGATGCTGGGGTGCATGGAGCATCCCACAGAAGAGCGGGGGGGGGAAGGGGTGGGCCCCAGCACGCTCGGCAGCAGACCCAGAAGTGGATCGGAAGCACTTCCGGTCCACTTCTGGGTCTGCCGGGGAGCACACAGGGGGGCCTCATGCACCCCCACAGCTTGGCGACTGGTGCCTCCTGGGTCTGCGGCCAATTGCCTAGCTGGGGTGACATGGGGGGCCCTCAGCGTGCTCCCTGGCAGGCCTGGAAGTGAACTGAAAGTACTTCCGGACCACTTCCAGTTTCACCACCAAGCATGTAGAGTGGCCCCCCTGCACTCCTGTGTGATGCTGCAGGTGCCCCAGCATTGCAGCATTCACAAGATGTGCTTGGTACCTTGAGGTATGTAGAAAAAACTTCTAAAGCTGTGTCTATGTCCAAATCACTGATTCTCTGAATCAGCATCGAATCTTCAGAGTTGGATTCAGCTAAATTGTATCAGGGACAGTGATCCAAATCAACGAATCGAATTAGTGTCCCTGATTCAGGCTGAATCTTAATCCAAATCAAATAGGGCCTGCTTTGCACACCCGTAATTTAAATCTACATGCTTAGGATAAAAACAAACCAGTACTATGCTGAGGTGCTCAGATCAGTGTTTGAGCACATAAATGCCAATTTTATATGCTAGCAACTTGAATGCCTGTCTCTGAAAACTGGACCCTGAATTTTATATTTTCCTTAGTGATGACAAAATTATCTAGGCTTGCTGTCAAAAAAGTTAGTTCTAAGTGACTTTTATGATGTTTTAAGTCAAAGCAGTATTGGTACAAAGGTAAGGAATGTTTCCTGGGAAACCTCAGACTGTCCAATGTTCATTGAATAATATTCATCTTACTTATCTTCCTCAAGAGATAACCATGAGTGGCATATGTGACTAATTTCAAAAGTCTTCCTCTGTAGTAATAAAGCTCTTCACTCAACTCGGTGGCTTTATTCTGTTTATATGTCATGTGGTCATTCAGGAACAATCTACCTGATCAGCAGGTTCTGGGAGGGTGGGAGTAGGGTTGTATGGGAAGCAGGGACCCAGAGGAAGGGAAAAGTATGTTGATGAGTGGTCCAGGGACCTAGAGGTTTGCAATTGGATAGATTTACATGGAAGCGGGGATGTAGTATAGTGCACTCACCAACTGCAGCAACAGCAATCGTGGCCTCTGAGGGCTGATGGCAGAGCCCTTCATGCAGCGCAGGGCAGTGAGGATTGCCTCCCCACTGGGCACCTGTGTGGCAGCTGCCCCATGGCACGGGTGCAGTGTGGCTTGGCAGGGTGCTGTGCACTGCCTGGGAGCTGGGACTGCTGGGGCTGAGTGGTGTGGGGCTCCAGCTGACAGGTGGAGCCACCCCAGCTCTCAGACAGTGCTGCGCAGCTGCCAAGCAGGTATGGGTGGGGCAATCCCTGCTGTCCTATACTTGGGGGGGGGGGCTCTGCCACAAGCCCTCAGAGGCCCTGATTGCTGCTGCTGCATCCAGTGAGTGTGGGGCTTTTTTTTTTTTTAAAGTGCTGGGATTAAGCTGAGGCTGGGCGGTGGATGGGGCTGGGCAGGGCAGCTTGGGGGCTTCTCCCGTGGCTTCCCCTGCCTGGGGAGAGGCAGACACAGCTGGAAGAGCAGTGGGAGAACCTGCAGTCACCCGGCTGTGCCTCCCTCTCCCCAGCCGATCCAAATTTCTGAAACAGCATCAAAATCCTGAAACAGATTTGGCCGAATTGAAATGGAGCAGTGATCCAAAACACTGAAATGAATCACTGTCCTCCGAAATGGCTGAATCTGAAATCAAAATGAGACAAAGCCATTTTGCATAGCTCTTCTGGGGACCTTCAGAGCCCATAAAGTGAAGGAAGGCATGGAGGTGTAGAGTTGCTGAAATAGTGTGTCATGGGATGGTGGCATAGGGGGTGGTTATGAGCAGAAATGAAGAGATGCCCAGAACCCCTGACGTATGCAGTGTGTTCATTTCAAAGAAGATACAAAGTGTGGGACCCCTAGTGCAGTGGACATAATATAAACAAAACAGAAGACAGTGAAGCCCATTGCATTAGCAATAAAAGAGGTGAAAGCTTTTTTGCAGAAGCTCCATGCCTATCAAAGAATCTGATTTTTACATCCCCTGGGGTACTTTCTAGAGAAAAGTGTCAACATGCCATTTGTTTTCATTTTCAGGGAAAGGAGGAGCTAGAGGTCGAGTTTACAAAGGAAAGCAGGCAAGTAAAATCAAAAGATTAAGTATCTAATTAATGTAAGTCAGTCAAGGAGGAATAAATTAACAAGAAGAAATTGCTTTGTACCCCTGTTATCTCCTAAACCCGTGGTTCTCAAAATTTTTTGTACTGGGACCCATTTGTAAACATTGATGGCCAGTCCCAACCCATTGCCCCTCACTCCTGACCTGCTGCCCCTCGCCCCCAGCCCCCCAGTGTGAGGGGTAGGGGGTAGGTGTGTCACAACCCTTTCATATATTCTTGTGACCCACTTTTGGGTCGCAATCCACAGGTTGAGAAACACTGTCCTAACCCAGTGTGGCCAGATCTATGGGAATGGGAGATGATGGACAAATGCATTTGTTAGATTTTTCTGTGGGGCTTTCTCCAATGTGGAGAAGTGTGGTCACATTAGGCATCCGGTTGGACTACAAAGCTAAAATGAACATTCAGTGGAGCATAGAAATGTCTTTGGATTTTTCTCACTAGTATGGCTGTTTAGGGCGTTCAAAACAGAAACTAATTTTAGCTAACTTAAAAAACCAAAAAACAACAACTCCTCCTCCTTCCCCCCCCCCCCCCACAGCTTATGCTCTTTGAAATCATTGGTCCTGTAGGTTGTAATGAGTTCTCTTATGTCACAGAATGATATAAGAAACATGGAAGCATTAAAGGAATTTCACACAGAGGGATACATTTTTAAAAGGTTTTTAATTAGCTGTAGTTCTACACTGATAGGTTTGGTTAGCGGTGACAATGGGCATGCACATCTAGATTTTAATGTTGTTGACATCTAAGATAACTAGGGAAAGCTTTTATAGTATGTTGCGTTAATTCATCAGTTTTTAACCTCTGGTACTCAGGGTTCAAGTGTGGATATTTTGGGGCAATAGAATAATTTTGTAGTCTAACACTACAAACTCAGCCTAGCTTACATAAGAGAACTATCCTATTTTGGCACAGAGTGCAGTCTCTATTCAGCAAACCTGTACGACAGGAATAGCAGGGGTACTACCTTTCATCATGTTTATCTAGTACATTTGAAGCAATATGAGGTACTGTAACCTGAAAACTACATCTACCATTATTTGTACTGTTATGCTGTGGGGAATAAAAAGACAAAGAGTTGCAATTCAGGAGTTTAAAACAATATAGTTATAAACTGCGTATTTTACATTTTTCTTTTTAGCCCTGATCTTCCTGAAAACATCGCTACGAATGGTGTATTAGTGGTAATTTTTATTTTCTGCAATCTTTTCTGTACTGCATAATAAATGCTACTGTATTGCACAAACTAGAGAGTCAGCCAGTTTCCCCATAGCTGCTGCTGAAACACAAAGCCTGACAGGCAGGCAGGTTGGAACTGGATCACATGAAGCCAATGTGACAGTCAGTTCTCCCACACAATTCCCCCTGGTTATTCATGTTGGGAGAGGCTTGAGCTGGAAAAATGTGTGAGCTGCCCCAAGGTAGTACTCCTCCACAGTCCCATTGTAGTGTTACGTGATGGGAAAGACAACAAGGGGTATTGTTGTAAGTAATCACAAAGCTAGTGCCTGGATTGTTATGATGTAGGTTGGGGTAGACTATGTTGTGTAATAACTTTCCCATAAACTGGTTATGACAGTGTGACCAAAACCTAATGACAAGCCATATCCATAGGCTGGACTTCCAAAATGCAGATCCTTTTAATAACAACTGCTTCTTTATTAGCTTCCCCTTATTTTTTTTTTTTTCATTCCTGCGAATCTATTAACTTGATGGAGAAGTCAGGATGGTTTTCCATGTGCATGCACCCTCCCCAAAAACTTGTACAGAAAGTTACAGTATAGTTGTCAATCTGACAACTAGATACGATTCCTTCCAGAGATTTGATTGAAAGTCAGTGCAGAGGAACATAAAGCAATACATTAGTCCTCCTACAGGCCAGTCTTGCTTTTTTTGCCCAAAAGACTCAACCTTTTTCTACCTGGATGCAAGAGACCAGCTGAGGAACTAGGCTTGTGTATAGCTACACCACTAGAGGTACCCTTTATTATTTCATTTGTTGCCTTTGTTTCAGGCTCGTGAAGTTTCCTGCTTGGAGGCTCAGGTCAATGGGGGAAGGGTGAGAAAGGATTCTACAGGTTAGTATTTTTTTTAAACTGATGGCTTTGGGTGAAGTTGATTAAAATTTTATAGCAAAAAGCCAGTATTTTATATTCTGAAAACCTAATTCAGTGTCCATCAGAGGCAAAAGGGAGAGTCCACTAGGTCCCATGGATGTTGAATCAGGCCCTAATTAATCAAATACAACATACAGAATATGCCTGGGTGAACATGTGTCTAGTTAATTGAACAGGCTAGTTTCCATTATAACATCCCGTTGTCAACTTTGCAAGAAATATTCTTACCTGAAGATGAAATTTTCCATCCCTCACCTATCAGGGAATCCAGAATTCAGGAATGAAGGAAGTAAATGCAGTGAGAACAACAATTCCTTCCTACTCCTTTAAAATCAAACTGATTGGCCCTCTTAGACGGGACACCAGAGAAAAAGTCATGAGGGCAAAACCAAATATATTCTATATTACCTCAGGTATTATTGTACAACTTAAGTTACACATAACCATTGTATTACCACTACACTTGTATTGTCCTGATGCATTGTACATATTAAAAAATACTATACTTTAGCAATCTTTTATGGACTTGATCCAGCAAAGTACATAAGCATGTGGATCATCAATTTAAGAATCAATAGCAGTGTTTTCTTACACAACTAGTTACCAGGATTGGAAACCAGTTCCTTTCTTGAGAAATCCATTTAGGGATTCCATGTTTGGCATATTTAATATTAAATATGCACATTATTATGGCACTTTTCCTACTGTTAGTAGAGGGGAGATATGGGGCCTCTACTGTAAATAATACATATGAAATCAGTAAAAAAAAGATGTTTGAATTATGAGTGCACAGAAATATTTAGAACATTTTACAAGGGATAAAAAAGCTTTTTAAAGAACTCTTTAAAGGATGGACAAATAGATTAAGTTTGGGATTTTAAAAGGTGCTTGCTGATTTCAATTCAGGTGATTTCTGTTGACTCTGTTTTGGATATTCCACCCCTTTAGAAAAAAAGAGACTTCAGAAGAAAATTATACATCCAAGCCATTGCTTTTAATCAGTTATTTCACAATTAAAATGAAATACTTGCTATGGTTTAACATTCCTAGCAGGAATTACAGGACAGATCACTAAAATATAATTCCAAAGTTTGAAGAGG
>NW_017729025.1:84963699-84966622 GCF_001723915.1 Gavialis gangeticus | reverse complement strand
TTATTTCACAATTAAAATGAAATACTTGCTATGGTTTAACATTCCTAGCAGGAATTACAGGACAGATCACTAAAATATAATTCCAAAGTTTGCAGAGGACCCAGAACTGATGCTAAGAGATATAGATAAATGTATGTAACTCATTTTAGATCCAAGATCTTTAGCTGTCAAAATGTGGGTGAGACACAGCACAAATGCATTGCTGTAATAGTGTGTAATATTTAAGCAAATTAATTCCACCTATTAGGTATCTAAGTAGACTAGGTGTCTAACTGTGACGTTCCAACCTGTTCAAGTCTTGAACATTCACTAGTGCTTCTACTTTTGTAACCCACTGCCATCTTACTGTTAAGACTGAGCTACACAAAAACAGGGAGAAGAAGGACCTACCTTCCTTTTTTATTACTGATTTTCATGGACTCCAGTAGGGTGAAACAGAATCACACTTAGATCTGTAAGTCTACTTGGATACTTGGCACATGGTATAGCATATCATCTTACATATCCCAGAGCATAAACTACTTTTGATCCTATTATAACAGGTTCCAAGATCTCTCAAATCCCATTTGTTCCAGTAGGGATGGATGATGTTCAGGTTGTCATAGGACTGACCTGCTATTCAAAGCTTATTAAGGATTCAGAATATTTAGGTTATGTGATCCTGTTTAGAATTTGTTGCATTATTCAATTTTAAAATAACATCTATGTTATGAATGCCAAAGTCCTGTTTTTATTTGGTTGTGTAAGGATGTGATGGTAACCATAAGGTTCTGTGTTTGTCTTGTCACCCCTTCAGATAGAAAATTTGCATTTATGTTGGAAGGATCTTATGAAGGAGCCCAGAACCTTTCACTGAACTCTTGGCTTTTCCCTGCTACTCCTGCAAGATTCCACTATATAAAGTATAACCACTCAGACTTAAATGTAACAATACCACAGAGGAGGCAGCTCAGCAGGGTACGTCACTACTGGCATTTATGAACTCAGAAGTCAACATGTGTACAGTTTTTTCAGTTGATCTTGGTTTGAGGACTTGGAAGTATGCGTGGCAAGGATTGTTTTGATGATTTTCTCTTTGTCATATTAAAATAATCCTCTATTTTAATATTTTTTCAGTCATCATCAAATCAAGGGGAAAGGAATGAAAACGAGTTTCTGACCCTACCCCTGAATTCACTTCCCATACAAGAAAAAGTAACAATAGGAGAGGTGAGTGGCTACCACTGACTTTTTGGAATAAATACCAAACCCATACACTTTCTCCTCAGAGACGGTACAATAGATTTCCATTGTGACTAAACTCCACTTAGGTATCAGTATTATCCTATAGTGTACAGGATGAATTGTGCTCACTTATTGAACAGCCATGCCATATGTTGCTTTTTCTTATATTATACAGTATGTGGCACTAGGCCCCATTTTATTGCCAGTATGCAAACATGCCACTGAAGACAGAATTACAAAATTCCTTATAGGATTTTACTATGGTGCTGATCACTATACTCCCAGAGGACTTCAAAAATCAGTAGGTTTTTCTCACAACACCACTGTCAGGCGAGGGAGTGATATCACTACTATTTTACAGATGGGGAACTGAGGCAGAGAGAGCAAAATCGAAAGTGCCCACACATCTGCAGTTTAGATGCTAGTCTTAAACTGCCTATCTAGAAAATAAAGAACACACAGTTAAGGTGACCCTCTGTGAAAAGAATAATTTAGGTGAGCTGTGCATAGCATAACTTAGGGACTCTGTGGCAGAGGGATGGCTAGAATCAAATGCCTCCTGTTCAGAATTTGATTTCCTTAATCATGGGACGATTCTTCCTCATATTGCCTCAGTCACTGCATAACTTCCAGCCTCTTCAGCAAAATTGGTAGGATCAATAGTCTTCTTCAGTGTACAAGTTTGATTCCTCCCCTGTCAGGTCCTTCCTGTGAACTAAATTGGGCAAAGTTCCTAAGGAAAGACTATAATATAATGTGACAAGACAGTGCCTGAGGACTTCTGTGATGCCACCTTGTGGCCCCCTCTGTCTTTTTTGGCCCCATTCAAGTCTCCCTGGATTGCAACCCATTCACTTTCTTGCCATGCCTTGTTGGTATAGAAAAATTAATGAGGGGAGGCTGCCCACCTGGGGTTGGCAAGTCTTCTGGGGTTCTCTCTGTGTCCTCCTTGTCCTTATTGCTCGTTTCCCCAGGCCCTGCTGACCTTAAGGGTTAGGTTCATGGCCTCCTCTCTCCTCTACAACCATGCCCATGCCTCGCAGATGGTACAAGTTATCATTCAAGCAAGACCTCTTACCCTGTCATACTTTTTGGCCCTCTGGCCACCAAAGTTAGCTGGGGCTTCAGCCTTTCTGGCTTTGATACATTTTCTCTAGCTGGGTCCCTTAGCCCAAGGTCCACAGTCCTGAACCCTGACTCCTGGGCCCCAGCCCCAATCTTTCTCTTCCAGGCTCTGGTTGACCTTCTCAGCTTCAGACCACCTCTGTTCCTTTCCTTGATTCAGGCTTTGGCTCTCCTACCTGCAGTTTACCTACATTCACCCTTCTTGAGCTGTGGGCTCTTGCGCTCTTGGCCTTGGGCCTTCTTCCTCCTTGGACTTCTCTCTGGTTTAGGCTATTGGTCCTCTGTTCCTCATATCCCTTCCCTGTCAGGGCTAACTACTGTGCCTCCCTGTCACTTCATGGTCTCCTCATTACCCCTTATAGCCACATCTGGTCCACCAGTGCAAACTATAACAAAAGGCGCAAGTATCCACTTTAAAAGAAACTTTCCTCCCTTTTCTGGGATAAAGCAACACTTGACCTCACTGCTAGGTTTTCACTTCACTTGTCTTCCAAACACTGCATGCCAATCAGGGTCTCTCCAGCTGCTCATCCACCCCCCCCCCCCCCAGGGAGACCCCGCGGACCCCCCCACC
>NW_017729025.1:84957140-84963437 GCF_001723915.1 Gavialis gangeticus | reverse complement strand
CCCCCCCCCCCCCCCCCCCCCCCAGGAGCACCAGTCTGACTCCCCAACCCCATTCTTGTTCAGAGTGCAGGATTTTTAAGTGCCCTGAGCCTGGCCTCTTCCACTCAGGTGCCTCTTTAGCTCTAGCATAGTCACACCCCATTAGTGCTAATCGGCAGCTTGCCCTGCTGTCTGCAGCATGGCTCTGCTGCTATCAGCCCCCTCCCCCCGTTTACATCTGCCAGTGTATCTGTCCTATTTCTCTCATCTATTGAGGTTCAAATTGCCTCTTTACTGTGGTCCACTCTCCTGTGCTGCAAGGCTAGCCTCTCATCCCGGCCTATCTAGTGATAGGAGCCTTTGTCTTCCTGTTACATATGGTCATGTTTTTAAAGACTGCATCTATAAGGACTAGGTCATAAGTGGGCTGATCTAGTGGGCAGGCCACGGGAGGGCCAGAGACAAAATTCTAGAGTCAGAGACCAAATTATGAAATCCAAGGTGGAATTTCCAAAAAGCCAGACCCAAGAAGCAAAGCCAAGCAGGGTCAGATGTCAGAGTACCAAGAGCATAGGCTCCAGGGAGACTTACCACAGCCTACAAACAGGCAGAACTATTGTCTGGTTTACAGTCAGCTGCCACAGTTGGACTTAAATGAGAAGGTTGCTATCCCCAGCAGCCAATCAGAAGGCCCTCACAGTGGCCAGCTGGTTCATTAGCCAAGGTGCAACTACCAGTTAGAGCCTCTGGTAGGATTAGCCATCTGGGCAAGTAGCCATGGTTGGGCTGTCTGTTAGGGCCCCTGAGAGTGTCATAGGGCACATGCACAAAAGGATCAAATCAAGGTTGCAAGGGAAAACTTATTTTTCACATTTGCTGACTTAGGCTAATGTAGTTTTGTAATTTCCAAGGTCTTGAAAATAGTAAACTAAACATAAAAATGTCAACTGGTGGCATTATGTTGATGTGCACATGGACCATCAGCAGGAATGGAGGCTTCAGATCCAAGCTGAAACCTCTAGCATTTAATCTAACAGAATAACTGACAGCCTTATTAAACTGTCATCCTCTGTGCAAGCCATAAATGTGGCTGACACACAAACTTTATCCACTTATTTCACATATACTTGCTGACAGCAGAGTGACAGTGAGACTTGGTATTTTGGGTTCCATTATAGGCTTTGGAGGGGAATAATTTGAGGTTCAAGAAGATATTTTGACTTGACCCAAAATGATTTGAATAAAATACAAAATTTGAAAAAAATAAAGTCTGCTTCAGTTCAAAATGAAACATTTTTTTCAGTTCAGCACTGGACTGAAAATATATTATTCATTCATTATTCACTCAGCTCTAATGAGAAACATGAGATAAATAATGTCACTGATAATTAACCAGGGTAATGAGTGTATATAGTCTCATCTTTCTCAAATGATGGATAGTTAGGCTTTGTACTGATTGTGAAGGAGGTAAAACTCATTCTAATGAACACAAGCTTAAAATATGATCGGTCTTATAATACTGGCATTATTGATTTTCAGAACAGAACATTTGACCTGCATGTGAAGGCAAATGAATGGTAAGAGACCTTCCCTTGAGTCCTGATTCCTGCAGGTTGCTAGTGGCTGGTGCAGCTATAGAGGGCTCTATGTAGGCATAAATGCTTGTCTATTGAAAGAACAAGCCCATTTGTACTTTGGGTGTGGGTGACTGTCCGTCAAGCTCTTCCCTTTCCTTATCTGAGAATAATGGCTACGTAAAGACAATCCAAAAGCCTGAGACTGAAGTGATTAAATCTTCGCAGGCTAGTCTGAACTGCATAGATTGAACTGGTAAGCAAGTGAACAGACATTCATTTTTGATTCCAGAAAAGCAGCCACGTGCCTGCAGTGGCCCAGGCCAGAAGCTGGGGGGTATTAGGGCATGCCTCCCTGCTCAGCTGGAGCAGATAGCTTGGGCCAAGGCTAGCCTGCCCACCCTGCAAAGCAACATGGGATGCTGTGGGACTGTGAATTAACTTGAATCTGGAGGGAATCTGGGACAGAAATTCAATAACCTGATTTAACCTAAATCAATTAAGTCTGATACATCCATCCAGATTTATCTTAAACCTGTTTTGGCCATTTAAAAAGCAGTTTATGTGCACTGAACTTCTGTTGAGTTACAGATTTGAACCAGTTTCTGATCACTTATACTGGTTTATGTATAATTTCTGTCCCTTGCCTGTGTGTTTACATGCTTCCTTGTGGCAATCAGCTAACAAAACACAATAACCTGCAGCTACTCTCAACAGTAAATGAGAACACATGATAAAACAGTACATAGCTACTGTGCTAATCAGTTTAATTAAATGTTTACATGATATACCACAGAAGCATGACAGCCTTGTTTTCCCAAGATCTGCGACATGCTGTGTCAATCCTGTGACATGCTGAGGTTTATTGCTCTGGTCTTGCAGGTTAGGTTAACCCATGCTTAATATTAAATATAAAATGAGTGTTCTAGCAGTCAATGGGGCTAATTATGAACATTAGTTTAAGCATGTGTTTAAATACTTTGCTGGATCAGCATCAGTAAGCTCAAGAACTCACAGGATTGAGCCCAGAAGGGGCACTAGCTTCAGATGTGATTTGAGAGAGTTGACATTACATTGAGACAACAACAAATGAATTAACATTCCATGCAATTAAAATGTATTCTATTGTATAAATTGTTTGTATTTGCCTACACCCATGGATACATGAACTATATGGACATCTCATGACTCTCAGAATTTTCAATATAGTTTCTCAAGAAATAAACAATAAATAGCTCTCCCTCAGAAGTTGCAGATGATGGTATTGTTAAGTTTGCTTTGGCACCATCTTTTCAAACATTATTTTCAGTGCTTTATGACAAAAGTTATCCCATACATATTTAAATACATGGGCTATGTTATCCCATGCAAATATGTTATCCCATACTTATTTAAAACAAAAGTTATCTTTTAGGTCAAAATTTCTTATTTCAGTCTCATCCCCAAACTGAGTTGTAATGGAAAGTTTGAAGAGTGTTGGAGAAACTTTACTGGGTTATTTAAAAAAGAGAATTGTGAAAAAAGCCATATTGACTGGTCATTATATAATGGCTCTTCTGACTGTTCCATCCAGCTTTTCTGCATTTGGATAGCTTCGAAAAGGCTTTACTGGATATGTTCAAATGCAGCCTATACATATTCCTACCATGTGGGGGCTACATGTTTTACCAAGTGTGAATGAAATTGGGTTCAAAATGGAAAGTTTATAATAACAATATCCACACTTCTATTAGAATGTTGTACTTGTACTAGAGTGGAGTATCTCTGCAGGCTCTAGAAATGACTAATGGCAGGTCTAAGAGTCTGGAGGACAAAATGGTGCATATTAAAAAAGAAGAAATCCAGGATAAAGGTGGATTCGATATTGTAAAACCAAAATTTAGAATGGTTGAGGTCTGGGCCCAATTTTTATCTAAATCTCCAAAATCTTTTTAGGAGGGGTTGAATAAATAGAACCCATTTTGTCCTATCTCTATTATGCACACACATTTTAAGAAAGTTGATACACACATGTAATGTGTTTTCTGTAATGACAATAAAGAGTAGTACATGTATAGAATGTGTTTTCACTTGGCACTATCTGGCGATGCATATGTACAGAGATCAGATGCATGTATTTAAATAACAACATACTGAAAATACACGCTACTGAAAAGTTTTTCTTCTATTAGATCGTCAAATAAATGCATTTGACTGAAATTGTCTAATCTTAGTTTGTTAAATTCATTGCATGAATCCCTTTTGGTCTGATTCTTGCAAATATTTTTAACCGAATTTGGAAACAAATAATAGAAACATAATCACAATATTTGGAGTGTATTTTGTTTTCTTATGTAATCTCATGTGCATGTTCTTAGGAATTGCATTAAATATCAGAGATGCCTTCAATGTGCGCATGTGCTCTCTCTCTCACTCTCTTTTTTCTCTTTCTCATTCCTATTTTTGCCTAGCTATATAGTTTAGAATGGATGGTCTGTAAACCAACTATTTAATTTATTAATTGATATGTTCATATGCCTTTTTATAAATGTCTCGGTATATGTTTGTATACATTTAGAAACGCAAACATACAAGTAATAACATATAATATGTTTGCACTAACCTCAGGACTGAGGGTCTGTGTAGGAGACCAAAAAATTTAGATGTGCGCCTGGGGTTTGACCTGTGCCCAGAGGAACAGAATTTCCTGAAAAATCGGAAGCAGGTGGTTGCTGCTGGTATAAAGAAGGTTCTTCATCTAGATGAGGATCTGCAGGATCATGAGGTACCTGAGGGAAAATAAATTCTCAGCTAGCTAGGCACTTAAAAGAAGCTGAGCCAATGGGTATCTTTGATGCAGTGGCATAACTAAAGATGAGGGGTGGGGAGGGCCTCTGGGGCAGCAGCCCTGGGTACCACCTTTGTTGGTGGAGTTGGAGAGGGCCCAAAAATAGTCGCCACCTCAGCAGCAGCTGGCTGTGTTGCCATGAGCAGCACTATGGTAGTCAGGTGCTGCCCTATGCATCATGGCTGTCCCTGGTTCAGAGCTGCCCTGGTACACTTCTGAAAGGTCTTTCCATGAGAACTATTGCTGACCTCCATTTTGAGGCATGATGAATTGTGGGAGGGGGAGGACTATTAAGAGGGGAAGGTGCAAGCTGGGTAGAGAGGAGATGGCAGGAGATACTTCTCTCTTTTTCCTTCAAGGCCATGAGAATGAGAACAGGCGTCTTCTACTATTAGCTGCTCTCTTCAGCTGTTCTGTTCTGTTCTGAATTTGCAAATACTATATTCCTGTTTTGGCCTCCATAAAATGCACTGTTTAGAAATATATACCTAGCAGTGGGTTTAATCCCATAATATTCAAAACAAAATAATACATTCTGATGGGGCAGAATCTGAAATTTTACAAAATTCAGCAGGAGACTACAAAGTAGTTTTGAATGGGACACAGAGACCTCTCTGCGTTATGTAAGTGTGCTACAATTTATACAGAGAGTGTTATCATTCATAGATCTTATTTTGTTCTTGTTACCAGAACCTGAATTTTTTGCTCACCCTTCCCCTTTTTGGTCATTAATGTTCATTGATGGTGCTTTACACATACTTTCTTCCTTTGTTGTGTTGAGCAGGTACCAGTGGTGGCTGTGACAACCACTGGGGTTGGCATAAGAGCTTTGACAGGCATGTATGGCAGCATCTGGGGTCTTCAGAAGCTGAATCTTCTGGACTGTATTTCTTACATCACTGGCTCATCTGGCACAACATGGTGAGAGTTATTTTTAAGGATTTGATTTACTTATCCTGGAAGTCTCTGTTACAGAGAAAAATGCGTAGGGAATATGTTATCTTGAAAATATCTCATGCACTGGACTAGGGGTGTCAATACTCATCTTGCTTCCTGGGCCAGATCCAATCTGGGGCAGAAAGTGATTCCAGCCCAGGGCATGTGGCAGTGTGTGCAGCTCTGGCTCCAATCCAGGGCATGTGGTGGTAGTTGCAGCACCTCTGGCATGGGCCATGCAGCATGCAACATAGTAAGCTATGGCCTTTGCCTGTGTTCCCCATGTTGGAATCAGAGCTGCTGTTGCCACCACATGCCCTGTGCTTTGGCATCAGTTTTAGCTTCTGCATGGGGCATGTGGGAACTCTAGCATGGGGTAGTACGGTTGTGGCACAGGTGATGGGCTAAGCAACTGGAGGGCAACCATAGCTGCATCAATCCTTGCTTGCCTTCCTGCTGCTAACTGTCATATCCACTGAATGGTGTGAAGTAAATTTTTTTTAATGATACAAGGAGTACTTACTTGAGGTCTTTGGATATTTTCTAAATCCTTAGCCAGGTTTCAAGTGATCCCTGGCTTAAGTGTTAATGCACCTTGAAATTTTGGCCAGGTCTTGGTGTTGGATGGAAACCATGCAACACATGGTGGATTTGTATATCTTTGTTTCAAAGTCAAGAAAAAACAGGTGTTTTCAGTCAGTCATGTTTCCCTTTGGCCTCTGAAGTTTGTTTATATTTGAAGCTCAAAAGAAAATGAATGGTGAGAGCCTAAATGAAGTGAGACCAAAAAGGGATTGCATGAAGCTCTGCAAAATTGATCCACTGAGTTTCATCAATCTCAAATTCTAACCATTTTTTTTCTTGAATGTTCTGTTTTCTGACCTCAGGACCATGACCAAATTATATGAGGATGCTGACTGGTCACAGAAGGATCTAGGGGAGATTATCAGTGAAGCCCGGAAGCAAGCAACTAAATGCAAA
>NW_017729025.1:84938153-84952140 GCF_001723915.1 Gavialis gangeticus | reverse complement strand
TGCATGAAGCTCTGCAAAATTGATCCACTGAGTTTCATCAATCTCAAATTCTAACCATTTTTTTTCTTGAATGTTCTGTTTTCTGACCTCAGGACCATGACCAAATTATATGAGGATGCTGACTGGTCACAGAAGGATCTAGGGGAGATTATCAGTGAAGCCCGGAAGCAAGCAACCAAATGCAAAAGGAATGCTTTTTCCTTGCAAAATCTGAAGAATTATTACAGGGAGCTGAGTGAACGGACAGCAGCAGGACATAAAACATCTTTTATCGATCTGTGGGGACTCATGATTGAAGCCATGTTACAGGATGGGGTACTATATGCCCACCTTCTGTTCAGAGGGGAAATAATGATTTTTTCCTAGAAAAAATGGGAAAATTAGGAGAAAACTAAACCTCAGGAAAAGATATCCTTTCAATATCATTATTCAGTTATTCACACAATGACATTCTACCATGACATTCTATTACTAATTTAGTAACAGTTAGGGGAGGCAGCATAGGAGATAAAGACACGACTAGAGCTCATTTAAACTTTCTAACTAACTTTAAATTAGCTAACTTGGGTACTTCCAGAATAGCAACATGTTGTTCAGAGCGGGCTAGTTGCTCAAATATTTATACTGGTTCCTGAGCAGGGTTTGAAACCTACATTAAATTTAATTTTGCCACCGCTGTACCACTAGCATTACCTGAGATAGGTGGTTTAAAAACAATTAAACAATTAAGGTATGTTGATAGGCTACAGTCAGAGGTATAGTCATGCCTTTGTCTGTTGGTGAGACATGCCCCCATATTGCTAAAAAGAAAGGGATATTCCAGCTATATGCTCACTGCATGGAAAGGAAGCTCAGGCTTGTGTACAGAACTCTGGAATGTAAGAAGCATCCTAGGTATGCAGAAAGCTGATAGCCACAGATTTAGGATTATTATCTGAAGGATACTGCCTAATATTCTGAAGCATATTTAATGAAAATAATCGATTTGTAAAGCTATGATTTCCCTCTCCTAAGAACAGTTGCTATTACATTGTTGTGGAATCTGAAACAAGACTCAGTTTTTGTGTGACTTAGCAAGGGGTGTGTTAGTGATGTTCCACTTAATTAAAATATACTGCATTAACACTGCAGTCTTTACAAAGTATAGTCCTGGAGGGATTACAGCCTTCAGGAACTTCAAAATAGCAGTACGTCAGCTTGTGGAGGCCATTTGGGTTTGACCTCAAGCAGATGTTCCTATGATTTGTTTTATGACAAGATTGTTTTTAATAGTAAAGCTTCCAAGCCATTGTGTTAGAGCATTACTTCTGCACAGATAGCTAGAGAAGCACTTTCATTTTAAGACTCTGTACATACAAGGTTGAGAGGAAAAAATCCACTCACCAAAAACCTTTTCTAGACAAAATTAATTTACATATCCTTCAACTCGGTATTGCTTGGCTGAAAAACCCACCCACAATGTATACTTTAGGCTGAGTCATCAAAAAAATCAGATGGATTATATATGTAATCAGATCGATTATATGTAAATTCAAATCTAACCCATGAATATATTCATTCAGTTATGTTTATTCTGGATGATTCAATTATGACTTTTTATAGAAAATATAGATGTCATTAATATGATGGCATGAAGAATTGTTTTTTTAAAAGATCAAAGTAGAACTTTGCTCGTCTATTCATTTTTTCTATACTATGTGGACATACAGTACAAGACATATAAGTAACCTGTTAAATACTAAAATTATTAGGGCTGTGTGAAGCTTCAGTCCCTAATTTGATTTGGTGGAGATTCTGCCTTATTTGGTGGCTGAATCTTTGAATTCAAATTGAATCAGGAGACCCTTTAATCTCTCCGAATCAAATTGGAACCCTCTGAATTGATTTGGAGAGATTCGGAAAGATTCGGGGCTTCAGACATAGACACAACTTTAAATGTTTTTTCTACATACCTCAAGGTACCAGGCGGCTCGTGAATGCTGCAGTGGTGGGGTGGATGGAGCATAGGGAGGAGCGTGGGGGCTCTCCAGTGGGTTCGGCAGCACTTTTGCCCCACTTCCAGGTCCTCTGGGGAGTGTGCTGGGGGCCCCCCCAGGCTCAGCAACTGGTACCTCCTGGGTCTGGGGGGGCACCCAGGGTCCCCCCGCAGCCAATCACTGAGCTGGAGGGGTGCAGGGGGGCTCCCTTGTGCGCTCCCTGGTGGACCTGGAAGTGGACTGGAATTACTTCCAGTCCACTTCTGGGTTTGCCACGGAGCATGTCAGAGCCCCCCGCCACACTCCTGTGGCATGCTTCATCTGTCCCAGCATCGCAGCATTCACGAGCCACACCTGGTACCTTGAGGTATGTAGAAAAAACATTTAAAGCTATGTTTATGGCCGAATTGCTGATTCTTCAAATCAGCATCGAGTCTTCAGATTCAGACTCAGCCGAATCAAACTGGGGACTGTGATCCGAATCAATGAATTGAATCGCTGTCCCCGATTTGGGCCAAATCCAAATCCAAATCGAATATGGCCTGTTTCGCAAACCCCTTAAAATTATCCACTGAAATAGAGTATAAGCTGGGCAGTAGATTTCATCTTAGGGTGAAGTTACATGTTACACATAGACCATGCTAAGGGCACTTAAAACATAAGCATACACATATTAAAGTTCATTAACTCATGCTAAGTACCCTCTGAGCATCTCAGGGTTATACCACCTCAGGTGAGGGTTAACTCTCACCATGCTACCTAGCTTGTGTTAGGGTAACTTCAGTCTGCTCCAAGGAGATAAAACAAGCAACATGTAGTCCTCCAGCATCTCAGGCTACCCTGCTCCCATCCTTCTCCCCAGCACCCAGAATAATTTTCTATGCCTCCC
The DNA here is from genome assembly GCF_001723915.1 of Gavialis gangeticus. Lineage (NCBI taxonomy): Eukaryota > Metazoa > Chordata > Crocodylia > Gavialidae > Gavialis > Gavialis gangeticus. Next base: position 84,949,275 of record NW_017729025.1, on the reverse strand, counting down.
TGTGTGCCATCTCACCCCCAGGGAAGGACTCCTGCCTGATCTGCACAACAAAGAGCAATGTACAAAGACACTCTCATGGACCCTGAGGGAGACTTCAATCTTCAGCTTCCTCTGTGCAAAAATGAAGTTTATTTCCTACCTGTGGGGACTTTTTACCATCTTTAATTTTCCCTGAGCCTGATGAAGGGCTTGGGAGCCTGAAAGCTTGCAGAAAAAGATAATTTTTTTGCGATTTCTTAGTTGATCTAATAGGGTGTGTATAGATGAAATAGGGGCCCCAAATTGACGCAGTGCGTTTTTAAAAATACTGCTTCAATTTAGGGCCCTTTAACACCCCATGTCATGCACACACCCAAACTTACTTGCTTCTCTGGAGGTGAGGAGGGGAGGGCGAGCTGCTGGCAGGTGGAGCAGTCCCTGGGCTGCGTGGGGGGGGGGCTGTTGCTTCCCTCCGCAGCAGCCCCGTCCCCCAACGGCACCCACCCACAGGCACCCAACTTGGATGGTTCTGGAGGGCACCGCAGCCATGGAGGGAAGCACCAGGCCCCTGCACAGCTCAGGCAGGAAGGCAGGCTCCAGGGGGGGGGAAAAAACATCAGGCTTGCCACTTTTCTTGGGCACAGACTGCCTTCCTAGGCTGCTGCCAGGCTTCCTGCAGAGCTGCGGAGCTTCACGGAGCCCAGTGCTTCTCTCCATGGCTGTAAGCACAGCAAACTAAAACTCCTCTAAGTCATTTAAGATGCATTAAGCTGCCAAATTTCCTACAGCGGCTGGAATTAATGTGCAATATGCCACTGAGGCATGAAAACACCGACACCATTAAAGTGGTGCAAAAGCATTTATCCCACTTTAAAGTGTCATGCACACACACCCTTCATTTTGTTTACATACGGCCATAAAAGATATCATCTCTGAACCAAGAGTTCTAGAATTTTTTGCATTTCTTCTGGACTGTTTACAGCACATTCTAACTTTAACAAGACGTAATATTCCACAGATTTAGGATTTAGTATGGTCTAAGCATAACATATAACTTCACCCTTAATAAAGACTGATATAGACACCCTCTTCTCATAATGCATCTCTCTCTCCCCCTGTGAATCGGGTATCAGGTGTACCTGGGTAGTAGTTAATACAGTTCAGTGAAATCCCAAGCCTAGATGCTGTGGTAGGTCTGTATTCATTGCTGAAGTCTGTCAGTTAACCATTTCTTTCATACACAGAAAGATCACCATAGACTCTCAGATCAGAAAAAGGCAGTGAATCTTGGGCAGAACCCACTACCCATCTACCTGGCGCTCAACGTGAAGGACAAAATCACCACTAAAGAATTTAGAGGTAATTATTATATTCAACTATTATAGCTTTGTTTAAATCTAAGAAGACTCTTAAGGCTGGACACATCATTCAGAAAACATAGAATCTTCTAATCTCTCACTCCAGACCAGAAACAACCCTATCAGGAGGTTTGGAAAGATCTAGACACTTTAAAATATCCATATCATAAATTTGCTTTCACTTGCTGTGCATTTTGACACTGCAGCAGAAATTAATCTTGCAAAAGTACTGCAAACAGAAGCTGTTCTTACAGTTTTATTTTGCCTTAGTGGCAGTAGGTATTGTTGGAAATAATGTAAGAGCCTGTTCTGATGAGCTCTCCGGACACACTGTGCAGATACAAGAGGGTTATATACTCAGATAAGCATCTAAGCTTACGGATTCTGAAATAAAATGATTCTTTCAACCTTATAGTATTCTCATTCATAATTTAGCGATGATTCTGCATGAGTACTCAAAAGAAATATAAAGAAAAGTAGGATATATACATATATTACCAAATGAAGGAGATCACCTGGGATAGAATGTGTCCTGGCATAACTGAACCACTTCACTAGGTGAAACAAAGGTCGTCCATCGTTCCTCAGGTCCGGGCCCTGCCGCTTCTGGGATAACACTTGGGGCATGCCTCTACAAATGGGAGAACTCTGCATTTCCCTGCTAACAGAGGAGTACCTGTGGAATCCTCTGGTTTGCCTTCTCCAATAGGGGAAACCCAGGGATTCCCTATTTGCACAGATACTTCCCAAATTGGATTCTTGAGGTGCACATTTCTACAAACAGGGAAACTCAGTGACGTGCCTCAAGCTGGATTCTCCGAACATACATCATTCCCATTCCCAGGGCACACAGAAACCAGGTCCCTGAAGCCCTGGGAGCATCTGCCTGGGGTGGTTGGAGAATGTGGGCAGCTCCAGGCTGCCCATGCTCTTCTGCCTTAAAGCAACCAGGTGTCTGCTTTAAAATAGCAGCACAGATTCATCCCACCTATGCAGAATCCATAAATGTTGGGTATTTGTGGCACACCAAGGGGCATGGATGTCTGTTTTCTTGGCCTTTGTGCTGCCCTAAATGTGTTTATGGCAGCACATGGGTGATGTATGTTTCCAGCCCATATCCATGTCTCTTTTTCCCTGAAGGAACCTACCTTATTTTGGATGAAAAAGAAGTTGCTCTGTACGTTCTTTCAGTCCTTATGTCCAGGGCTGGCCCATCCTATCCTACAAAACCTGTGGCTGCAGGGGGCTCAACAGCCAAGGGGCGCCCTGTGTCCGGCTGCTCCCCACCCCTCTAGCCCTGCTACTGATGCCACCAGCTTCACGTCTGGCCACTCGTCACCTCCCCCCCGCCACACCAATGCCTATGCCAGCTTCTTTGCATTGGGGGCCCCCAGAACTATATTTTGCAGGGGGCCCCAAAAAATGTGGGCTGGCCTTGCTTATGTCATTCTGTTAATCCCCAAAGGTCCTGGTGTGAAAAATGATGCAATGTTACACTATTTTCATTTAAAGACTTACATGATGTATAGATGTTGTTCTGGCTCTTGAGGATGAGTTCCACTCTCTGCATGTTATACTGCCTCCCACTTATTCAGTCCTATTAGTAACTGACTTGACCACTGTCAGAGTATTAATAAATATAAAGTTAACCATTTTGAAATAACACGTTAATATGCTCAGTGCTGCAATCTTATTCCCCTGAACATTTCTATCGATTTCCTGCATAAAGCCTGCTCTGTCTACCCACTCATGCAGAAGCTTTGCACTGGAAGGGTAGACAGAGTTTGTATCAGTGCTTCCTTTAAAGGACCTAATTCAGGACAGGATCTGAATTTTCAGTTTGATTAGAGGAAGGGCCCAGTTCAGTTTGCCTTCAGTCAGTAAAGTAATTTGGGGGAAGGCAAGCAGAGCGCCAGCCCTGGGCACTGATTCAGAGGTGGTCCCAGAATGGCAGCCCCAGGGAATCCATATGACCACTTCCAGCAGCAGCAACACCAGTCCATGGCTGGGGAGCTTGTACTCAGACAGCAACAACTCCTGCCTCTGTTACAACTATGGCAGCCCCCTGTGTGAGGATGTAAGCACTCAGTCATTTCCCTTTCCCTCTTCCTCCTCACTGCCCAGGGCACCAGCATTTAAATTATGCCCCTGCTTTGGATACAAGCTGAATCAGCTCCACTCCCTGTCAATAATGGCCAAACTTCTCTTCTGTCCTTTTGGGGCTGGGCTGGGCTGGCTCCCTGACTGACTGCAAGCAGATTATGGATTCCTTACATCGACATTCCCCCTGCACAGGGTGGACCATATGCCAAATGATAAAGCTTGCATAATCTGGAGATGAATCAAGGCCACTGGGTGGTCCTTGGCTTCTTTTATGTTCTAAATCACTCTCTGTGCCTTCAAGTAGCATTCATAGTACACACAAAAAAAAAAAGGTAGGTATTACAGTGGTGGTTCCTTAGTCATATGTCACCTTGCAAAAGTTGAAGCTGAGGTTTATTCTACCTCTAACCTTTTTTGCCATTGGCTAAGAGCATTTCTGTATATTCATTGTATTTTCTGGGACTCTGCAGAATGGGTGGAGTTCACCCCTTATGAGGTGGGATTCCTGAAATATGGAGCCTTCATTCGTGCCGAGGATTTTGGAAGCGAGTTTTACATGGGCCGGCTGATGAAGAGGATCCCAGAATCCCGGATATGCTTCATGCAAGGTGACTTACTGACCTAGGAAAACATAAAACCCTAGTAAGATAATGAAGACTGAATTCAGGAATGCGTCACTGTATTGTATTCTAGTGTGTGTCCAGAAGATATTCTGATTTGGGAACTCTCTTATTTCAGTGGCTTTTGGTGCCTTAAATATGGTTGCTGAGCAACTTTGTAAATCAAGTTTTGACAAGATATACAAGCTTTGTAGTTTCAGGATGGACTTTCTTTAGATCCTTTTTTGCTTACTCCAGGGATATATTGGATGTATTTATTAGAGGTCTGGACTACATGCAAATTTATGAACAATTTTGAGTTAAGAAAAAACAGTTTTCATGTTTTTACCTCATTATTTTATTAAATCTCTTCCATTTCATAGGAATGTGGAGTAGCATATTTTCTAAGAATCTCCTGGATGCCTGGCATGCAGCTGACAATTCAGAGGACTTTTGGCATAGATGGACCCAAGCTACAGTGACTGAAATTGGTAAATCCTGCTTTATCCTTAGTTTTATAGCATTTGATTTTTATTTGTCCTATGTGCTTCGCTAGAATGGTTAGCTTTCCTAAACCTGTGACAGCCTGCTCATCTTCAGGAAAGAGGCAGGAGTGAGAGAGGTAAGCAATTGGTAGTGTTGATAAGTAGCAATCGCTTAGGTTGATGTTGGTACCCCATCGATAGGCTCTGCCTCAGGTGAAAAAGACTTGCCAGAGCTTAGGGCCTAACCAGAAGGAGGCAGCAGCTCCCCCCACCACTCTGCATGCCCCTTCCCCTGCTCTGTGCATTTCTTTCCCCATGCTTCTGCTGCACTGAGTATCCCTTCCCTCTGTCCCTTCCCTGTGCTCCCCTTGCTCTGTACTCCCCTTCCCATGTGCTCTTTCCTCATACTTCCCTCACTCTACGCATCCCTCTCCCAGCACCCCTCCTCTGTGTTTCCCCCACTGTGCACATCGCTACCCCTATGCTCCCCCTGCTGCCCTTTCCCCTGTGCTCCCCCTGGCACTGCATATCCTTTCCCCATGCTCCCTCCAGCACCATCTACTCCCCATTTCCCTGCACCCCTCCCTTGCACTTCCTTCACTCTGTACATCCTTTCACTCATGCTTTCCCTACTGCCCTTTTCCCCATGTTTTTCCCACAGCATCAGGTACCCCTTTCATCCATGCTGCCCCCAGGACCACGCATCCCCCTACCTGTCACATGAACCACTCTGGCCCTGTTCGGAGCTGCAGCAGCTGCTTGTCTGGTCCATATTTGAATCTAAAACAAAGGGTTTTTTCCCCATACAGAAGTGAGTGGGGGTTCATCTTAGATTTGAGTAAATATGGTCATTTCTTGAAATAATGAATTTCCTGAATATTGAAGACTGACCAAGCTGTAATTTTCTGCATGCTTATTGTTGCCTTTTTCAAAGGGCATTATATTGGCCCTTTTCGAGTCCTCTGGAACCCTTACACATCTCCCAAGAGTTTGTAAATATTATTGCCAAGGGCTCCAATATCCCATTTGTCAGTTACTTCAGTACCTCAGATTAAGTTCATTAGGCCCTGCAGGCTTGAATTCAGTCGGTCTGAACAAAAGCTCTCTGACACTTTCTTTTGTTGTCATGACCCAATGCCTTTCCCCTTCTTTGTCTATATAATTTTTATTAGCTGTCTGGTTGCAGTTTTTTTTTTTTTTTTTGTGAAGACTGAGGCAAAACAGCTACTGACCCAGTAGCATAATTAGGGCAGGTGAGCAGTGCACCAGCTCTGGATGTTAATTGAGAGGTGGCAACAAGAGCATCCCTGCTCCTCTGGCACTCAGCATTCTTCTCCCTGAGCATTGCTTCTCAGAGCACCAAAATTACTAATTATGCCTCTCTGGCCACATCTACATGAGATGCTGACTGCGCAGTTGTTACAGTGCAGTCATTTAGTACCTGTACAACCAAAGAGAAGGATCTTGGAATCACTATTGATTCCAAGGTGAACATGGGCTGCCAATGTGGGGACGCGGTCAGGAAGGCTAACTGCACCTTGTCATGCATCCACAGATGCATCTCGAGCAGGTTCAAGGAGGTGATACTCCCCCTCTATGAGACACTGGTCAGGCCGCAGTTGGAGTACTGCGTCCAGTTCTGGGTGCCACACTTCAGGAGGGATGTGGACAACATGGAGAGGGTCCAGAGGAGGGCCACTTGCATGATCAGGGGGCAGCAGGGCAGGCCCTATGAGGAGAGGCTACGGGACCTGAACCTGTTCAGCCTCCACAAGAGAAGGCTGAGAGGGGATCTGGTGGCCACCTATAAACTTGCCAAGGGGGACCAGCAGGCAATGGGAGAGTCCTTGTTCCCCCGAGCACTACCAGGGGTAACAAAGAACAATGGCCATAAGCTGACTGAGAGTAAATTCAGGATGGATATCAGGAGGCGCTACTTCACTGTCAGGGCGGCTGGGAGCTGGAACCAACTTCCAAGGGAAGTGGTGCTCGCTCCTACCCTGGGGGACTTCAGAAGGAGGCTAGACAGCCACCTAGCTGGGGTCATTTGACCCCAGCATCCATTCCTGCCCAAGGCAGGGGGTCGGACTAGATGATCTGCTTAGGTCCCTTCCTACCCTACCAACTATGAAACTATGACTGCACAGTAACCAGTGTTACTGCACAGTAGCATCCCAGCACAGTGACACTTACTGCACAGTAGCTCATTACTACTGTACAGTAGCTCATTATTACTGTGTGGTAGTGTCACATCATGGTTCATGCCCAACAACGTTACTGCTCAGTAGTAATGAGCTACTGCACACTAGTAACAAGCTACTGTACAGTGTCTCATGTAGATGCAGCCTGTTCCATCTTTGCATTTTCTGTTTATAGTTCATCCTCCCTGTTTTGTAGTGGGCCCTCAACTTCCTTAGTCTTTCTTTGCTGACCAGCCGATCTATAGAACATATTTATAATTTGCAAGATCTTCCAGCTGTTTCCCCAAATGAACAAACACTATGACAATGTTTTGAATAGCGAATCTTATCCTTATTTGTCATCTACTGGAAGACTTCTCCTGACTTTATCAGCTTTGTTATGATAGTGTAAAAGTGATGTTGTAGTTATGATGGTCCAGAAATTATGCAAGAAGAATGGATGTCTTAGAGTAATATCTTTTATTGAACCAACTAAGTACCTGGGATAAAGTTAGACAATTTTTCCAGTCTCAGGAAGAATGTCTTGCATCTGAAAGCTTGTCTAACTTTATCCCAACTATATAGTTGGTCCAATAAAAGAAATCCTAAGAAATCCTTGCTTCACCAGCTTTTGCATTCAGCTCTTAGACAGATGCATATTTAAAGCTTTAAATAAATAAATAAATATTTCAATGAAGATGTGACTTGTCTAATCTTGTATCATTTCTTCTGCCTTTCATCAGAGGAGGAACCTAATCTACCTGAGAGGCCACATGAGATGGCTACTCGCATGTTCACTCCTGCAAGTGGCCTTTCCAACGCTCTTCGAGATGTTTTGACAGACCGCCCAGCAGTATCAAAGTATCACAATTTCCTAAGCGGTTTTCAGATGCACAATGAATATACACAGAATGAGCACTTTTCTAAATGGAAAGGTATGAACCGCCTCTAATTTTTCAGTGGTTTTCTTCTGGGGCTTGGAATTAAGTGAGGAAGACTTATGTGCCTTGGAAAGAACTAAAGGGATTTCATTGAAGAGAGCTGAACATTTAACTCTCATTTGTGTTTTTCAATGAAGGCCAAGGAGAATTAAATAACTTTTTGCCTAAGCTCTCCACACCAAATAGCTAATTTTGAACAAAACTTTGACTATATTGTCCAGTTGCATGGAACTGAAGGGCAATGCAATCATTTTGGTGGGCTTCCACTTATTTTGTTGCAAGTCACAGAGAAGAGTTGCCTTAGGGTGTGGGGAGACAGAATAGTAAGACTGGTATTAAATTTGAGTGGTGTCAGCAGTTCTGATAAAACAGTTTCATCTGTCTGCTCCTGTACTAGTATCAGTGGGACTAAATTGTTGTAATGTAAGATATATTTCATTCAGGTTTAAATTTACAGTGGTTTGGTTCTATTATACCTATACAACAGTGGACAGACATAACAGTTGAATTGAAACAGCTAATACCTGCTCCTAAGTAGTAAGTTTTTCCCTCCCCTTTTAAAATGGTTTAGTTACATACGTCTACATCTTCAGCTTTGGCTTTGCATGATTTATAGATTTTAATGAACCAATTAAAAATAATGGGTAAGCAGAAAGAAATAATACCCTTCACCCAACATAAGAGTGGTGACTGTGTCATAACTGTATCACGAAGCCAACAAAAATGTTTATGTGAGTTTGATAAGAGGGAAGCCCTACTTCCATTTTCTCTAACCTGGGAAATTTGAGATACAGAGGATCAGTTTCTACAATGGTTCATTTATAACAACACATGCTTACCTTTAAGATACTCAGCTAGATAGTTCTCCTAATCAACTGAGAGACACTGCAGAGCACCTGGAGATGGCAGATACTGCATTTTTCTATGATACCAGTTGCCCACCACTTATGAAGCCAGAGAGGAAAGTGGATGTTATCTTGCATTTAAACTACAGTGGAGGATCGCAGGCATTGGTGAGAGGGGTCAAATTTACTTTTGTTATCTTTACTGTTAGCCATTTTTCTGTAAGCCATTGTCAGACAGTGTTCCTAACTTCCTACTTTTGAACATGAAAAGAGGAAATTGATTACAGAAGAAAATATTTTGGATGTTGCCAGGTAGATACTGATGTGTATTCTTCTTGTTTTGGCAGAAATAACTTGCACACTGGGTTTAATTAAAGCACTGAGAGGTGTCACTTCCATTAAAGGCCCGTGTAATTCCAGCATTGTGTAAATTACTAAGTTTTGCATGGAAATGCTTGCTTTCAGTCCAGGTGTGATTTAAATATATAAGGCTTTATCTGGCCTTTTTATTTAATTTTGGAATCATCCAAGTATAAAATAAAGAGTAATTTAAAGACTTCATAAACCCTTCCCATAGGGTTATATGTTCCTATTTTTAACGTCAGCCTTGCTTATGTGAAGATTCATGCATTTGCCATGCTTAGAGAAACATGGTTCATGTATACTAGGTGCATGAATTTCTTGAAACAGTACTGAGAATACAGTACCATGAAAGAAGGCACACCTAGACTTCCATGTATAGAAATACATATACACAAATCTGTGGTAGGCACCATTAAAAACTCAACATTCACTGGGTAAATGTTGTTATTCTTCAAAATGGCATCCCAGCTCAATTGCATGATAGAGGTGTTGAGTGTAAATTAGAAGAAATTGCTGGGCTTCAGGAAAATCGTGCTCTTCTTTTCTGCTTCTAATGTTTTTTTCACTCTTCTATGATCCAGCCTTTGGAACATGCCTCTAGGTATTTCTCAGAGCAGGGAATCCCATTTCCTAAAACTGTGCTGAATGAGGAAGAAAAGACTAATCTAAAGGAGTGTTACATTTTTGAAGATGAAGCGACCCCAGGAGCTCCTATTGTACTTTATTTCCCTCTTGTGAATGACAGCTTTCAAAGATTCATAGCTCCTGGTAAGTTAAGCATACCCAGTCATTTTATTAAAGTAAGGATGTCCACCCTATCCATTGCTGAGACTGTTGATGTATTTTGTGCCAACAAACATTTCTTTAATCTAGGGCCAATGTGCACTTGACTAACTTCTACGAGAAGTGGGTAAAACTGTTTTGGGAAATCATAAATTTGCTGAAGCAGACTCATGCACAATATTGAGTTGACATCAACAAATTATTTCAGCCAAAATGAAGAGGAAAAAAAGCATCAAAAGACTGGATTTCAGCATTTTCAAAACATTTTGGAAATGATGAAACATTTTGTGTGAAGCATTTCCACCTTGAGACAGCATTTTTCATTTAAAAATTGGCCTATTTTTTTAAAATTCTTAATGAGTTAAATAATATGAAAACAAATCAATCTATTCTGTTTTGGTTTGGATTAAGTGTTTTGGGTTGGCCTAAAATGATTAACCTAAATAATTAACACCAAAAATGCTGTTTTAATTTCACCTTAATGAATCTTTCTTTTTTTTCTTTTTAAGTTCTTAAGTTTGTTTTTTTTGCTTCTTTTCCAAGGGGATTCAAATAACTAAGGATGTTCTCTACTACAGTTTTCCTAAGATTCAGGTGTAATTGTTAGAAGGGCTTGCAACAGATTTTAAAAATCTCAGTAGAATTTCAGAGAACTAATTTAGAAAATGGGGTAAATTTAGCAATTTTAGATTAGATTAGGGGTTATTGCAGGGCGCTTGGCATGGCTTTATGAGCACTTGTGGTGCTCGGGCCAGGTGCCGGATGATTGGAAGGTAGCCAACGTGGTCCCCATCTTTAAAAAAGGGAGGAGGGAGGACCCGGGCGACTATAGGCCCGTCAGTCTTACCTCAATCCTAGGGAAACTCTTTGAGAAGATCATCATGGAGCACATCTGCAATGGGCCGGCCTCAGGGATGATGCTCAAGGGCAACCAGCATGGTTTCATTAGGGGCACATCATGTCAGACCAACTTGATTGTCTTTTATGATCAGGTCACAAAAGACTTGGATGCAGGTGTTGCCGTGGATGTAGTCTTTCTGGACTTCAGCAAGGCCTTTGACACCGTCTCCCACCCCATTATCATTAAAAAATTGGGCAACTGTGGCATTGATGCCTACACGGTCAGATGGATTGCAGATTGGCTGAAGGGTCACACTCAGAGGGTGGTGGTGGATGGGTCATATTCGACCTGGGGAGAAGTGGGCAGCGGAGTCCCCCAGAGCTTGGTCCTTGGGCCTGAGCTGTTCAATCTCTTTATCAGCGATTTGGACAATGGGGTGAAAAGCACCCTGTTTAAATTTGCTGATGATACCAAAATTTGGGGTGAGGTGAGCACGCTAGTAGGGAGGGAAAGACTGCAGCAAGACCTGGATAGGTTACAGGGGTGGGCTAGCAAAAACAGGATGCGCTTCAACACTGACAAGTGCAGGGTGCTGCACTTGGGCAGTAGTAACAAGCAGCACACTTATAAGATGGGAAACTCCCT
>NW_017729025.1:84919041-84933153 GCF_001723915.1 Gavialis gangeticus | reverse complement strand
TCCAAGGGAAGTGGTGCTGGCTCCTACCCTGAGGGTCTTTAAGACGAGGCTTGATGCCTACCTAGCTGGGATCATTTGAGCCCAGTTTTTTCTCCTGCCCTGGCAGGGGGTTGGACTTGAAGATCTATAAGGTCCCTTCCGACCCTACTTCTATGATTCTATGATTAAGAATTTGGAAATTAATTTCTTGTGCTCACCTCTGCGTAAGTGGCATTAGTATATCAAATAAACAAGTATAACCCTTCACAATCTTTTCCTTGAAATAAATCTATTTTTCTTAGTCATCTTAACTGCTTCCTCTGCTTATGAGTACAGATGGAAGTGCAGTTCTCTGATTTAACTCATAGCACTTGAGAGAAAGTGCCATGAGTTAGACCAATCCTCCTGACTCAACCGATGTTAAATGTTGGGTTAGGAGGGTGGGGGATTGGGCTTCAAGTTGGAGATCTTCCAGGGAGAGAGGCTGGGTCTCTAAAGCCTCTTCTCTTGTCCCCACCCCATCTCCCCCCAGCTCCCCTGCTGTCTCTGGATGGGAGGGGGAGAAGGTGGGTGAAGGAGGTCCGTTTTGGGGTTTTCCCAGCCATGCTGGAGAGGAGGGAATGGGTGGAGTGGAGTCTTCCCCCCAAGGTGGGGGGGTCCAATCCACTTACTGCCCCCACTCCAGCACAGCTTCGAAAATCTCAGAATTGACCTCCCTCCCCTGCCTTGTCCTCCTCCCAACCAGAGACAGCACCAGGGGCTGGGCTGTGCTGCAGAAGCCCAGCACCAGAGCAGACAGAAAATTTGTTTTGCGATGGAGTGCTCTGCAGCCATGCTCTTCTGTTAGGGCATGGCTTTAGAGTGTTTTCAAGGGGCTGATTGCACAACAAATGTCATTTGTCTGTGCCCTATGTGTATTTCAAAATCCTTGCCACAAATGGCAAGATTTTTAGAATACTTTCATAACATGTAGTTCATAAGCTAGTAGTCATAGACATATCATGATGAAAATGGATGCATTAACCTTAAGTGTATTTCAGAAATTCCAGCTTAACACAAGTTTTAGTGGTTCATCTGCTTGGTGGGATGAATTTTGGATGAGCCCATCTGTGAAATGTGAATTACACTAACTTCACATGCACTTCTAGGAGCAATTAAAGACATAGTATTTAATTAAAAAAAACCTTAAAAAGCTTAGAATCTTGCAGTTGTTCTTGTGAACTGTTGAAGAATGGAGGAAAGGTCTTTCAAAGTGGAACCAGGACAGCCACCTTTATTCATGATTTTCAGGTGTCCATGTTCACCAACTTTTAAGGTGAATAAAAACATGAGAGTCTAAACATAAGAGCCATATTGTGTCAGGCCAATAGTCTATTTACTTCAGTATCTTCTTTTTGAAATAGTAAAAAGTAGATGCTTTGGAAGGAGAGTGTACAGATGGGGCATATCTAGAGTGATCCATCCCTGGTCATCATCTATTTAGGGATTTCAGAGGATACATCCTTGACTGTTCCATTTAATAACTCCCAGTGGACCTCTCATCCATAAATTTGTACAATCCATTTTTAACCTGGTTATACTACCTGCCTGTACAACCTCATGTAACGAAGTTTCCACAAATTAACTACACCCTGTGTAAACAAGTACTTCCTCTTGTTTGTTTTTTAAACCGGCGTTCTTAAAATTCCAGTGGGTGCCACCTAATTCTTGTATTCCCAGAAGTTGGTCAGTAATAGTTTCCTATGTATTTTATCCATACCATTCATTATTTTATAGACCCCTTTCTCCTGCTTCTTCAGCCTTTTCTTGTGATATTGAAGAGTCCTAAGCCTTTTCAAACTCTCTTGGTATGGAACATGTTCCATATACCTTATCATCTTGATTGCTCTTCTCAGTACCTTTTCTAATTTCATTACATCCTTTTTAAGCTTTAGAGACCAGAATTGCATGTAGCATTCATGTGGGTGCAACATGCATTTATACAGTGGCATAATGATATTTTCCATTTTGTTTTCAATTCTCTGCTTAATGTTGCTTAATGTTTTATTGGTTCTTTTGGTCATTGCTGCATGTTATCCTGGTGTTTTCAGAGAACTCTCTACAATGGGTGCATCTGCATGAGACACCCCTGCACAGTCATTACTGTGCATTTATTTAGTACTTGTATTAACAAGTACTAAATTAAATGCACAGTAACCGGAGTTACTGTGCAATAGCACCAGCAACTGTCTTTTAAGTGACACTACTGTGCAGTAGCGTATTAGCACTGTCTATCCTGTGATGCACTACTGCACAGTATTGTTTGGCTACTGTGCAGTCAGTATCTCACATAGACACGCACAATGACTCCAAGGAAATACTAAGCATATTTTGAAGTATAAATTTGATTACTGAAAATTGCTGTATGCAGGAAATGAGTTTGCTTTAGGCTTTTGAGGTATTTTGGGAAGGGGCTGTTTGTACTTTATATTATATGATATTTATTAATCTTATTTTTTATCCTGAAAAAGTAAAACAAAAGGTAAATAAATAAATAAACCGCTTCCTTAATTTAGTTGCCATTACTTTTTTCTGGATAAGTTCCTATGTGTTTCTAGTAGGATATTTTTTTTAGAGCTACTAATTTTCTGTTTCTTCCTGCCTTCAACATGCCTTTTAATATTTGCTCACTTGTATTGAGACATTTTGGATAGTGCACAGTCTTCTGTAAGACACTCTCTGAATTCTATAGATTGGCCCCTAGGGGGTACTAATTGTAATTCAATCACCTTCATCCTCCTACTTAATACAATAGGGCTTTGACTAAAACTCACGTTTAAAAGAAAAAAGTACAAGATTGTATTAGTGATACCTATAGAACATGGCTGTCCAACTTTCAAGTGTCTGGGGGCCACATGTCCACCAGGCTGTAACAGTAAGGGCCACATGCCACATGAACCATACCAAGTAGGCCACAGTTCCCCAGGCCATGCATTGCAAAGACAACATCCCCCACAACTTCTACACCACGTTTACATGGGTCCCTGGCTGCCAATGCACCATGCACCTGTCTGGCCCTGGACTCACCCTCTGCTCCTTATGTTGTGTAGCACTGCTCTTCCCCCTAGGGTGGGGGAAGGAAGCAGCAGTTGCAAGAAGAGATAAATCAGTGCCCTTGGCTGCTGTTGCAGATAGAGCAATAGGATGAGTGGCAGCTGAAGCGGTTGTAACTTAAACCCTTACAGGCCACATGTAGCCTGCAGGCCACCCGTGGGATAGCCCTGCCATAGAACATCCTCTGGTTAGTTACAGTTGTGAACTCCTTCGTGGAAGTTCTTGACAGAGTGAATTAGTTTGATATATACCCCTTAAGTGTACCCAGTGACTCAGTAGTGAAACCCATTGTTTGTTTTCATTCCTCAGGTGTACCACGCAGTGCATCAGAAATGGAAATGGGCAAAGTTGATGTCTCTGGTTTCCTTTCCCCATACTCTACAAGGGAGGTCACACTGAAAGCAGAGGATTTCAACAAGCTTCTGAAACTGACTAATTACAACATCCTGAATAATGAAAACTTGATTCTTCAGGCCTTGCGCGCAGCAGTGGCACGCAAGAGACAAACTCAGAGCCAGTTACCATCTGAAGAACAATTATCATCCTAAATACTTTTTCTGTAGTTTGTGTCATTCTTCAAGATGTGATGTGACTGCAGTTGTATGAATTAACCAGTATTATACATGGTACATGAGAAGCTTTTTACCAGCTTACTCCGATTAAGCAGCCATCTCAGTAGATGAAGTGCAGTTATTCATTGTCTAAGCAATTTGCCTTAAACTTAAGTGCAATTCATAGTTTTTAAGAAATACTATACAAATACACATACATTTGGAAGCCACCAGTGAAAATGACAGTGCAATGTTTAAACTCATTTAAAACCCAGTAAACCTATTTAGATTTTAAGGAGAATGGCTGCTCTGTAATTGTGTAGTTTTTGGAGCAAATAGTTTTACCAGTCATAGATTAATTATGTAGCTGGCAACATTTCTCTACTGTAGGCAAAATATAAAGTTTCAGGTGTGTGTATAGGGCAATTAGACTGACTACTCCAGTGGTTCCCAAACCCTGACAGATTGTGCACCACCAATTTAAAACGATACAACCTTAAGTACCACAAGCAATTTTTTTCAGTTTCACCCAAGTACTTCCAGAAAATTTGTGTCATATAAAGTAATTATAATAAATCTGATAATGCGTACCACTGACAGGCTGTCTGCGTACCACTGGTGGTTTCCGTACCACAGACTGGGAACTGCTAAGCTACTCCATTAAGGTCTCTGACTTTTGGCATTTGTTCTCTTCATGGTGGTTAGTATTGTTTCACCAGCAGAATCTCCTGTTGTTTTATTGGCTTCCATGTTAAAAAAATTGTGAAATCCTCTTTCTTCTTGATTGAGGATGACAATACCCACAATTCAGGTCTTTTAATTTGGTAGTCTTCTTCCTATCATGTAAATTAAAGAACCCCCACTTCTTAAAATATTCTCTATGTTTTCTTTCATCAACTCTTATGCATAATACAGCATATTGATTTCAATAAGAAAATGTACTTTCCTCACAGTTTCATTGTTGTGGCAGCATTGTCCTTTATCTGTTGTCTTTACAAAAGTATTGGCTGATACTGGCACTTAAGTGTTTAATGGCACCGTGTTTATCAATCCAGTGAGGCTTGTTATGTTGGAGGAAATTAATTAGCCACACCCAGTCACTTTGTCCTGTTTTTATGAATGTGGGCTGCAAGTACTAAATGACTGTATAGCGACAACTGTACAGTTTGCAGACTGCATCATGTAGATGCAGCAAGTCTGTAATGTAACCCAGAAAACCCTGCATGGAAACCTGATGACAAAATTACTCCTGTGAACAGTGCAACTTAAAAGTCTAGCTCCTAACAGTCTCACAAGGACCCTTTGGTGTGGGAAACTTCACCTTATGCACAGCCCAGGCTGTCCTAGGTGGCACAAGGACTTCCACCACTTTATGGTCACACTGACTGTAATACATTTTGCAGCCTTTCAAGTGCAACTTCCTCAGGTCCTGCTCTGTAGCCACAGTCAGTTCCCCTCCCTGCTGGGGTCTCCTTTGCGATGAAGTCAAGATTTCTCTTAGTTGCAGTCAAACTAGGCTCCTCCACAGTCTCCCTGGGACCTTTTCCAACAGTGCTTTGAGCATATCAGGAAGCAAAACATGGTCCCTGCTCCAACCATGCTGGCTCAAAGCAAAATGGCCCCCTCTTTCCTACTTCCCCCCCTGCTAGCCCTCAAAGCAGCCTGGAGGCTATAGTTCAACCCAGCTCCCTGGGTCTGGTTGTCCTGGTCTTGGAGTGTCCCCACCCCTCACTGCCTAACCCCTCGCAACCCAGGGGCTGGGTTCACATGAAAATGCGTGTACAGGCATTAAATGTGTGTGGAGGCTGCATATCATGAGGGACCAATTCCAGGCTCTGGCAAAATGGCAACAATCTAACTGGTAGTGCATAAACTGCTCACTAAAAAATGGTGGCCAACATTTTGCTGTTGAGTAGCAACAGATTAATAAACAATTACTCATGAGAGACTGCCTCTTTGTTGCTGATGGGCAGTGCCCACTGGCAATCCACTTGGTAGCCTCAGATCCTCCCGTCCCAGCTCTACTGCTCATCCACTTCCTACAATAAGGCAAGGAGGCAGGGATGATGCCTTTCATTGAGATTCTGGGCAACAGGATGGAGAGTTCCTTATACCTTCCCAGAATACCCTAGAATATCTGTCTGCACATTTACTCATCAGCTAGCCAGAATCTGGCTCTAGATGCTGATTTTTACCATCCTAAATCTCAGGGCTAATGTACTGTGAGTGTAAGGGGAAAGAAGTCCCTTAAGCCTTTGTCGTCTGGGCTGGACCTCACTGTATTTTGGCTCATATGTCCTGAACCACTGCACTTTTGGTTACTGAAGTATGGCTATACTCAGCTTCTCACCATGGCATTTCCACTGTTCACATCTCCCAGTGCTTACTAAATCCATAGAAAGTTAATGTAATATTCAGCTAGCTTACCTCTATCACAAATGTTTCCAAATATCAATGGGGTACCCTACATTTTTCTGCTTCTCGCATTTAGCCTTCCTAGTCCACATATACATGAACACAGGACCCTGGCTACTTCAACCCTAACTGACTTCTCTCAGCTTTTCCTGAGGTTTACATTCCTGGTGCTGCTTGTCTTTGCTTTTCTAATTGCCCCTGCCCTGCCACCTTCCCTGCCCTGGGTGACAGCCTTCCTCACCAGTCCTAACTCTGGCTTTCCATTCTTCAGGCGCGATCCCTGCCACCTGTTGCATTAATTGTGATTGAATAAGTGGACTCAGAGGGCCAAAAGTTTTAACATGATCCTGTCACTGTACTGCATTAAAAGGTAAACAACACCTGAAAGTTTAAATATGGAGATCTTGGCTTGCTTAGTCCCTTGGCAAATAATCTCTTATTAAAGATACAAATAGAAAAAGAAGAAGGAAAAACAGTGAAAACATTTGACATGGAGTGTAAGGTTTTCATTATAGCATCATCATACAACACCCATTCTTTCCAATCTTTGGCAGCTTCTTCGGTGATATTTAATAATGCGTTACTATTTAACTGCCATTTTGGAGGAAAGGAGGACACAACTGGTTCACTGTGCCTGTTGTTGGTGTTCCTTGAGTAACAAGCAGTACGATTGTTTGGAAGGAGGAGTGCAGCTGGGCAGCAGCATGGGAAGGCTGCCCCTCGAGAGACAGTGTGCTGAGAAAGGGGGATGTTTGTTCCAGTTAAGGCATTATAGTGTGTGGGGATAAAGCCTGCCTATAGAGTGTGGGGATGAAGCCCAAATGGGTCCATTTTGGGCAAAGAGGAAAAGGGAACACAGTGGCCACTGGGAAGCCTGTAGAAAAAATCCCTGTGGGGGATTGGCCAAGGAAGCTCCTTGATAACAGGGTTTCCCCCCACCCCTGGTGGGGGAAGAGAAAAGCCATGCACTGCAGGCTGAAGGCAGGAGGGAGCCTGGCTGTGGCAACTCTTCCCCAGAGACTGCAGAGCCACCAAAGGAGTTGCTGTAGGATTGGGAGGCGTCCAAACCCAGGAATCTTCCCTGGGATGAAGAGGAAAGCTGCACCGTGGCCTAGATGGGAAGGAACCCACAAGCCCTGAGTGCGGTGACTGTGCACTGGGGAGGTGGCACTGGAGGGGGATAGGCCCAGTTCACCTGAGTGTGTCAGGGGACATGGATCGGGACGGAGAAAGGTGTATTGCAGAGATGCCAGTGAGGGAGCGATGGCCAGCAGCATGTGATGCCTGAAGCAAGCACAAAGGGACCCAAGTCGGGGAGGACCTGCCCACAGCCCCAGAGAGAGGGGCAAAGAAGTGGCTGTTCCTCTCAAGGCATTGCCCCAGGCTGCTAAGTGTGCAGGGAGCCATCATATTCATTCTTGCATATAAAAGTTATTCATTAGATGTGTAAATAAGTATGGGGAAGACTATAAGTCTGTAACCCAATTGGCTCAGTATTGATACCTTATTATCTGTTTGTGATTATTCTTCTTTTGGGTTAAGGGTATTCAAAGAAAAGATTATATGTTGTGACTGTCATTACCGGGGTTTATTGTATGTTCTTTTCTAGGCTTTACAAGTTAAAACTGCTTGGTTATTTGCAATTTATATTGTATATAATTAAATCTTGTATTTAGTTAACTATATGTTTGCAAGGCTCATCCTTTGTAAGAGGAGACCCTCTTCTCAAGGAACCTGCTGCAGCCGCTAGGCTGGGCAAGGTTGCTGGCTACTGGGTGCCCCAGGATCCCACTATTCAGTGGCAGCCATGGGCAGTGCCATGTACCAGGGTAACACTTGTCATTAGGATCAGTCTTTTTTTTCCTGAGGACAAGACAAGCAACACCCCAAAGGGGAGAAGCCAACAGCAAAGGCAGAAAATTCAACTTTTGTTTCTGGTGATGACTCCAAAGTCATGCTTGCTTGCTGTTCCAGACACAGCTCAGGGGGTTTTCACAGCCACTCCAAGATCTGACAAGCTTGTACCAGCATCAGGCTATTTAAAACATTATCTTTAGCTGGCTTACTGGTCACAGACTCACAGCAGTGTTGCAAAAGAAACAGCTAAGGTAGGCTTTTTTTAAACAGAAGATGGGAAGACATAGGAAAGAGAGGAAACAAAGCTGAGAAGGAAATGGGGGTGAAAAATACAAGCAGCCACTGATAGAAGTGATATTTGTTGCATGATTGGGCCCTGGAAATGCTCTACAGCCTTTCCCTGACTGAAGTGAGCACTTTAAAAGTACCTGATTGAACAACAATTTAACCCTTATTTAATGAGGGTTCAGATGAAAGCACTCCAAAGCAGAGCACCTCCATTAACTTCTGTTTGTCCCTCCATGTGAACAGAGCTGGGTTGATGCATCCCAGCGCCACCCTCGGTGCTGTCTGCAGGATGAGAGGGGGAGATGTGGGTGGGGAGGGAGCTTTGGTTTGGGGTTTGCCCAGCCTCTGCTGATGGTGGGGTGGGTGGGTTGGAGACCCCCAAGTGGGGGGGGCTCCAATCCATCTTCCCTCCACCTCCAGTGGAGGCAGGGAAAACCCCAGACCAGAACTTCCTCCCCTCCCCCATCCCTCTCCCATCCTGTAGATAACACTGGAAATAGGGGGGGAGGGATGGTGAGGGGAATGAGGCTGCAGACACACAACCTCTTTCCCCTAGTTTGGCTCCAAAGTGGAGCTTGATCCTTCCTCCCTCCTCCCCCAACCAAACAGCAAATGTCTGTTGGGTCAGATGGGGTTATATAGCTTGTGGTGCTTTATGTGAAGTGCCATGAGTTACAGTGGGGAGCTGCACATCTGTCAGTGCCCAGTGGGAAAGCAAATCTGATAATACAGGAAAATAGGGGTAGTTAGTCTCTAAGACAATGAGTCATACCCAGGGTGCCATGGCACCCTGAGTGCCTTAAGATCCTTTCAAAAGTGCTACAGGGTGCTGTACAATGCTACTAGATGTACCGACATGATTCACAAGGTAAACACACAGTTTTCATATAGGAATCCAGAGTGTTAAAACATTGTGACCTGTTGTGGTCTATATGAGCTCTTTGCAACAGAAGAATTACTCTGTTATTTTTCTGTAGTCACAAAATGAGTGAAAACAGATAATTTCTGAGGGCAGCCTTGAGTCTCTTAAGGGGGAGCCTCAAGTCTAAAATGGCTGAGAACCACTGCTCTGTGGTTCCATCCTGCCATGCCTTGTACATTACGGGTAACAGCTGGGGGTTTTGGTGAAGCTAGTGAAAGTAGAAATTGTTCTTCTATGTCCTTCTCTCTGGCTTGGTCTAGTTATCTTTTTGGTTAGAATGATGAAGGCCAAGCTGTGTCACCAGGGGTTCTAAGATCCCTGGAGTGGTTGAAGTAAGATCCCAGATGGTAAAGCTTTTTCACCCATTCTCTTGTCATCACTGTCAAACTAAGGATCCCCCACAGGCCTAGTGGGTAGGATAGCCCATCCACTTATTATTCTGTTCAACAAGTTAGGCCTAACTGTCAGCATGCATAGTTGGATCCCCTGATTTCCAGTTCCCCATTCCCCCTGTTTACCAGACATGATGTCAACATAGCCCTTTGATGGAATCTGCAGTCCTTCTAATTTAGACTAATCAGTCTGTCTATTATTAACTTTTGCAGACCTTAATAAACAATTCTGTATAAGAGACTGAGTTGGATGTTGTTGTTTTTGATAGGCCTCTGGACAAATGCCTGACGTTTTCTTTCTACTCACAGCATATGGTTTCCTGAACCACAAAAGTTTTCTGGATGTTTGCACCATCCTTGTATGTAGTGCGCTTGGATGGCTGAGCCATGAAGCTTCAATCCTTCAGGCTTCTACCAGGGTTAAGATGGTAGTGGTGCTGGATTTCACTACAGTTCATACATTTATAGAATTAAAGGCCAGGAGGGATTGTTGGGTCATCCACATTAACCATATGCATAACATATGCCATGGAATTAACCCACTCTACCCTCACAATAATCCTACTTGTGTTGTCCTACTGCGGAGTGGGGAATGGAACATGTTAGGTCGGAATGGTTCATGCAGTGAGCAAAATAAAACGGCTTGAGAGGACTTAGGCAAGAAAATGCAGGTCAGTTGCCCCCCCAACCCTAGGAGAACCTTGTATTCCCTATGAAAATGTGCAGGACCAGCACTGCCCATTTATAATGCATATGTGTGAAAGGGGATCAGGAGCTCTTCATTGGGTATTCCATAACTTCATATGTAGGGTCTCTGGTAGATGGGATCTTTGTCTTTTCTTATGGGTTAGCATTAGTGTTAGGAATAACATGGTATTTAGAAATAAGGCAAACTGTGCCTAAGAAAAGGATTAAAGTTTAGAAAAGGAGGAAAGTTAGTTTTGGAGAGGTCCATATATCCTTGCATTGGAACTAATCACTTAATAAAGGGTAAATGGATATTTAGTAGTTATGGATAAGTCTTCTATATGTGAACAGAGTCAACCACATAAAAGAGAGGGAAGAAACTTGGATTTGCTAATGATGAAGAATGTATTCCCTGATTTGGACAAGGAATAGCTCTTCGCACCTTTTGTTATTGCTTCAAAATTGCAGCAATGCACTGTACTTTAAATTGCTTGGAAGAGATACAGTCAAGCAGAACATCCAAGATGCATCCAAATAGACTGGGAAAATCTGGCAATCAGCTCCCAGTATAAAATAAAAATAAAGTATTTTCCTGTAGGACACTGCAGGATATCTTTGTCAAGAATGTATCCTTCTATTCACCTATTGTGCATTGCATTTGATATTGATCAGCTGCCTTTCTATTCAGAGATTATGAACCCTTTGAGGTACCCAGTGATATACATGCAGAATACTATGGATCATTACTGTTGTTTTGATTTGCTAATAACCTGTAATACCTTTAGGATGTTTACCCCCTCTCTCACATTTCCTATTTGTGACTACAACGTAGATTCATTCACTCATTTGAATTCCCTCCCTTCTTTGCATTTTTCCTTTGAGAAGGGAGGGAGGGTAGGGCTCTGAGTTAATTAAACATTGCTCATCATCAGAAGCTTGCTTCAGGTTATTAGCTGTATTTCAATTAGACACTTCCAGCTGGAGAACCTAATACTGAAGTGCTGCTTACATCTGACCTGTATGCAGCTTGGAGCACAATGGAATCGCATTGGAGTATACATCAGGTAAGGGAAGCAAAACCCTAAGGGTAATTAATTAAAAAACTGGGTATGGCAAAGATTGTAATTCAGGTGTATATAGCTGGATTCAGATATCGTTACCTATGTGTTAACTGTAATTTGAGTCTGCATAAGATATTTTTATTTTTTTTAAATATCCATGCTTGTGAGAAGTCAACAGTCTACAGACTTCCAAATGGTTTGGGACCCTAGACAGTGTATGTGGCAAGAACCCTGGATTTCATGGGACTTAGGAGATGGAGATTCAGTTCCCAGCTCTGAAACAGACTTCCCATTTGATCTTAAACAAATTACTAAATCATTCTATATTTCAGTTCCTATTTTATAAAATGAGAGTAAAAGCAGAAGTGCTTTGAAGCTGACTTCTTTGACGTTTGTGGGTGCTCAGATGCCGCAAAGGTAGAGGCCCTATAAGTACTCACATCTAATTAGATTGCTTCATCCAGTGATTCTCAACCAGGATGCCAAGAAATCCTTTTAAAGATGTCATGGGGTATCACACAATATTAGCTCTGCTCAGTATGCAAATACCTACATATGATTCACAAGATAAATCCAGGGGTTTCACATAGGAATTCATAGTATCAAAAACCGCCTGCCTTCTTGTGGGCTTTCTGAGCTCTTTGCAACAGAAGAATTGCTTTATTATTTTCCTGTAGTCAAAAAATGAGTGAAGGTAAGAGCTGGTATTTTCTGAGGCATGTCTTAAGACTAATGAGGATACTTGGAGCCTAAAAAGGTTGAAAACCAATAGTTTAAAGAAACAACTGGGTTACAAAACCACAGTCCTTTCAATGGAAGAAACGGGCTAGTGAACAAAGCCTGTATGTATTGTAAGTACTGGGTTCAACATGGTGTACTGTAATTATGCTGATTACTATAGACTTAAATGGAGAGTGTAAGTTTGGAAAAGGGCTTTGAGCTGCTCTTTTCATTTGTTTGGTTTTATTTTATCTTTAAATACTTTAAACAGATCCACTAGTAAATGTTAAAAGTGTTTCAGTATGACAAGAAAGGTGAATCCTGGTCTAAGCATCCTAAATAAGAACTGATTGAAGAATTATGAACATCCAGTCCAGATACATTAGGCAGAAGTATACAAATGGCAGGTTGTCAAGGAGAATAAACTATAGTAAAATAATAGATTATCTTTTGGTTGGGCAAGGAGTAGGAGAGGGATTGAATTAATCAACTGAAATCTAAAAGTAGCAAGAACTGCTGCTTCTGCTTTGACATGGAATTGTTTTTGTCTTTGTCTGAAAAACTTTTCAATTTGGGTGTTTTAGTGCATTCACAAACTTTACCTATTACTTTTTTCACTAGAAGGTACTAGTAAGGATTTATTTAATTAAAGATCAAATGCAGTGGCCACAAGCAGGAATTTGATTCAAAACATCTTGGCAATCTTAGCTTTGGAGCTTTTTTTCTTTATGGTATACAGTCATTTTCCCTTCTGTCTGCCTCTGTTGTGATTACACTTAGACTTACAAAATAAGAATTGCAAAACAGGTCAAGATTTCTGTCACGCAGCTTCCATTAATTTAATTATTCTGCTTTGAAAATCTCAGTGTGTATGTTTATGCAGCATCATTACATGAATAAATGTATATATTATAAATAAGTCAGTATTTATTCAGTTATGCTATTTCTCATCGTATTACAAGCAGAAGAATTTCCTTGCAGTTTGCTCTCTGTGAAACTCATACAAATTAAAAATCTACAAAAGGCAGATCTGTGTGAGTATCTCAGCTCTTCTTAGAGATTCCTCGTGATCATGAAAGTACACAAACATAATTTAGTACCTGTATATATAAAAATTACTTTGATTGCTAAAGCATGTGCATCTTTTGAATAGGGAGTACACTTAGGCCCCCTTGAGCACAAATACCTATATTATTATCCATGTATGAGAAATATAAATCACACTAGTACCTGATACACAGCAGAGTACTGGCCCCAGAGATGAATCCAGGATTTCCCCGGGGTGGTGGTGTGGGACGAGCTACCTGCACTGCAGGGGTGGCTGCACACCCTGCTCCCAGGCTCCTCCACCCCATCAGTGCCAGTAGACTTTTTCAAGTCTGTAAATAAAGTGAATATCCCTCTTCCCTTCCCTGCTGAGACACTCCCCACACTTCCCCCTCCCCGCCCCGCCTTGCCTGCCTTTGCTGGTTTCTCTGCTGCTCAGCAGCTGGGAAGCTCCAGACCTAGTCTGAGCTAAGCGGGGGCCGTGCTCAGCTGGGGAGGGGACAGCAGCAACAGCTTGGCCAGAGCAGGCTCAGGGAAGGGGAACACACATTTATCCCTGCTGCCACTGTCCCATCCCTAGCTGAGCCCAGCCCCCGGGCAGCAAACAGGATCAGCTTTAGTGCTTCGCTACCACTGGGACAGGGAGAAAAGTGAGGCAGGGGTAGGGGGGGTGAGGAAGGGGCAGAGAGGCGATGTGTCTTTGGGCAGGAAGGGGAAGGGAGGGAGGACTTCACCTGCTTTAGGGACTTTAAAACATCCCTGAAGTCTCCCGTGGTCCCCTGCAACTCAAAAGGGGAATTCAAAAACCATGCCACAGCATCCCCTCTGGATCTCCCCTAACTGGCCCTCTACTAGTGAAATATCACCCTCATTTTATTCTTCATCTCCTCAATTGCTAGTGTCCAACTCTGACTGGATGAATAATGACGTGTAATTAGACCTTGCACGGATGTCAGCAGCTACAAAATACCACATGTACTAGAGGTGTATGAAGCGGGCAGTATTCAATTCAGAGTGGGATTCAGCCCAGTTTGGGGGCTAGTGATTCGATTTGCTGGTTTGGATCACAATCCCGATTTGATTCAGCCAAATCTGAAGAT
>NW_017729025.1:84911144-84914041 GCF_001723915.1 Gavialis gangeticus | reverse complement strand
GGGTTATTGAACACTGAAAGGGGGGGGCAGAGGGGGAACCCCCCAGGGGGGGGGGGGGGGGGTGAGGGTCTCCCGCGCACTTGGCGATGGACCTGGAAGTGGACCAGAAATAGAGATTTGGAGAGATTCGATGATTCAACCATAGACGCAGCTTTATGTTTTTTCGGTCCACTTCTGGGTCCACCACCAAGCACGTGGGGGACCCCCCCACACTCTGATGGGATGCTCCATCTGCCCCACCATCTCAGTGTTCATGAGCCACACCTGGTACCTTGAGGTACATAGAAAAATCATACAAAGCTGTGCCTATGGCCGAATCACCAAATCTTTCTGAATCTCTCTGAATCGATTTGGAGGGTTCCAATTCAATTTAGAGAGATTAATGAGTCTCCTGATTCGATTCAGATTTGGAGATTTGGCTGCTGAATTGGGCTGAATCTCCTCCAGATCAAATCAGCAATTGAAGCTTTGCACAGCCCTAATGGGTACATACTTTGTTGCCATCTTTCTTCTATATGCAGCCACAGGTCCCTTTTTACCAGCAACTGATGTCCTTTGTGCTAAAGGATGAAAAACACTATGGAACGCAAGGCATTTTTTTCAGTCAAATATATGTATTTATGTATTCTCAGTCAAATTGAATGTATTTTGAATAATGAATTGAATTTTCAAGATAAAATTAATAAGGGATGCTATCTGCGAGACTGAGGTAATGGATGGAAATGGTACTAAAAGGAGCCCTTTTTGACGATTACTTTGTGCAGAAGAAAAGGAGGTGGGTGTATAGGGATGATGAGAGTGGGCGACTAGAGCAAAGATTCTGGTGAGCAGCTGAATGACACAGTGAAGATCTGCAGGGAATAAGGCCCATTTCCAAGCTGTACCAAAGAATGTGTCCACACATGCATGAACATGTGTGTGTGTGTGTTGTTACTAAACTTCATTTAGTAAATGCATGTATTTTAAAAAAAAAATATTGTTCAGAATTTTCTTTTCTGGTGCTGATCCTAGTATGGAGTATATTGACATAACATATCTCAAGAAGGAAATGAATGGCTGGCTTTGGCACCATTATACTCTTCTAATCTGAGGCCTGAAGCAACTGAGATGACATAAATAAAAAGAGCCTAAGGCTTTGACTAAATTACATTGTCACCAGGTGGGCAGGGGCCTTGGCACAGCCAATGCACAGGAGACACATGGCATCGTGTGGCTGCCCTGGCAGAGGCAGCAGGGCACAGAGCCCCAGCCCGCAGCAGCAATCCGCCCCCACCCATGTACAGATTTGCAAGGCAAGTTCCCCCCATGCCTACTCCAGGGAGACCCCTGCACACCTGGACAAGCAGCCTGGGCTCTGCCCCTGCCACAACCCACCCTGGGGCCCCATTCACCCCAGCACCTGCCCCTGCCCCACTCCCTCCCTCACCAAAGGAGCCTCAATCTGCACCCCCATGACCCTTCCCTCCCCCCTTCTCCCCTACACACTTACCTGCTGGGCAGTGTCTGTGTGCATGTCTGTCTGTGTGTCTGCTTGTGTGTAGAAATATCTTTTAAGTTTAAATAGGTAGAAATATCTTTTAAGTTTTACTCAGCCCCTCCCCTACCCTCCCAAATAAGATTTTCTCTCTCTGCCTATGCTCCTGGACAAGCATGGGGAGTCTTGTCCCCCCCAGATCTGTGCACAGGGAAAGGATGGGTTGTCACCGTGGGCTCTGCCCCAGGCACCAAACTTCATTGCTATGGCACTGACTGGTGCTTTCCACATGCTGAATGTGTCCTGTCAGCTTGTTTTTCTAATCAGCTTTGCATTAATGCTGATTACATAAACTCATGACTTGCCAGTTGGCTTATATTCTGTAACAGTATTGCTGAAAGATGCTGATGGTAACATTTTGTTGGCTCTTTGAGTCACGGCTGGAAAATATGAGTAAAAGAGAATCAACCCATCTGCTGCCTCCATGTGACATTGCGTGGATGCTGGGGAGCAGCAGCGGGATACAGAGCCCCAGCCCACAACAGCATCCTGCCTCTGCTCTGCACACAGATTGGAGGAACATGTGCTCCTCATGCCTGCCCCAAGGGTGCGCACATTAGCAGCAGCCCCCTGCACTCCTGGACCAGCTGCCCGGGCTCCAACCCTCCCAAGACCCATCCCAGAGCCCAGCCCCTGCCCCACTCCCTCCCCTACTGCAGGGGCCTCAATCTGCTTTTCATGCCCCGTTCTCCTTCCCACTTTACTCCTACACACTTACCTGCTCGGCACTGCTCCACATGCAGCAGGGCTGGGCTGAGTTCCTGGTCACCTGCAGGCTCTGGCTACTCATCTGTGTCTGTGTGCACTGCTTCCCCCCCTGCTAAAGCCACCCAGAGCCCACACCTGGGCTGCCCTGTGGTCCTCTGTGCTGCCATTGCTGCCTCATGTTTCTGGGGGCTAAGCCCCATTAGACCTAGCTTTCTGCTGCCTATGTCCAGGTGTACACGCAGTGGCAGGAGCTGCCCTTCCCCTGTCTCTGTGCCCCCCCAAATGAGCTTCTTGGAGGTCTGTCCTGTGTCCTGCCCCAGCTGTGCAGTGTCTGTTGGTGCCCCTTCACTTTGGTGCCTGGGGTGGTCACAATGTTTGCCACCCGCCTTGCTACGACACTAATGCCAGTCTCCTGATACAAAAAGCTGAGTGGTGAACTTTTAATGGGTCAATGATCACACAGGTGTGCAAGAAAGAGAATCAGAGATAGAATCATAGAAAATTAGACTTGGAAGGGAGCTCAGAAGGTCATCTAGTCCAACTCCCTGCTCAAAGCAGGACCATCCCCAACTAGATCTTCCCAGCCAAAGCTTTGTCTAGCCAGGTTTTGAAAACCTCCAAGGATGGAGCTTCCACCACCTTTTTGGATAATGTG
>NW_017729025.1:84903337-84906144 GCF_001723915.1 Gavialis gangeticus | reverse complement strand
GGGAGCTCAGAAGGTCATCTAGTCCAACCCACTGCTCAAAGCAGGACCATCCCCAACTAGATCTTCCCAGCCAAAGCTTTGTCTAGCCAGGTTTTGAAAACCTCCAAGGATGGAGCTTCCACCACCTTTTTGGATAATGTGTTCCAGTGTTTTACTACCCTCCTAGTGAGAAACTTCTTCCTAATAACTAACCTAAACTTCCTGTGCTGCAACTTGAAACCGTTGCTCCTTGTTCTATCATCTGCATCACTGAGAACAGTCTAGCTCCATCCTCTTTTGAACACTGCTTCATGTAGTTGAAGGCTTCTATTAAATCCCCTCTCAGTTTCCTCTTCTCTAGACTAAATAAGTCCAGTTCCCTCAGTCTTTCATCACAAGTCACGTCCCCCCAGGCCCTTCACTATTTCTGTTGCCCTCTGATGGACTCTCTCCATTTTGTCCAGAGCCTTTCTGTAGTGGGGGCCCCAAAACTGGACACAGTACTCCAGATGTGGCCTCACCAGTGCTGAATAGAGGGGAAGAATCACTTTCCTTGACCTACTGGCAACACACCTACCAATGCAGCCCAGTATGCTGTTAGCCTTCTTAGCACACTGCTGGCTTATATTCAGCTTATTGTCCACTGTAACCCCCAGCTCCTTTTCTGCAGAGCTGCTGTCAAACCAGTCAGCCCCCAACCTGTACTGGTACATGGGATTGTTATATCCTAAGTGCAGGACTTTGCACTTGTCCTTGTTGAACCTCATGAGATTCCTTTTGGCAATCCTCCAGTTTGTCTAGGTCACACTGAATCCTAGCCCAACCCTCCAGCATATCTACTGTTTAATTTAACAGTTGTCACTGTGATTCCCTTATGCATACAGCTTGGTGTTGACTCCAGACTTGCTAAGGGTGCACAATCTTTCAGGTCATGAAGACATTAAACAAAACCAGCCCCAGGATTGACCCTTGGGGCACTCCACTTGATACTGGCTGCCAACTAGATATTGAGCCATTGATTACTACTCTAAGCCCGATGCCTCAGCCAGGTTTCTATCCACCTTACAGTCCGTTCATCCAGCCCATACTTTCTTAGCTTGCCTGGAGTATGTTGTGGGAGGCCATATCAAAAGCCTTGCTAAAATCAATGTATACCACATCCATCAGCCTCCCCGCATCCACAGAGCCAATCATCTCATCATAAAAGGCAATCAGGTTGGTCATGCATGACTTGCCCCTGGTAAATTCTTGTTGACTGTTTCTAACCATCATCTTCTTCTCCAAGTGCTTAGAAATGGATTCTTTGAAGATCTGCTCCATGATTTTTCCAGGGACTGAGGTGAGAGTGGCTGCTCTGTAGTTCCCTGGATCCTCCTTCCCTTTCTTAAATATGGGCACTATGTTTGCCCTTTTCTGATCATCTGGGAACTCTCCTGATTGTTATGAGTTTTCAAAGATGATGGCCAATGGCTCTGCAATCACATCAGCCGACTCCCTCAACACCATTAGATCTTCCCATCCAGCCCCAAAGACAAATCCAGCTTTTCTAAATAGTCCCTAATGTCTTCTTTCCCCACTGAGGGCTATTCATGTTCTCCCATAGGCAGCAAAATGGGGGGTAATGGAGCTTAGTCGCCACAAACATGGGGCAGTGGTTGGGCCACAAGGCAAGTCAGCCATGGGCTTCTGGCAACTGCAGCAGGGGTGGGGAGGGAATGGGTCTGGGGCTGGGGCTAGGGCAAGCACTACACAGCCAGTGAGGCACAGAACTGACCCATGAGCAGTTTGTCCAGGAGACAGCTCCTGCTGCTACACGCAGCCTGGGAGGCACTGGGGGCATGTGCCCCTGGATCTGCCTGGGGTGGGCCCTTTCCCCCACAGACTTACCTGCTGGATTGGGGGTGCATGTGTGCATGCATGCATGCTCAGCCCCCCAAAATAATTTTTTCTCTCTCCACCTACATGCTCTCCCCAAACCATGCTGCCCAGTGTAGTAGTATGGGAGCTGGCATTGCCTGTGAAGACTGAGAGAAAAAAGGCACTGAGCACTTCAGCCTTTTCTTCATCCTCTGTCACAAGGTTGCCTCCTTTATTCAGTAAAGAACCTACACCTTCCCTCATCCTATTTTTGCTACTGACAAACCCTTCTTGTTACCCTTCACGTCCCTTGCTAGCTGCAACTCCAGTTGCACTTTGGCCTTTCTGATTTCAGCCCTGAATGCCCAAGCAATGCTCTTATATTCTTCCCTAGTTATTTGTCCAAGTTTCCCTTTCTTATAAGCTTTCTTTTTGTGATTTAGTTTACTGAAGAGTTCCCTGCTAAGCTAAGCTGTTCTTCTGCCATACTTCTTGCTACTCTTCCTGCACATTTAATGGTTTGTTTTTGCACTCTTGGTAAGTCTTCTTTAAAGTACAGCCAGCTATCCTGGACTCCTCTCCCCCTCAGTCTGGCTTTCCAGGGGATCCCTGAGTGAGTCAAAGTCTGCTTTTCTGAAGTCCAGGATCCTTACACTGATGCTCTCCATCCTTCCTTTTCTCAGGATCCTGAACTCAGTCATCTCATGGTCACCGCTGCCCAAGTTGCTATCCACTACTACATTCCCCACCAATTGGAAGATAGAACTACATGGTCCTCATCTTTAAAAAAGGGAGGAGGGAGGACCTGGGCAACTATAGGCCCATCAGTCTTACTTCAGTCCTAGGGAAACTCTTTGAGAAGATCATCAAGGAGCACATCTGCGATGGGTCAGCTTCAGGGATGATGCTCAAGGGCAACCAGCACGGTTTAATTAGGGGCAGGTCATGTCAGACCAACCTGATTGCCTTTT
>NW_017729025.1:84887060-84898337 GCF_001723915.1 Gavialis gangeticus | reverse complement strand
GCCCCACTTCAGGAGGGATGTGGACAACATTGAGAGGGTCCAGAGGAGGGCCACCCACGTGATCCAGGGACAACAGGGCAGACCCTACAATGAAAGACTGAGGGACCTGAACCTGTTCAGCCTTCACAAGAGAAGGCTGAGGGGGAGACCTGGTGACCATCTATAAACTCACTAGGCGGGGACCAGAAGAGTTTGGGAGAGACCTTGTTTCCCCTAGCGCCCTGTGGCATGACAAGGAATAAAGGCCACAAGTTGTTGGAGAGTAGGTTTAGATTCGACAACCATAAGAACTACTTCACAGTTAGGGCAGCTAGGATCTGGAACCAACTTCCAAGGGAAGTGGTGCTGGCTCCTACCCTGAGGGTCTTTAAAAGGAGGCTTGATGCCTACCTGGCTGGAGTCATTTGAGCCCAGTTTTTCTCCTGCCCTGGCAGGGGGTCGGACTTGAAGATCTACAACGTCCCTTCCGACCCTACTTCTATGATTCTATGACTCTATGAATTCTTTCCTGTTTGTGACCAGCAGGTTAAGAAGAGCATGGCCCCTAGTTGGCCGCTCCAGCACTTGCACCAGAAAATTGTCCCCAACACTCTCCAAAAACTTCTTGTATTGCCCTCCCAACAGATGTCAGGGTGACTGAAGTCCCCCATGAGGACCAGGGCCTGTGATTGAGAAACTTCCATTATCTGTTTGAAGAAAACCTCATCTACCACTTCCTCCTAGTCTGGTGGTCTATTGCAAACCCCCACCACAACATCACTCTTGTTGCTTTCATAGAATTCATAGATTTCTAGGGTCAGAAGGGACTTATTAGATTATCGAGTCTGACCCCCTGCTCTGAGCAGGAAAGAGCGCTGGGCCCTCAATGGTACAAGTAGCCCTCCTCTGAACCCTTTCCAGGTTATCCACATTCCTCTTGAAGTGCAGTGCCCAAAATTGGATGCAGTACTCCAGCTGCGGCCTCACCAATGCTGCATAGAAGGGAATTATCACCTCCCTAAACCTGCTTGTGATGCACTACTAGTGCAGGAAAGAGTGCGGTTAGCCTTACTTATAACCTCATCACGTTGGCGACTCATGTTCATTTTTGCATCCAAGATCCCTTTCCACTGCTGTGCTACTTAGAAGGGTGCTTCCCAGTCTATAGGTGTATTGGTGATTTTTTTTCTCCCCAGGTGCAGCACTTTGCACTTATCTTTGTTAAACTGCATCCTATTCTGATCGGCCCACTTCCCCAGTGTGTCCAAATCTGCCTGGACTCGCTCCCTACACTCTAGTGTGTTACTATACCCCATAGTTTGGTGTCATTTCCCCTCTGACCCTAACCCAGAGACTCTCAACAGGTCTATCTCCAGTTTCATACTGGAGCTCTGAGCAATCATATGGCTCTTTTACATAAAGTGTAACTCTTCCTCCTCTTCTCCCCTGCCTGTCCTTCCTGAACAGTTTGTACCAATCTGTGACAGTAG
Organism: Gavialis gangeticus; assembly: GCF_001723915.1. Taxonomy (NCBI): domain Eukaryota; kingdom Metazoa; phylum Chordata; order Crocodylia; family Gavialidae; genus Gavialis; species Gavialis gangeticus. The sequence continues at coordinate 84,896,868 of NW_017729025.1, read as the reverse complement.
TCCAGTCATGCGCGCTATCCCACCAAGTCTCTGTTATTCCAATAATATCATAGTTCTGTGATTGTGGAAGGACTTCCAATTCTTCCTGCTTGTTCTCAAGGCTCTGTGCATTTGTGTACAGACCCCTGAGGTAACTAGTTAATTGCTCTGATTTCTTAGAGAGTATGAGAGCACCTTCTCTAGTGCCCCCTCCTACTTGCTCTTCCTCCATGTCTCCCACTCCCTACTTATCTCAGAGCTTTGGTCTCCATCCCCTGGTGAACCTAGTTTAAAGCCCTCCTCATTAGGTTAGAGAACCTGTCCAGGAAGATACACTTCCCTCTTTTCATCAGGTGGAGCCCATCTCTTCCCAGCAATCCTTTTTCTTGCAAGAACATCCATGGTTGAAAAAGACAATGCCCTGCTGGCAACACCACCTGCACAGCCAGGTGTTGATCTGCAGGATGCACCTGCTTCTGCCTGTTCCCTTTTCCTTGACCAGAAGGATTGATAAGAGCACAACCTGAGCCCCAGACCACCTCACCCTTGCACATAGAGTCCTGTAGTCACTTTTGATATGCTCAGGATCTCTTCTGGCAGTATCATTGTTACCCACATGGATGAGCAGCATGAAACAGGGACTCCCTATGCCTGAAGAAGGGTGACTGTACCCAAAAGCTTGCCAAGAATTTTTTTCCATCCCCCTCACAACCCACTGAGTCCTACCTTGCCCCTTCACTGTCCACATGAATGTACTACACCCTGCACAGACTCATCCTCATTATGCCTCATCCCCCCTGGCTGCTAACCAGCCCCTTCACTCCTCTGAGCATTCAAACCTCACTCCAGTCCCTCTCATGCCCTGAAATCCCCCTCACCCACAGTCCCTCGTTCCCAACCTTCCTCACATCCCATTTTATTCCCACAAATCCCACTGCCTTTCTCAGCCCCTAACCCCATCTGCCCCTCACACCTCCCTACTCCCATGATGCCTCAGTCCCTTCTCACCCCAGTTTACTCTCTCATCCCCACCTGAATAGAAATGTGACTGTTCCTGAGAGGCAGTTTGTTTTAAACTTTAAACAGAGCAGGAATCAAAAGGGGGGTGTGCCTGTACTCTCAGCCCCCCAACCCCACTGATCTGCCCCTGATCACAGGATGTGATGTGAATCCCATGTTAAAATCTGTTATTGGAGAGCTTAGCTATATGCACTACACTGTATTTTGCCAGCCAGTGCTTCCCCATGAACTTCCTTTTTTTTCAGTGACAGCTTAGCAAACCAAACCAGAGTTTCACATGGGTTTCTTGTCATATTTCAGGGAAGATTTAAAAAGCCTCTTGCTAACCAAAAGAAACTATGCTGCTTTGACCATAAGTAACCACATCAAATAGTGGTGAGTTTATCTGTTTTGATTACACTACCTGATCATCAATAGTATGGGTTGGTGCTATATAGCATTATTATGCACTGTATTAGCACTAGTAATACTAGTAGCAAAGGGCTGCCATTAGCTAACTTTTAGTAAATGAGATATTTAATATTGACTCTGACAGGATTTCATCCTTTCATCTCTCCTGTGGTAAGGAGGAGAGTGAGCCTTAGAAACTGAAATGATGGCATGTGATTCTGCTACTACACCAGGCTACTGGCTGCTATGAAAGACTGAATTTGAACCAGGTGGAGGGAAGTCCTGAAGGAAATATCTGAGAAGCAATCTGAACAGAGAAAGAAACTTATATGTAGGTCACCAGGAAGCTTTAACAAGAGCTATAAACAATTTTTTTCCTATTTGTCTTAGAAGCTAAACTTAAAACATTCTTAGTTGCCTCCAAAATCCCTGTGATATGAGATCCTTCAGTGGTGTGTAAGGCTTAACTGTAATCTTCTCAAGTCAGGTAGGAGTTCTAACTATGCAGTGAAAAGGCCCTAGCAACAAGGGGCCCCGATATTAATTGTGGGTTACCATGACACACATAGGTAATAGTAACAAATTATGGGTGAGCTCAGTTAACACACGATAAACCAACCCTTCAATTACCAGTTGTCAGCAATATTTATCTTTCTATCTATCTTATCTAAGAACATTCTACTTGTTTCACCCACACATGCTCTGCATATCCTACTTCGAAGTGCCTTGGGTAGCTGTTATAATCTAAATCTATAGATCAAGAAGAGTGATCTCCCTCATGTCACAAATTGCCTAATATGGGAAATAATATATGATGTTCCCTTCTTTTTCCCTTTTCCTTTAGTTCCAAGTGCTGTTCAGGCTGCTGGTAAAAACTCTAGGAAGAAGTATGCTCTGGAGACAGGAAATGGAGTGCTAAGTAGATTTTGCTCTACTTCAGTAGTATTTAGATCCTACAACTGATAATGCATGAAAGACATCAGAATGGATTATGTTGTATATGATAATATCATGATCACGCTCAGGTTACTGTTTGTTTAGGGACTCTGGCCATCACACCTTGAAGGTAGGGGGAAAAATCTCTAGAAATATGCGCAGATACATTTTATGTGCATCTCAGGACTGGGAGGGCTGAAGAATGAGCCAGTCATTAGGGTGCTAGCTTCAGATGTGAGAGCCTGGATTCAGTTCCTGTTCTCTTGCTGACTTTCTGTGTAACTTTGGGTAAGTTGTTTAGGGCAAGAGGGCCACAGCATTGAGGCATGCCAAACATTGAAGCATAACTTTCCAAGTGATGCACAAAAGTTAGAATGCACTGCTGAGATTCAAGGATGGGGGTAGGATCCTTACTTAACTCTAAATCTTCCGGTTTTAGGTGGCATATGTTGGCTGTGGCGCACAAATCTATTCCTCATGATCTAAAATACCTCTTGGTAGATCTACTAAATAATTGGAAAAAAGTTCTTTGCAAGTTTTCAACACAAACTCCCTTTGTCAGGCATAGGGAGACTCTGTTTCTGTTATATGTTCTCCAAAGTAGAAAATAAGCTAATTTACAATATGTTGTTTTGTTAAAATGCAAATGAGTTTAAGTTTGGAAGACAATGGGTAGAGATAGAGGAGGAGGAGGAAAAGGGGGGAAATGTGTGAAGGAATGCAAGTGGTCAGCTGAAGGCAGGTTATCTGGGGTATCCAATGTCAGATAGGTTGTAATGTGTCATAAACCCAATGTCTATATTAAGTCCATGATTTTTTTGTATCCAGTAGATTTATGACATGAAGTTCGTAGGCTTGTCTATGAAAGGTATTTTGTAAATTCCCTTTGAGGATTAGAACTGAGAGGTCAGAGAGGGAGTGATTGTCTTGTGAGAAGTGGGTATACACAGGTAGTTGAATTTTTTTGTCTTTGATGGACTTTCTGTGTTTTTTTCATTCTGGTAAATGCTTGTTATGTGATTTCTCTTACATATTTTCTATCAGGGCATTTGGTGCACTGGATGAGATATATTACATTTCTGGAAGTGCAGGTGTAAGATCCAGGAATGGTGATGGTTCTGTAGTGGGGTGTAGTTATTGTGGGACTGCTGGAGATGTGTGGGCAGGTTTTACATTTTCTGGCATGATCTGGATTCATTTGGTGTGGTTTGGGTCATAGGAAGTTTGCTTCTGGTGATGAAGTTAGTGAGGTTTGGTGCTTATTTAAAGGCTAGGATGAGTGGTTCTAGAAAGTTATCTTTAAGAATTGGATCTTCTTCTGGTATGGGTTGCAATTGTTTGAGGATTTTCCATATAGGTTCCAGGGAAGGATGGTATGTCAAAACTAATGGCATGCGATTCATGGGGATTTTCTTTTTGTACTGTAGCAATTCTTTGCATGGTAGCTGGATGACTCTTTCAAAAGTGCAATCTATCTCTCTGGAGGAGTGTCCTTGTTGGGTGAAAGCCCTTTTGAGATTTGTGAGGTGATGATCATGGATATTTTCCTCAGTGTAAATTCAGTGGTATGGGAAAGCTTGACTGTAAATTGCAGCTTTTTTGGTGTGTTTAGGGTGATTGCTAGTTCTGTGTGGATATCTATGTAGGTCCATGGGTTCCTTATATATAGTGGTTTGTATTTTACCATTCTGGATATTGATCAGAGCTGCAGCACACCCTGATCCCCACCCTGAACCTGCCAGCTGCATCCACAGCTGACACCACCGCCCACTTGAATCTGCTTCTGGTATGCTGGGTGGGTGCTGACATAAGCTGCAGATGTCAGCAGGTTACAGGCAGGGTGGGAATCAGGGTGTACCTCAGTTACAGGCAGGGTGGCAATGTCCTGATCTCCACCCGGAACCTGCTGGCTGTGTTCATAGCTGATGCCTGTGTTTTACTTTAAATTCCAATTGCCAAATCAAGAGCAAGACCTTATAAAAGGGGATACGGCAAACTGCCGCATTTATTGATTACATGAATTAGACATAGAGGTTCAGACACACCACCCATATAAACACACACAAACACACACACACAGACACAAGCACAAAACAACCATTCCATTCAGACATTATAGTTACCATCAGCATTTGTTTAGTCATGGCACTGGGTGATTGGCCCCTGGCCTTATTGATAGAGAGAAAGATTTTGTAGATAGCAGCTTTGGAATGGGGTGAAACAGATGCGTCTCTGCTCCGACAAAAGAGCAATTGAGAGAGAGACTCACCCAACTTGGCATTTTTGAAATCTTTTTTTATAGGGATTGGCATCCTTTGTTTCAGCACTTCAGGGTTTTTCCATACCCAGCTTCTTTTTTTGCGGTTTTTCTTCATTCATCTTCAGCTTATCTCATCCCAAGGTCAGTTTGGTTGTCAAAGTTGGTATCTCAGCCTTGGAGTGTGCTTGCTGCCCATCTGGCAGGATGTGTGCACTCTTCCTCCTCGTTATCTCATTTATGCTTGGCCTCAAAGGGATTCTTCATCCATTCATTAATTAGTTTACTGACTGGTAACTTACATTTGGCACCTTGTTGCTTACATAAACAGTTAAATCTTTTTCTCCCATCTCTATCCCATTCTCTCACTATTCACCCTTTTACACACACTCATACATAAAGGCTATGCAGAGTCCATTTACTTATGTCAAGCAGAAGGATACAAAATGGAGTTTTCAAGTTGCTTACAGGACAAGACTAACATGGTTACATTTCACTATCATTACACTGTATGTTAACATCAGCTACATTAGTTAGTTCAGTTCCTGCTACATGTGCCCACCCAGAGCTGCTTCTGGCATGCTGGTTGGGTACTGGCATAAGCTGCAGATGCAGCTGGTAACTTCCAGGTCAGGAGGAGGGTCAGGACATGCTGTAGTTCCAGGTGGCATGAGGATGGGGAGTGGGGAGAGAGACAGAGAGAGAAGCGTGGCCCTCAAGAAGACAGCAAAACTCATGTAGTGGCCCTCTAGCCAAAATAATTGCCCACCTCTACATTAAGACCTGGCTGCCACTGATGCTTCTCCCCACCACATAGCTGTGGCACGGCACAGCAAAGGCTCCCCATAATACCCAGCTACAGTAAAGCATGAGCAGTGCTCCTCTTCACTGGAGACCCATACAGAAGTATGGATAGTCTTTTGTATGGGAGACCCAGGTAGTCAACTGCACCATAGAGCAGCAAGGAATATAAGACAGTGCAAAATCTACCCATAGAATGCCAATAAGCACTGACAGCTTTTGGGATTCATGCTCAGATATACTGAAGTCCCTCTATAGCTATTTTAGCTTTGTAATGCTGCCATAGGTGGAGGGAAAAAAATTATTTGGGGGGGCAAAGTGTGTGTGCACACACGCGCATGCACCCCCCCACCCCCAGGAGGTAAGTCTGTGGGGGAAGGGGCGTGGGAAGTGGAAAGGACTGTGGGAAGTGGGGGCAGGCTGAGGCCCCAGTGGTGAGGGAGGTAGCGGTGCACAGAAGGAACAGGGGCTGGGGTGAGTGGGGCCCCAGCCAGGTTGGGTGGTGGAACAAGCAGAGGCCCAGGGGGCATGTGACTCTCTGATCTGTGTGTGGGGTGGAAGTGGCTGGCGCTGCACACTGTGCTTTGCTCCTTGCTGTGGCTGCCTTGGAAGTGGTGTGATGCCATGTGCGTCCCACCACCAGGCAGGCAGGGGGCGCAACGCAGCTCAGTGGTGACAGGCACGTGGCATTGGACCACTCCCAGGGCAGCTGCAGCAGGGAGGAAAGCACAGCAAGCAGCAGCAGCCACCCCCACCCTGCACACAGATCAGGGGGGGAAACTTGCCCCCCGGGCCTCCATTGTTCCACCACCCGGATTGGCTGGGGCCCCACTCTCCCCAGCCCCTGCTCCTGCCTGTTCCCTGCTCCCTCCCTCACTACTGGGGCCTGAATCTTCCCCCCCATGGTGGTGAGGGAGGGAGTGGGGCTGGGCCTGTGGCTGGGGTGGAGGCTGGGGAAGACTTTGCACAGCCAGGGTGGGGTGTGGGATGGAGCTTCAAGTGGCTCGTCCAAGGGTGCCCAGCTCAGGGAGGGGGTGGTGTCTCCCACAGCTGCATGCACCCCAGGAAGGTTTGGGGAGGTGGGGTGTGCCCTGGATCTGTGCACAGAGTGAGGGCAGGCTGCCACTACAGGCTGGGGCTGGGGCTGGGGCTGGGGAAGTGCCGGGCTCTTCCCGGTGCGGCTGGGCTGGGCTGGGCTGTGCTTGGGGCAGGCAGCAGCTCTGGGAGGGGGCCTTTGGAGGGCTACATCAAATTCTGGGGTGGCTGCAGCCCTGCCAAAACCCCCTCCCAGTGCTTGCCACTGCCCACTCTGAGTGCAGCCAGGCCCAGTCCCCCGCCAGGAAGAGACTGGTGTCACCCCAGACCCAGGCCATGGCAGCAGCCCAGCCTTGGTCCACATGCAGATCCAGGGCATACACCCCCATGCCCTCCCGGGTGCGTGCAAGGGTGGGAGCCACCACCCTCTCCCCATGCTGGGCACTCCCTAGACAAGCCACTCGCATCTCCATCCCACACCCTGCCCTGGCTGTGCAAGGCCTGCCTCTGTCCCAGCCCCACTCCCTCCCTCACTGCTGCATGTGTGCCTCTCCACCCCTGCTACAGCCACTGGAAGCCCACAGCCTGGCTGCCTTGCAGCCCTACCTGCTGCCCTGCATGTGAGGGGCCTAAGCCACATTAGCCCCTGCTTTCCACTGCCTATAAGTGCTACATAGATGATGAAAGCACTACAAAATAGTACCTCTTTGAAAGACTACAGGGGTCTCTAGGACTTCCAGCATCTTGGAGTCCTCTGGTCTCCCTCCCCCCATCTCCAAAGGGGGAGGAATGGAAAGCAGCTGGGTCACTGACAGTTTCCAGCTGCAGTGAGTTATTAAAGACCCCATTCATTTTAGCTCAGCTGACATTTTGAACTGGTCATGCCAGTCATCCTAATCTTGGTGCTCCCTGCTAAAGGGTGCTAGGTTAAATGTTGGCCTTGAGGCATTGGGGGGGGGGGGTGCATTTCCCTGCCCTAGGATGCTCATCCTCCCTACACAAATATCTGTACAATAACAAAATATATGCATACTCTACAGCAATTTGTTCTGTGCCTTATTGCTTGGTCCCACTGCTGTCACCAGCCAGTCCCTCAGCAGCATGCTGAGCTGAGGCAGAGAAGACCTGGGCTGACGGATGGACCCTCTAGGCCCCCTACCATGCTGGGGCTGCTCCACCCTGGCTCAATACTGTATGCTGCAGTCCTAAGAACATGTGTAAATGGGGGAAATAAACTCTGGCATGAACTGCACTGGAGTTTATTGCCATGTGTTAATTGCATGTGTAGATGCACCCAATGTATATGAAACTTTGTTAATTTCCATGCATTAAGGTTCTCCAGTAATGCTGGTTATGATCTATCTATTTTTAAAATGCAGGTACCCAGTCTGATTGTTATGTAAGTTTGTCTCTGCTGACTGCTTCACCTGAAAGTGTCCAGACAAAGACCATAAAGAACTGCAGAGATCCAGTGTGGAATGAAACCTTCTACTTTAGGATACAGAATCAGGTCAAAGTAAGATTATTGTCTTCTATTTATTTGTTTATTATTGGTCTGGAGATCTCCAGTTAAGTTCTGCTTCACATAAATCTTTATAGGTTACTGGCTATAGTAGCAACCAAAACAACAATTAAGTGTGCTATATTAGCAGGCAGAGATTCAAGGATGAAGTATGAATTTGGATCCTAAGAAATGAAACCTTTATTTTGGTGTTTAAAAAAAGCATATCGTTGGGTTGTCTCTTTGGCTTATCCAAGAAATCTCAAGGGTGCTTATACTGAAATCTGATCTTAGCATTCTTTTCCCAAATGCTTCTTTTAGACTAAAATGTATATATGCAGGGTAAGTCAGATAAGAATTTATTTAGAAATATAATGATATATAGCAAAATTACATGCATCAAGATTTTTTTAACACAAAACCAGCCTTCAGAATTGAGTATGTGTCTTAGGTGGGGAAGCTGATTTTCTTTACTGGAATATTAAAACATAGAACATTAGCAGCATGGAGAGGCTGAGCAGCCAAAAACTGCTGTTAATTTGGCACTGGCTGTAAGAAATGGCAGCACGGGTTCTCCATGCAAAGCTAGGCCATGATTCTGGAAAATATTTTTTTCCACATTCTGCCTTCCAAAATAAGGTGCACTTATTTGGGGGTGTGCAGTGCTACATTAAATAGGTCCAAACAATTCTGGGACACAAATGACTACTTCATGTGTTCTACAGTTAGCCCTCCTGTACTGGTGCTTGAGTGTCTCCTGAGGCTAAAAGTTTATGCTGTAGTTAGAGCAGAGATTGCTTGTCTGAGCTAGCTTTAATTTAGGTAGCTTAAGTAATAATAACAATGAAGCCACAGAAGCAGGAGCTGGATACTAGCTCCTCCCCTCTCTCCACTAATACAGAGAGCACCAGTTCTCATAGCTCAAAACAAGTATGTATCAGATCATCATTATAATCTAGAAAGGGATAATGGTTTTTATATAGCCTTGTATGTAACTGTGGTGGGAATTTACTGACAAAACTTGTTTTCATCTGAAAATGCCAATTTTTGCACAAATATATCAGCTTAAAGGACCTTCCAACACAATGAAGACAGGGAGTATGGACTTCTAGGGGCCATATCTCTGTCCCACCATATGGCTTGCCATGGGCAATACCAAGTTACTCCAGGGCTTCTGAACCTTCTGTGGAGCTGGGAGTTCAGAGCCCCATGGAGTCCCCACAGAGCTTCCAGCTCCACAAGAAGTAGTGTGGAAACTAAGAGAGTCTCAACTTAAGCCAGGACTATCAGGGCTTCCAGGCTCCCTAGTATGTAGTTCATAGCCTGGGAGCCAGGTCTCCCAAATCCTAAATGTTAAGACTCCCATATTAGCCATTTAGAAGTTTTTGAAAGCTCCTGCATTGGCCCAAAGTTAATTGGAGACAATTTTAATGTATTTTTGTTGCCCATATTCAAAACCAGGAGGGGTCACTTCTCTACCCTAAATTGGCATAAACACATTCAATTTACTCCTCAAGGTTCCTCTCAATCCCGTAACTGCTAGCTCAGACATGTAACTGGAATTGATACCTTCACCTCCTTGAGCTCCCAAGGGTAAATTGAGCCATTCAAGCCACTTTTAACCTTTAGTTATAACAGTTAGTGGAATCACTGCGTTGTAAGGGCCTAATCAAGCTGGCACTGACTAGGGCTAGGGACAGAAGTTACACATAAAGCTGATCACATACAGTGATCAGAAATTGGTTTAAACCTGTAACAGAACAGAAGTTCAGTGCACATAAACCAGTTTCAAAATGGCTGAAACTGGTGTGACGGGTTAGCTGGCAGTGACCTAGCCCAGGGGTTTTGAAAGGGCAAAAGATGATTGGAGGACTTGGGATTCCCTTTCC
>NW_017729025.1:84885762-84887047 GCF_001723915.1 Gavialis gangeticus | reverse complement strand
CATGTCCCAACTGGCCTCTTGGGTCACCTGGAAGGGGATAAAAGGGGCAGTGTGGGCTGACTCAGGGGAGAGAGCAGCAAGGGACAACAAGGAAGGAGCTTCACAGAGCTGAGTCAGTGGGGTAGGAGCAGTGCCCTGGAAGAGCCTGAAAGAGCAGGACCTGCAGGCAGCAGTGGGACCCTCAGCAGTGCAGTGTGTGGCCGGCAGGAGAGGCTCCCCACTGGGCTCCAGGATCGCCTATGAGAGACTGCAGCCAGCAGGAGAGGCTCTCCCTGCTCCAGGAAGGATCTGAGCAGCAATCTGAGAGGTTCCCAACTCTGCTTCCAGCTCCTTCAATCAGAGGCCAGGCAGCTTGATGTGAGGCCGGGGCTCTGGGAAGGTCAAGACCCCTAGCAGACTAGAACAGTACCACCAGTGGTGGCTGTGTGGCAGTGTTTCTGCCTGCTATGTGGGAGATCTGGGTTTAAGTCCCCCGCTGAGGTGCCTTGGGGTGAGTGAGCTAACAAGAAGCAAATCTTCTTGCAGTGGAAAGGGGCCATTGTGTTCCCCCCCACTTTCTCCCCCTCCAGGTACCAAGGCCCTATGTTTCCTTGTTATTTGACATTTTGCATTTTGTGCCTTTTTATGTTTCAGCAACCCATATTGTTTGTTCTGCTGTTTGTGTTTTATATTTTGCTAACCCTGTTTTTTTGTCAATGATTGTAAGTGTCTAATCTTTGTTGAATCCTGCCCCCTTGGGGCATTGTAGTGTCTACTATACCCTGTGATTTATGCCTGTTATGTTCCCAGTATTAAAAGGTATATGGTTAAGTCCCCATTGGTGGTCTGGCTCTGCTCTATAGGGGGAGGAGAGTCCCTACACCTCCACAGCACTTGTGCACCTGCTTTGATCCCTTCAGTTGGAGAGGGGGTACCTCTTGGACTACCGCCCGGGTTACACTGGTTTAAGATGCACCTGGTCGAATGTAGTATCAGACTTAACTGATTTAGGTCAAAACAGTTTATGGAACTCCTGTCCCAGATCCCTTCCTGGTTCAAATTAAATCACAGTCCTCCAGCATCCCAGGATGCTTTGCAGCCCTGGGCTGGGCTGTGCTGTCTAGTCTAGAAAGCAGGGTTGGCTCCACCCCTCTGCTTCCTAGCTAGAGCAGTGAGGGCTGGCTGATGACAAGGGACTGGGGGTGGGAAAGCCGACTGGGGACCACAACTGAGTCTGCCAGGGGGAGGGGGGGCAGCCCCTTCCAGAATTTTCCATGCTGGAGAGGGTGGAGGCCTGGGGCAGGGT
>NW_017729025.1:84885000-84885751 GCF_001723915.1 Gavialis gangeticus | reverse complement strand
AGAGGGGTCACACCACCACCCTGCCACCCCATAGACCACTGGAGGGTGGAGAGCCTATATACTACTCCTGATCTATAGCAATGCTGCAGAGCCAGGTCCAACTAAGGTGCTGCCTCTTCTGGGCATGTGCTGGGATCAGTACAGGAATACACCAAGTTTAACATGTGTGTTCTGTGGTTTGGGCTTCTGTATGCTGAGTTACTAACCAGAAGGTTATTGTTCAAGGCTGGGGATGGGCCCCTTGTCCTTCAGTCAGAAAGAGCAGACCTTGTTAACTTGAGAACTATTTTGGGGCAGCCAGATTTAATGCTCTCCTAGACTTGGTCTTGGCCAAAGGAGATGATTTGGTGAGCAACTTGAATATAGAGGGTAGCCTGAGCAACTGCGAAACCATCACGTTCATTGTCCATTGCAAGGCAGGCAAATCAGCTAGCAGGGTTGAGGTTTTGGACTTTAAAAAAGTGAATTTCAACAGGCTCAGGGCAATAGTAGGGGAAATGCTGCGGGACCAGGGACCGAAGGTGAAAGGAGTGCATGAAGAGGGGTCATTCCTCAAGGACACGATCCTTGAAGCAGAAAAAAGTCTATTCCCATGCAGAGGAAAGGTAGCAGAAGGGCTGGTAAGCCCTCTTGGCTTAATAGGGATATCATGGTCCTCTTGAAAAAGAAGAGAGTCATACAAACAATGGAAGCTAGGGACAGTCCCCAAGGAGGACTATACAGCAATGGCCCGCACTTGGGAGCAAATTAG
>NW_017729025.1:84869488-84880000 GCF_001723915.1 Gavialis gangeticus | reverse complement strand
GAGTCATACAAACAATGGAAGCTAGGGACAGTCCCCAAGGAGGACTATACAGCAATGGCCCGCACTTGGGAGCAAATTAGAAAGGCTAAGGCAGCAACTGAATTTAAACTAGCAACAGAAATCAAGGACATTAAAAAGTCCTTCTTTAGATATATAGGGAACAGGAGGAAAGCAAATGGAAGCGTGGGGCCATTGCTTAACAACTCAGGACAGCTGGTTACCAACAGTCAGGAGAAACCTGAACTCCTGAATGACTACTTTGCTTCGGTATTTCACTGGACTAAGGGAAAAATTATACTAGATAAGGTTCAGAATGGGCATGGTGGGAATGACTGTCTTCCTACTGTTGACATTGGACTGGTGCATGATCAGTTAGAAAAGTTAGACATTTAAAAGTCAGCAGGACTGAATGAACTTCATCCGAGAGTGCTGAAGGAGCTGGCCAAAGTCATTGTGGGACCTCTGACAAAACTCTTCCAAAACTTGGGGCACTCAGGTCGCTGAAGACTGGAAGAGGGCCAATGTTGTGCCCATCTTCAAGAAGGGGAGGAGAGAGGACCTGGGCAACTATAGGCCAATTAACTTAACTTGTATCCCAGGGAAAATCCTGGAAAAATTCATCAAGGAGTTTATGTGCAATACACTTGCAGAAGGAGGATTCTGAATGATAGCCAGCATAGCTTCGTCATGGGTAGGTTTCGTCTTACCAATCTCATCTTCTACAACCAGGTAACTCACCACCTGAATAAGAGAGAAGAAGTTGACATTGTATACCTAGACTTCCAAAAGACCTTTGATCTGGTATCCCATGATGTTCTCACGGGAAAATTGGAGGATTGTGAACTTAATAGCTTGACAGTTAGATGGGAAGAAGCTGGCTGCGAGGTAGGACCCAGAGGGTTCTAATGAATGGATCTGAGTCATCCTGGTGAGAAGTGACCAGTGGTGATCCTCTGGAGTCCAGTGTTTTTCAACATCTTTATCAATGATTTGGATGTGGGGGTGAAGAACTCCCTGGCCAAGTTCACAGACAACACCAAGTTATGGGGGAGCGTGGTCATGTTTGGAAATAGGCTGCATATACAGACAGACCTAGACAGGCTGGGAAGTTGGGTGAATTGGAACCAAATGAATTCAGTTCAATATTGAGAAGTGTAAAGTGCTCCATCTGGGGACAAACAATCCCCAACATACCTACAGGCTCAGTGGCACCAAACTGACTAGCACCACAACTGAAGGGACCTAGGGGTAATAATAGACCATAGTATGAATATGACATCAGTGTGATGCCTTAGCCAGCAGGGCTAACAATACTCTGGCATGCATCAACTGATGCATCTCAAGCAAAATCAAGGAAGTGATCCTTTCACTTTACTCAGCATTGGTGAGTCTACAGCTTGAGTACCGCATCCAGTTCTAGGTGCTGCGCTTCAACAAGGATGTAGAAAAGTTTGAGGGAGTCTAGAGAAGAGCCACCCATATGATCATAGACTTGCAAGGCAAAGCCATACAAAGAAAGGCTGAGGGATTTGGGTCTGTTCAGCCTAAAAAAAAGAAGCCTGAGAGGAGACTAGGTAGCAGCTTACCACTATATCAGGGGAATATATCAAGGGCTCGGTGAACAACTGTTCACCAGGGCACCCTTGGGGAAAACCAGGAGTAATGGTCACAAACTCTTAGAAGACCATTTCAGGCTTAACATTAGGAAAAACTTCTTTACAGTTAGGGTATCCAGACCATGGAATAAACTCCCTCCAGAGGTGCTGCAATCACCTACCCTGAAATCTTCAAGAGGAGACTGGACCGTTACCTTGCTGGAGTCACCTGACTTGGGTTGCCTTTCCTGCCTAGTGCAGCGGGGCTGGACCAGATGATCTTGCAAGGTCCCTTCCAGCCCCTTACAATCTATGAATCAATCTATGAATCTATAAGTAAAGTGCCATTTTTATTTTTTTTAACATCTGCAAGCAGCCATATTGATCAGATAAGTATCTTTCTTTTAATCTGACACTGAGTATTTTCATTCCTGTGTCTTAAAGGCACAGTTAAGACAGCTCTTATGCATAATGAGCAGTGCTGCTTAGAACTGTTCAATTGGAATGATTTTCCAATCAATAATGAAGCTTCTCCATGGAAAAGTTTAATTTTTGCCAAAAGTTTTAAATTTTCCATCAAGAAAATTGAAGTGAAATATTTTATTCCAATTGATTTCAACACAAATTAGAATATTTTATATGATCTTGCAAATTTTCTTTTGAATTAGTTGAAAAAAAACTTTCAAATGAATTTTCCTATCAGCATATTGTCCTACAGAAATTTTGTTTGGGCTACCTTCTCTCTGTGAGCTGAACTGCCTGGGGAGTTGCATGCTTCCTTGATGCAAAGTGGAGTTTCTTTGCATCTGGCTGTGTGGTGCATCATAAGTGTTGCTTGTCTTTTGGATTCATGAGAGAATGTGTAGTCTGGGATAGGTCCCCTATCCCATCAGGGAGAATGAAGGCATCAGGATCCTGAACTATAACATGAGGCAATGTACTGCTATGGGGAGAAATGCAGTTTAATGTTGAAGAGTCTTGAACAGTATTTTGAGTTAGTTCAATAACCAAAGTAAAATGCTATTATTTTGCTTTGAAATATTTTGATAAAAAGTCTGAACAAATACTTTAAGATTTCTTAGTTTAATTTTCCTGGATTTCTGTTCCCCCTAAAGTTTGAAAATTTCAACTTTTCTTTCTGATTTTGTGTCAAGGCAAATGTTAAAATGTCAACATTTCTCATGGGACAGAGATTCAACATTTTACTTAATTTAGGATAATAATAGGGAATTAGGGCTTCTTTCTTTGTCCAGCTTCTTTCTCAAGGAAGGATCATCCCGGACTAAACCATCCCAGCCAAGTATCTGTCTAACCTGCTCTTGAAAATTTCCATTTCTCTAGGTAGCCAGTTCCAATATTTGACCACCCACAGAGTCAGAGGGTTCCTCCTAATCTCCAACCTACATTTCCTTTGCTGCAACTGTGAGGCCCTTGCTCCTGGTCCTGTCCCCTACGTCCCCAGAGAAGAGTCTATCTCCATCCTCTCTATAATCACCCTTCAGGTATTTGTAGACTAAGTCTTGTCTTCTTCAGACTAAATAATCCTAGTTATTTCATCCTTTCTTTATAAGTAATGATTCCCAGGCCTCTAATCATTTTTCAACTTATGGTCTACTGGAACCCCCTGGCTCTTTCCTGCAACGCTGCAGCCTAAGCACTCATTCCCAAGTCTGTATTTGGGCATGCATTTCTTTTGTCCCAAACACAGGACTTTACACTTGACCTTGTTCAATTTCATCTGGTTGATTGTGGATCATTTTTCCAGTCTCTACAGGTCATTTTGGATCCTATCACTACCCTCAAAAGTGTCCCAACTCCACCCGACTTGGTGTCATCCACAAATTTGCTTAGTGTACACTCACTCCTATTATGCAAAACATTAATGAAGATGTTAAACAATGCTGGACCCACAACAGACCACTTAGAAACTAGGGCTGTGTGAAACAGCAGTATTTTGTTTTGACAAGGCAGTTTCATTTTGAGTTTAGTTTCATTTTGAAACCACTGTTCCGTTTTGTTTTGTCGAAACTGCTTCACTGTTTCGATGCTGTATCGCCCATAGGCTATAATGGGGAAGCATGAAACTGCCTATAACTTCATCATTTTTTGCCTGATTCAGATTAAACAAGCAGAAATGGTCGCCCCTTCTGAAGCCATGATGCCTGCCAAGCTTCAAGGAGATAGGTGCAGAGGTCTCCCTGCCCCGCACTCCTGTGGGATGATTCATCCGCCCCAGCATTGCAGCATTCATGAGGTGTGTCTGGTACCTCGGGGTATGTAGAAAAAACATTTAAAGCCGTGTCTATGGTTGGATCACTGATTCTCTGAATCAGCATTGAATCTTCAGATTTGGATTCAGCTGAATTGAATTGGGGGCAGTGATCCAAATCAATGAATCAAATCACTATCCCTGATTTGGGCCGAATCTGAATCTGAATCGAATAGAGCCCATTTCGCACACCCCTATTTAATAGCCACTGAACTTGATATAAAAATAATTGAAAAACAAACCCCCAGGACTGATGTTCACTTAACACCAGCAGAAAGAGCCACAGAGTGAGTTTTTAAGAGAAGTTTGTTCAAAGTATATAATAGGATGCTATATACAGAGTGAATTCATAAGCTGTACCCTATATCTAGAAGTATGCTATAAGCAAGTGATGATATGCTTTATGTTAGCCAGTTGATTGTTCAGGCCCCAGTTCCATGATGTCCTCCCAGCATATTATAGGGGGGCCTTTGCTAACCCCCCGCTTCTGGCTGCACTGACGCCTCCCCACACAGCAGCAATATCTTCAACATGCGGAAAAGTGAGGCCAACAAAGGAACCAGGGCTACTGGGACACAATTCCCATAAGCTGCTGCTACACCTCCCCCGCCCTCCCCCCCAAGTTCAGGGGACCTCACATGGGCCAAATCAGACCATTGCACATGGGATCCAATCTCTTTGCAGGTCCATAGACTCTAGGTTGCTGACTGTTTTGCTGCTTCGACCCTGTTTTGATGTTTTGTTCGTAGGCTATAATGGGGAATCATGAAAATGCCTAAAATGTTTTCATTTCTTGCCTGATTAAGACGAAACTTGCAGGGATTGTAGTCCCTTCTGAGGGCATGAAGCCTGCCAAGTTTCAATGATATAGGTGCAGAGGTTTCTAGGAAACTGCACCTCAAGTTCTTGACAAGTGAAACTCGTGTCACTTGCCAGCAGCGGTAGTCTCCTATTATTCGGCCCAGAGATCCAGGGGCCCACACCCCCGGGAGGGCTGCAGGGCTGTGCCAGACTCCTTCTGCGTATGCGGGCTCCTGATCTGCACACTGGATGACAGGAGGTTGCTGCTACTGCCTAGGGCCAGCAGCAGCACCAGTCTTCCCAGCGCTGGGCATGGGCTGCACCTAGCACTGGTCCCAGGTGGTAGCAGCAGCCTCCTGTCATCCAGCATGCAAATTAGGGTCCGCATCCCTGGGAGGAGTCTGACCCAGCCCTGCAGCCCTCCCAGGGGTGTGGGCCCCTGATCTGCATGCCGGATGACAGGAGGCTTCTGCTGCTGGCTGGGACAGGCACTGGGCACAGCCCATGTTGAGCGCTGGAAAGATTGGTGCTGGCGCCGGCCCCAGCCAGCAGTGACAGCATGCTGTCATCCTGCATGCAGATCCAGGGGCCCACACCCCTGGGAGGGCTGTGGTGCTGTACCAGACCTCCTCATGGCAGGCATAGGCCCCCAGATCTGCGCTCCAGATGACAGGAGGCTGCTGGTGCCAGCTAGGACTGGTGCTGAAGCCAAGTAAGCCCGGCTTCGAAACTTGCCCTTGTTTTGTTTCAAAGCTGTTTCAAAGGCTTTTCTTTCATTTCAGTTTCACTGTTTTGAACTCGAAACAGCTTCAAAATGAAACACCTGGCAAAATTTTGCACAGCACTACTGCCTCCCTCCTGTAGCTGAGCAAACAGGACCTCTTCCTCCCCCTCATTCTTGTTCTGTCAGCAATTAGGCCAAATATACAGTTTAGTAGGGGTGTGTGAAACAGGCCACATTTGATTTGGATTTGGATTCGGCCTGAATCGGGGACAGTGATTTGATTTGTTGATTCAGATCACTGTCCCCGATTCAATTCGGCTGAAGTCAAATCTGAAGATTTGATGCTGATTTGGAGAATCAGCAATTTGGCCATAGACACAGCTTTATATGTTTTTTCTACATATCTCCAGGTACTAGGTGTGCCTTGTGAACACTGTCATGCTGGGGCAGACGGAACGTCCCATGTGCTCGGCAGTGAACCCAGAAGTGGACCAGAAGTACTTCCGTGTCTGCCAGGGAGCATGCAGGGCCCTCCCTGCCACACCCTCCTGGCTCTACGATCAGCTATGGGGGGACCCCAGGTGCCCCCCCAGACCCAGGAGGCACCAGTCACTGAGTCTGGACTGGAAGTGCTTCTGGTCCACTTCCGGGTATGCTACCAAGTTTGCTGGGGAGCCCCCCACGCTCCTGTGGGATGCTCCATCTGCCCCAGCATCTCAGCATGGATGAGCCACCCAGCACCTAGAGTTATGCAGAAGAAACATTTAAAGCTGTGTCTGTATCCAAATTGCTGAATCTTTCCAAATCTCTCCAAATTGATTCAGAGGCTTCTGATTTGATCTGGAGAGATTAAAGAGTCTCCCGATTTGATTCTGATTTGGAAATTCACTGAATGTGGTCGAATCTCCATCACATTGAAACAGGGACTGAAGCTTCACACAGCCATACAGTTTAGCCCAATCCTGAGTTTGCACCCTGACATCATTCTCAGGCTCTTCCAAGACGGAGTGCTTGAGAGTACTGACAGGATAGAAATAGATGCTGCCAAATTAAATGGATCGCTGTCCTGGCAAAACTGATCCTCTTAATTGGAGACACATTGCTCATTGTCCCACCCATTGATTTTGTTGGATAATGGGTGACACATTGCCCACCTACAGACATGCCCTCAGCAATCTCCGAGGTGCATGTCTTGAATTTGGAAACCTCAAATTTCCCTGCTTTCAGAGACATGCCTTGGAGATTGCCGGGGGTGCATTTCTGGAAGTTGGGAAAGCCAAATAGGTGACCCTTGAGGGGCCCAATCCTGCCCAGGAATTCAGCCAGCAGGGATTCACCAATAGCAAGTCATGTCTGACAAACTTGATTTCCTTCTATGATAAGGTGACAGGCTCTTTGGATGTTGGGGGAGGGAGAGGGAAGGGTAAGGTGCTCAGAACCAGGCCCCTTAAACCCAGGAAGTACCTGCCCTGCCATGAAGCAAATAGATGTCCACCACAATAAAGCAGCACAATTTATAATTGCCTTTTGTCACAGGCACAATGTGAGAGGTTAAGGCACTCATTTAAAAAAATGAGTAGAGTTGCACCCAGAGGGTGGTAGTGGATGGGTCCTTCTTGACCTGGAAGGACGTGGGAAGTGGGGTCCCACAGGGCTCGGTCCTTGGGCCCGCCCTGTTCAACATCTTCATCAGTGATTTGGATGAGGGGGTGCAAAGCACCCTGTTCAAGTTTGCTGATGACACTAAGATGTGGGGGGATGTGGGCACAATAGAGGGGAGCAACAGGCTACAGTTGGACCTAGATAGGTTACAAGGATGGGCAGAGGAGAATAGGATGGGGTTTAACACAGACAAGTGTAAGGTGATGCACCTGGGGAGGAACAATCGGCACCATACATACAGGCTGGGGAACTCCCCTCTTGTCAGCACGGAGGTGGAAAAGGATCTGGGAGTCATTATTGACTCCAAGATGAACATGAGTCGGCAATGTGGGGAGGCGGCTAGGAAGGCCAACTGCACCTTGTCGTGCATCCACAGATGCATCTCGAGCAGGTCCAAGGAGGTGATCCTCCCCCTCTATGCGGCACTGGTCAGGCCGCAGCTGGAGTACTGCGTCCAGTTCTGGGCGCCGCACTTCAAGAGGGATGTGGACAGCATGGAGAGGGTCCAGAGGAGGGCCACTCGTATGATCAAGGGACAGCAGGGTAGGTCCTATGAGGAAAGGTTGCGGGACCTGAACCTGTTCAGCCTTCAAAAGAGAAGGCTGAGGGGGGATCTTGTGGCCTGTTATAAACTGGTTAGGGGGGATCAGCAGGCGCTGGGGGAGTCCCTGTTCCCCCGAGCGCCGCAAGGAGTGACCAGGAACAATGGTCACAAGCTGGCGGAGGGAAGGTTTAAGTTGGACATCAGGAGGCGCTACTTCACGGTCAGGGCGGCTAGGGTCTGGAACCAGCTTCCAAGTGAGGTGGTGCAGGCTCCCACCCTGGGGGTTTTTAAGAGGAGGTTGGATGACCACCTTACTGGGGTCGTTTGACCCCGGTGCTCTTCCTGCCATGGCAGGGGGTCGGACTAGATGATCTGCTCAGGTCCCTTCCGACCCTAGAAACTATGAAACCTTGACCCCTAAATCATTGATTAAGTGTTTAAATAAGTGGTTTGATTTTAAAGCATGATTACTGTACAATAATTCTTATTGACTTTTTTCATTCTCCAGCTAAAGTTTAAAGTTTGACTTTTGATCTCAGTTAAAGACTTTGGGTGAACCTCATCAGTTGCACAGAGTTAAAAATACGTGCTTGCTAAAAATGGCTTACAGGCTCTCAATCACTTTTCCAATGGGTTTCAATTTAATGTCCAATACAAAAGTCAATCTTCGCAAAAGCCAAGTTTTCCTGAAATTAAATGTCTGAATGGATTAGTTAAAACTATAACCTTTTACTGCAAGGAGAAAATGTGAATGCAGGTCAAAAATAAGGGTAACTGGCGTGAAGAAATTGGCAGGTCTTCTAAATCATAGGGGTTTCTCTGTCCTAATTCCATACCAAACTTCAGTGGGTAATTAAGGACTACAAGGAGATAAGGAGGGGAATTTTGAAAAATAGACCTACTGCTTCTACGAGGATTCACTCACTGAAAGAAGCATTTGCCTTCTAGATACAGTGCTTGACACATTCCCAAATCAGCTGATGCAAACATCTGAGTACCTGAGCCATACTGCAGAGTTCATTGATTTCAGCTATCCACCACTCATGAAGCCAGAGAGGAAAGTGGATACTATCCTACATTTAAACTATTCTTCAGGATCACAGGAAAAAGTATGGCATGTCTTATTATACTCTATTTTCCTCAGTAATGACTCTTACATGTATATAGCTGTTTTGCTCTTTAAAAGACAGAGCTGATGAGCTCTAATATCCCAATATGAGAAGAGGGAGGCAGTTTTTAAAAGAAAATGATATTTTCTACTTGAAATACCAATCTCTATGTGCCCAGATACTGATGTGTGTGCAACAGAAACAAAAATAGAACAGAAGTAGCACCAGTCTTCTGAAACTTGCATTGTTGTAAATCCTGGCCTACTACTTGGACCATGGAGGTCTTGGCCAGCAACCAAGCAGAAGGCCTCCGCAATTCAGAAGAGAAACTCAAGCTTCCTTAGTAGAAGGCACCACCTGCGACCCAAGCCCTCTGCAGCAATGAATGAAATGCACTTGCACAACTTGTCCAGCTCCTACTGATGCAGGACATGACCAGTAACCAGGTGGAAGGTGAAAAAAGTACATGAAGTGGACCTGCAGAAGTTGTGCAAATCGAGCTGATGCTCGGGTCAAAGCCAGTGAAGAAGCCTTAGCTTCTGCCACTGCAGTGGCTAGCTAGCCAGGAGGAGGATGAGAAGACTATATATTAAAGACAGGGAGGGTTTTCCGCAGCAAGAAGCTTTCCCCCAGTCAAAAGACATGTACTGTACCCTAGTTCAAATTTGCTGGGACATGGCCAGTAACCAGAAGGAGAGCGAGAAGACTATATGAAGTGTCATTTAGGGTCATAGCTCAGGAGCACAGCTTGCTTTGTGGCCAGCAATGATTCATAAGTTACAAGGGTGTGACAGAGAGGTGCAGAGGTGGGCAAGTGGGGTGAAGAGACCACCAGCCTGGGCCTACTACCCTGCACCCTGGGAGGGAATTTGCTGGAGATCTTGGCCAGCATCCAAGAAGAAAGTGTCCAGATTTGTGGCCAGCAGCAATCGTCTAATTATAGTTCCATAATACCCTGAGTAGCAAATAGGGCCAGCAACCAGGAGAACTAGAATAATATGAAATGGATCTGCAGAACTTGTGCAACTCTTACCATACTCGAGCTGATGCTCAGGCTAAAGCCTGTGAAGAAAGCCTCCACAATTCAAGTAGTACACAGAAGAGAAGCCTCAGCAGTACCTGTGGCCAGCAACCAGGAGGAGGAAGTAATACAAGTTCAGTAAGGGTAGTATGTAAAGCAGAAGGGTATATATCTGTTCTCAATGGGACTAGAGGGACCTAGGGAAGAGCTTGAATTAGGAAGTAAGCATTTCCTTCACCCTTCTCACTGGGGGAAAGAGGCAGGGAGGGCACATAATCACCTGCCTTAAGCTCAGTATCTGCTTTCTCATCGTAAGGAATCAAACTGTAATTATAAGAATCGAACTGTAATTATAAGACTATATAACATAAGTCTATATCATACATTGACTATATACATATGGTGGAGGCCCAGGATGTGTGTGATGTATGCAGGGTGATAAGGCAGATCTACCTGCTTTGAAATGCTATGATAAGGAATCATTACAATTGTTACAATCATTATTGACCATTAATAAATCAGCATTAATATTACTATTACTATAGACTCTTATTAATATATGTGATGGGCTAGCTGGCAGTGACTTAGGCCAGGGGTTTTGAAAGGGTAAAAGATTATTGGAGGGCTTGGGATTCCCTTTCCTCACCAATCAGGCCCCAGAGACTCACCCTCCATGTTCCCTGATTGGCCCTTTGGGTCACCTGGAGGGGGATAAAAGGGGAAGTGCAGCTGACTCAGGGGAGACCAGTGGGGAACCACAAGGAAGGAACTTCAAAGAGGTGGCAAG
>NW_017729025.1:84861283-84864488 GCF_001723915.1 Gavialis gangeticus | reverse complement strand
CTAGAGCAGTTGCCCAGAAGAGCCCAGAAGGAATGGGACCTGCAGGCAGCAGTTGGAATCTCAGCAGCGTGGCATGCAGCCAGCAGGAAAGGTTCCCCGCTAGGCTCCAGAATCCCTTATGAGAGGCTGCAGCCAGCAGGAGAGGCTCCCCAGCTCCAGCAAGGATCTGAGCAGTGACCTGAGAGGTTCCCAGCTTCAAGCTCTTCCAATAAGAGGCCAGGTAGCTTGACATGGAACTGGTGTTCTGGGAAGGCTAACACCCCTAGCAGCTTAGCACTGTACCAGTACTGGTGGCTGTATAGCAGAGTTTCTGCCTGTCTGCTATGTGGGAGATCTGAGTTCAAGTCCCAGCTGGTGTGACTGGGGGTGCGTGAAGTAACAGGGAGAAATTCTTGTTGCAATGGAAAAGGGGTCATTGTGTTCTCCCCCTACAGGTACCTATATTCCTTGTTTGACATCTTGTATTTTGTGCCTTTTATATTTCACCAACCAGTATTGTTTGTTCTGCTGTTTTGTGTCTTATATTTTGTTAACCCTGTCTTTTGTCAACTGAATGAATATGTGTATAATTGTAAGCGTCTAACCTTTGTTGAATCCTGCCCCCTTGGGGCATTGTTGTGTCCCCTATACCCCCTAGTTTATACTGGTTATGTTCCCAGTACTTTTCTCTCCATAAAAGGCGTATGGTTAAGTCCCCTTTAGTGGTCTGGCTCTGCTCTATAGGGGGAGGAGAGTCCTTCCCCTCCCACAGCGCTTGTTCACCTGCTTTGATCTCTTCAATTGGAGAGAGGGTACCTCTTGTAGTACCACCTGGGTTACATCTATTACTATGGGAACTAATAGTTGCCTCCTGTTGTTATAAGTCTATATCAGGTAGTAAACGTATCAGGTAGATACATGTCCAGTGGGTGCATCCACATGTGCAATAAATTCTGGAGCAGTTTGAGGTGGGGTAAACTACTCCTAGGTGCAGTGTTCACACACACACCTGGCACAGCAGCAATTTGAGCTGGGGCCAGCAGGCCCAGGCTGACAGAGGATACAGGTGTCAGCCCCAGGCTCCAGGTGGCAGCAGGGCTGGCTGGGGTATGTGGGTGCTGAAGGTGCAGAGCCATGTGGCTAGGTGGTAGGCAGGAGTCTGCTGGCTGGGCTGACTACATGCAATTTATGCCTCTGGTCAGCATCTAAATGTGCGTTTAACTGCATTAAATTAACCTGGTATGAGAGTACTGTCTCCAATTATCTTACTGTGGCATCATACTATCGCACATGTAGATGGTAACGCTTTACTCGGCAACTAATTAGCCAACTCTGTAGTTAAACTCATATGTAAACATGACCCATAAGGAGGAAATACAACCAGTTCTCCAAAGCTGATTGCCATAAGTAGACACTTACAGGTTCTGTAAGTACTTTGCCACTAGGTGTCAGGGGAGCCGATTTGCTTTGAGAAAAAGGCTACCTGAGGATGAAATTGATTAAGGAAATGGACCCACAACCAATGTGTTCATGTAATCCACACAAGTGTATAGTTGCTTCTTCAGTTGAGGGGCTCTCAGACCTGGCTCCATGTGGCCCCCACAGCTGGAAGCCCATTCAGCAAAGGGGGCTTCTATCTGTGGGAGCCTGCTGCTTGCCATTGCAGGGCAATAAGGAGCAACTGAATCTAATGTGCAATCCTACAATCGTGCTTCCTGCTGTGCACGTCTCATGACAGAAAGCCAGATTGTGTGGATGATGCATTAGATCCAATTGTGTCTTTTATCTGCAAGTCTGTCATGAACTGCACTCCTGTCGTCCCAAAACTGCACTCTTGTCCTCCCACATGTTCACAGTCCTTCCCAGTTTCATATAATTTCATTTTGTCAGTCAAGCCTAACTTTTGGTGTATTAATTTTGGTTGGCTGATCTCTGGTTTAACACTTTTCTTGTCTACCGGATGTGATCTCAACACTTTTTTTTTCTCTTTTTACCATACGCCATGGATAAATTCTATTTCCCTCTTCTTACCTTTTCTATCAGCATTTACTGTTTTAGGGGGCTGGGACAGTTTCTATATTTTCCCACCATTAAACTCACAATTGATATAAGATTGCTGGGACCCAGCTATTATTTCAAGGGATGGAGCCAGTTCACTGAACCTAATTAGCAGCTCACAACTCTGCCTCATTTCTATCAGAGAAATCAAGCAAATAATTGATAGCCCAAACACTCCTCTCTACCTCCAACCACAGGATCTGTTGTTATCCCATCTAAAATGCCTCTGTTTGTCCTTCCCATGCCCCTAGAGTGTGGAACAGCTTTAATTTTATAATAGTGGTCATCAATCAGCCAGGGAGGGGAGGGGAATTTCTGAGTGCAGTGAATTCACCAACATGTGTCCCTGTCCAGTAGTAGCAATGCTCTTGCCTATGTTGCCTCATTGTCTTTTTAACTGAGTCATTTCACATGCTCTTGTTTGTGGTTGTGAAGGAGCAAGGCAATGTTTGTGTTCATACGTGTGTGTGTTTTCTCCTCACATCTACGTGTGTCCCAACTGGCACTTGGCAGAGCTAGAAATATCTTCTTCTTCTTTTTTTTTTTTCTGTCATATGCTCAAGAGTTGGACCAAATTTCAGGAGTCTGCTTGCTTCCCCTCTCTCTATCTGGGGTGCCTGGGCACTGGGGATGAAGAGGAATCAGCATTAAAAAATATCACCTACGGGAGGGAAGTGATAGGTGGGCTGAGAGATAAGAAATGCAGTGGAAGGACTGAAAGGAGAAAGAGAGAATGGGAGTGCTGGGGCAGACTGGAGAAAAAAACAAAAAACAAACAACCCCCCCCCCCCCCCGGGAGAAACTAGGAGGGATATGAGAAGAATATAAGGGGCTCCTGTGAGTTCACCTTCATTAATCCTTTGATTCCTACTTCCTCTTACTATGCCCACAGGCTTTCTTCCCTTGCCTTTCTGTCTATGCAAAGCTCTCTTAGGAACCTGTTGCAATCAGGGCAGCCATCACTAGGGTTTATCTCTTCCTCTCTAGGAGATCCCAGAGAATTGCTCTGGGTAACTATCAGTTTTTCATGGGTCATTCCTGCAGTTGCCATCACGTGGCCATGCCTGTCCAGTGATCAGCACAAGCCTTCATTTCTGATTTGGGAAGTTGGGTAAATTGGTTGTATTTAGCCGGGAAGGTGCGTGTGTGGGGGGGGGGGGAGGTTTAA
>NW_017729025.1:84851726-84861133 GCF_001723915.1 Gavialis gangeticus | reverse complement strand
GGGGGGGGGGGGAGGTTTAAATTTGTTAATTAAGTCTATATACTTGAGACTGCTCCAGGTTTTCCATTACCTCTGCAAAACAAGCATGTACACATGTTGGTAGGTTTGGTTTGGTTGGCTGTTGGCCTTGTTTTCTATGCTTAACACTTGGGATGCACAAAGGCATCTAAAGCATGCTGGTGATAGCAACAGTCTTGGCACTCTGAAAGCATTTTTTCCTTGCAGGTAGGGAGTGTCTTTTTACAGGAAGTCAATGTTATTCAATATAAAACTGGCAAGAGGACAAGAAGAATTTTTAAGTGGCAGGACTGTATTGCAGTCACAGATTTATTGCAAGAATTGGGTGAGGGGTTCCAAGTGTTATTTCTTGTATATATTTTTAAAATGTAAAACACCTCGTTGTTACTGTGACAGGAACTGTAAGTATTCATTGGTAATACTAATTATTAATTGTTATGTTTTGTGTCATGCCCTAACTACTTCAGCATTAATTATCTCTAGGTAAGTGAAGGGATTAGAATGTCTTCATCATCATCCCAGCATTTCCTAATATTTCAAGGCTGCACTAAGACTTTGGTAACTCAACATGATTATGCAAGAAGAAGCTAGTAAAACTATCGGTGAGATTCTGGACACCCTGGAAGCTTTGTGGAGTTCAGATGTTTTTTCTGGTCTCTATAGGATGAAAGTGGTGAAATTGAGAGAGGACACGCACCATGGAATTTTTGGTTCATTCTGATCTATGCTGTTCTGATTTTTCTACAGCCAAAGACTGAGACAAAAGCTGCTCAACGGTGCATATAAGCACTGCCATGAGCTTATGAGCACTTATGTATGAGCCATGAACTGGCTTCGTGTGAATTCCAGGACATTTGTCATACATGCAGAATCCACCATCTTGTCCCCTGGAACTCGCCCTTTATTTTTCTTTCTCATGTGGTTCTTTTCTTTCCCTCAAACTTGTCATCCTCTTTTAGTCATCAGAAAACTTTCTCCATCTACCTCCTATCTTCTCTTTGTATCATCATTGTTTGATATCCCTTGTCACCTCATATGTTTTGTTCGTTAATTCTTGTAATCTGTTTTCCTTCCCCTTGTCTTCATTGTTGTCCTTATTGACTCTGCCTGTTTTTCCCCACTTGCTTTTTGGTGTCCCACAGGATTCTATCCTTGAATTTTTACTTTCCTTCACCTGCATCTTATCTCTGGCAGATCTCAACAACTGCTAGAGCTTCAGTTATAATGGGTTGGCTGGATCTGGCCTGCAGAGCCTCTTTATTCTGCCTGCCAGGCTAACAGCAAGGCACAAGAAGTTGAGGGGCAGGGCCTGCTGCAAAATTCATGGCCCTTTGGCCCCACTGGCCATGGCTGCTGGCTGAGAGCTTGGCTTGCTGCTGCTGCCTCCCACTCCCCACAAGCCTGTTGCTGCCACCACCACCAGACCCCTGGCTGCCATCAGATGCACTGCTGCTGCGGCGGCCACATGCCCTGGGCTGGATCTGGCCTGCAAGGACTCCCATTGTTTGGATCTGGCCCATAGCCTCCAGTGATTTGACACCCCTGATATAGGGAGAGAGACTTGAAATAGGAAAATTATGTAGGATACCTAAGAAAAGTGGGGAAGATTGTTATGAAAGAGGGCTTGAGAATGGAGGAAAAAATGTAATGCAGGGCCTGAGTATGAGCTGGGTTGAGAAATGGATGCATGAGAGACTGTAGAGCCACAGCAGAAATAGAGAAAGTGAGATAGGAGAACTGGTAAACAGTGGAAAAAATGGAAAATAAAACAGAGAGAAGAGGAAATTAAAAAGAACTATTACTGGAAAGAAATTGGAAATGGGGAAAAAGGAAAAAAAAGTATGCAAACTGTGAAAATAGAGGTAAAATCTCCCTTTCCTGCTTCCTTTAAAATTAATCTTAACAGGCTGTCCCAATTTAAAGAAAACCCCAGCAAACCATCATACATTACTGGGGAATCCAATTGATAAAGTTTTAATCTCTCTGATGCTCCCTGTCCTCTGCCATGTGAAGACTCATTTTATATACTATGAGTATCAATTCATTTTTTACTTTCTCAGCCTACCTTTCTGGCAATTGGCATTATGCATTTGGTAGAGACAAACAACTGCACATTTACAGTGAACATTTTGCACCTGGATGCTATGTGTTGCTGCTCTCTCTCTCTGAGATGATAAATACTTTTAGTGCCAAACGTATTTTCTTCCCCAAATGCTTCCTTTCTTATGCTGAAGAAATGGAACAACCTTAGAGGATGCTTGCTATGCAAACAAGAAACTGATGTCTCTCTACGTTGATCACCATGTACACTTAAATCAAGGTAATTAATTGTTGTTTACTTCCTTACAGCTACCATATCTCAATTGGCTGAAGTCCAGCACTTCTCCCACCAGTGTTGGCATTGCATAATCCAAATCTCAAGATTTTCCCTAGCCTTGGAGTTTATCTACTTTGTAAATGCGTGCCACAGTTTGTTTTAATGCAAGTTAGGTAGCAACCTGTTAGAGAGGGTGTGGACAAGTAGGCCGCAAAATATTTTCTCACAGATCTATGCATATTGATTACATGCATATCAATAGGTACAGTGAATCTTCAATTATTGTAAACCTGAAGACAGTTCTCCAGATTTACAAAACAAAGTAGTAAACTTAATCCCATCCACACACCCTCCCAGCTAAATACAACCAATTTACCCATCTCCCCAAAGACAAACAATATTGCAAAGACCTTATCTCCTGGCTTACAAGAGAAGACCCTACACTGACAATGCAAGAAAATACAAGATCCAAAATACAAGGTGGAATACATCAAAGCTTGTAGTTGACAGTACCTTCCTGAAATCTTCCTGAAAGATGCTGGGCTTTAGCTGATAAGCAATTGTAGCATCATAGAAACAAAGACAAATAAAAATATCCTTGAGATGAAACTATATATCCAGTAATTAATGGTCATAACCTCTTATTTATAACAACTGTGCAGCCAATAGCAATGTACTAAATGCATACGAAACTCAATCGCAATCAGTGCTTTGTTACTTCTAAAAACAGAAATAAATGCATCGTGAATATACTGGTTTTGTGTATGATAATTAGACACGCATAAGAATCAAAGTACTCAATGCAGCAGACGTATCAAATATTGGCTCAGAGAAAGGGTACGGACAGAAGTGCAGCTTCCTACCTTATCATAGCACTTTAGAGGAAGCACTGTGAGTTAAGCGATCCCTGGAACCCAACAGACATTTGCTGTCGGGTCCCAGGGGTTGAACTGCAGCTTGGAACAACTGCAAATCTGTAGCTGCTCTCCCCTAGCCCTTCCAGCCCCAGTGCTGTCTTCAGAATTGGAGGTGGGGGAAGGGAGTCACAGGAGCTCAATTTGGGTTTGTCCAACCAGCAATGGAGGGAGGGGCAGGTGGATTGGAGGCCTTCCCAAGGTGAAGGCCTCCAGTCCACCAGCCTGACCCTCCTGCGCCAGCTGGGCAAACCCCAGACAGGACTCCCTCTGCTCCCTTCCCCCCTTCCCATTCTGAAAACAGTACTGGAAGCAGAGCTGGACAGCATCAGCTGTGTATGGGCTGATACAAGTAAATGAAAGCGCTCTGCTTTGGAGCTCCTTCATCTGAACCCCCATATAATAAGGGTTCAGATTGTCATGGGATCAGGCCCTTTTAAAGTGCTTTGCAGGCTTTTTATGCATTTCTGTAATGGCATTGCTATAGAGTACTTTTTCCAGGGGCTGATTGCACAACATGTCACTTGTGTCAGCTCCCAGTGTGTTACTTTTCCTGTAGTAAGAAGCACCGACAGAGTTTGTCAGAACTACTCAGGGCTTTAAAGTCTCCTGTTCTGTCTCTATGGAGCTTCCACCTATGTCTTTTACTGTTCCCTCATGCTCTACACTGCTTACTTCTTTCACTAGCCTTAGGCTTAAAATTCAGATAACTGATATTTCCACTTCTGCCAGAAGTGAATTTAATTCAGTCACAAAATTAATCCTGGTTATGAGCAAAACGTTCCTTTTTCATGAACGTTCATATAAACAAAACTGTGCATAAATGTTCATGAGCACTGAATACTGAAAGAGTGAGGACGACAGATTACAATTCTGTTCTTAATTTGCCAAAATATTCATGATAGGTTTTCTCACTGTTCATTTGATTCCAGTCAGAAACCAATGCAATACTTCTATACCCTCCCATGTCATGACCAAGACATTTAGGAGAACAAGGAACGGAGACAGCATATTCCAAAACCTAAAGATGTTGCTAAAACAAATCATCAGTCTAAATCAAACATGCCAAAACACTGTAAGTTCCTTAGTGAGTACTACACTTCAACATAAAATCATTAGAAGTAGTAACTCAGATGTTTTTTGCTAAATAACTGATTCCTCTTAAAGATCATTAATAAAAGCTGTCATAGAAAGGGTAATCAGGAATTCCAGACAACATGGGGACTAATAGATACAGCAAACACAAAAGGGGCAAAATAATCTGCAGTTTACTAGCAGGACAACTAGAGTCACTACTTTAAATCAAATAGGTTATTGTGGCCTATTGATCTATTTTAAAAAGTCTGTTGATATCTCGTTTTACAATTTTCTTGTTTACCAGATATGATCTCAACACAATCCTTTTTTTAATCAAGTATTCTAGAATTTCTGTCTTAAAATTTGTGGGCCACTGAAATATGGAGTATAAAGTTAATTCTACTTAAAAAGCCTGATTTTTATTCTTCAAAAGGAATCCTTTATACCTTGCCACTCTGGATTTTAATCCTGACATTGTTGCTTTAAATCTAATTTAGCATCCGCTTTACTTCTAATATCCTCCAAGACAGTCCTTGTATAATGTTCCTCATGAAATTGGTCAGGGACAAACACAGTTCCAAATCCAGATTGGAGGACATGTGAAGCCTCCCACATCATTGAAGTATGTTTAACTGGGGAAGCCAGTTGATCAGAATTTGAGACCTGTGCTCGGGATGTCTTCATTAGTTTTGTTGAAGAAAAAGGGCCAAGGTTAGCTTGCCTGGGGAGGGCTTCCATGCAAATGTTGTCTCACATGGTGAAATGCCACTGGACCAACAAGCTGTTGCCTGCCTTGGCCATTTTCAAGGGGCTGCAGAAGTGCTGCTAAGCAGAAGGCCCCAAAACTTGTTTCTGAGTGACTGTAGTGTGAACCTTTGCAGATGTGACAACTAATTTGGTCAGCAAGTAAAGGAAGCCATCAACCACAATTAAACAAAGCACAAGGTCTGAAAGGAGTTTAGGGAAGACTATACATTAAATAGTCTACATACACTATATCATAGCTTGATCTTAAATAATAGTAGTGGTGACTGAAGTAAACAAATGTGTTAGATGTTATTTTGCTATAATATATTCTTGTTAAAATGGTTAGATAATTTGTAAAAACACAAACAGCCTTGTGAGAGAAGACCCAAACTAAGAAGCAGGAGGCCAGTGTTGAACAACATTCCACACTGGGGAGGAAAGGAGATAAGAAATACTCCCTCTTTCTTTCCCAAGCATATAAATCCTAACTAATTGACAGTTTCTAAGTCCACAAGAGATCTGGTTCAGCACAGTTCCAAAAGTTTCAGTGAAACAAAGAAATATAAATAAAACCAATCAGAGATCATTTATTAAAACACTAGAACTAGCCATCTATAAATATTGGGCATAGGCTGGAGGGAAACTTGGAGAAATTCAAGACATGCTGCCAATCTATGTGCCACCCTCCTACCCCCTCTCCAGGCTTCCCAGCTAATATAGGTGAGATTCAATGTACTTCTGGGTAGCTAGATGGACTTTGGGATAAATATTTGTTTTCATGTTTTAAGGTGCAAGTAAATAAAAGGTTGGTCCATAAACTTGTTTCTGCCTCTTTTATCAGTAGCCTACCCACAAGATGACCTATAAATCTGGGTATAACACAGCCTTGGGAAAGCTGGTCAGCTATCTATAGTAGGTGGCTCTTGAAGGGTGCTCCATCAGTCTCATATGTATTGTAGGGAACATTCATTGTATCAGGCACTAGCACAGCACTTTTTCAGTTAAATTGAGTATAAGTTCTCAGAGTTTCAGCTCAAACTGTCCCTGAGCTGTGGCAATTGGGCACCTGAGTCTAGACCCCTCCAAGGCCTCAGGAGGGTGCCGGGCTACTTTCTCATTGGAGATGCAAATGCCAGGGCAAGAAACTGCAGAAGCAAAAGACTTGCAATGTGTGAATCCAGTGTTCTGAGTTGGTGACTGGTTTGTCGTCTGTAGTTGTGGTGGTAGTTGTTGTTGCAGCCTCTGCGTTTATCTGCTTTTCTGTTTAGGAAAGTAAAGATTTTTATTTAGGTCACATATACCCAGAGATGGTGATGGGTTTCTTTTTGTGCTCTTTTGGTTGAATAGGAACTCTGTAAAATAAACCAGGAATTTCACTTAATTTACTGTATTAAATTGCTTCATCTAACATGGGCTTCCTGATGAGACTGTGTAGAACTAGATCCTGCTACATTGCCTTACTGTGGAAACCTAAATAACTGAGTTCCTGTCTACTCTGCATAAACATGACAACCCCCCTTATCTATTGGTGAAGTAGTGTCCTCAACATTGCTTTTCCCACTCCTGCTGCTATATGGAGCACTTTGGATTTCTTTTCCCCAATTTTCTGCAAAGGCGGGGTGAATTTTCATGGTGCTTGTACATACATGCCAAGTTAAAGAGATGGTCTTCAGTACTTCATTAGATGAAAAAAGTTTGGACCCTTTTGCTTTGCTGTTCACCCTTCCCACGAAAGCTGCAAAATAAATCTCTTCAAATTCCATTCAGCCAATGTGTTCCTTGTCCTCCAATGATGGGAGGAAGCCGGGAGAACATTCCTTCATTTAAAGAAATGAGGTGGGTGGAGTTCTAGGTCCTTTTATAAAGTAACTTCTCATTATTGACTCCTACCAGTGGAAACACAGCAAACATGTTTCAGGACCAGTGTCCATTTCAAGACCCAATAGAAGCATATGATTTGACCACAATGGAAGCTGCAAAGGCATCGTGTGCTGGTTTGCCTCAGGTAAGAAAACCATAAAATCAACTTCACCTAAGGTTTTGGTTCAGCATATAATAAACTCCTGTTAGTATTTGTGCATTAGTTGCTGGGGATGACTGGGGAAGAAGAAGAAACAAGATAATACCTTAGCCTGAAGGGAGTTAAGGTAAAGTCTTAGCTTCCCATTGAATTCAGTGGAGCTAAGTTATCACCTTTACCTAAACGGGAGCTGGCAGTAGGCTCTGGGGAGAGAAAAGGAAGGAAAAACAAGAGAAAATGAGTGGAGAAGGGAAAACATCTCTGTGTGAGAGGTTTCTTTACAAGAAATTCATATCACGTCTTGTTTTTGTTTTGTATTTTCCATAGTTAGTCTCTTTTCAATATGAGTAAGCTGGTTTAAAAAAATGCTGGTTAATTTTTTTCTCCTGAAAAAATGTGATTTCATTCCAGCTGAAAAAAATTGTAAACTCATGTCAGTTTCAACAGAACTTTTGAACAAAAAAACCCTTTTGTGATGCCTCAAAATAAAATCAGACATTTGACATGTTTTCCCCCCTAGCCTTCCATTTCATTTTGTATTTTCTATTCTGTTCTGAATTGTGTTTAATAAATTTAATATTTCGGGTGGTTTAGAAGTCTGTCAAGTGTTGTTTTGTGTCCCTTTTAATTGGACGAGTACAACATATTTTACAAAATGTTTAAAATAATGAAACTGAAGCTTTCAACATTTTTGACACAAAACATTTTATTTTGATCATTTTCGCACAAAACACATAACAACAAAATATTTTTAATTTTTTTAACAACTTTTTGTTAAATTTCCATCATGGAATTTTTTTTTAATGTTCTCTTTTCATCTAAATTTGAATAATTCAAAATAAAATGTTGAAATCATAAAAAAGTATTCATGGAACAGATTTTCAGTAGTGACGAGTCTTAAAAGAGGGAGCAGGCATTAGAAATATCAGATCCTTAGTGGAAAATCAAACTTCAACTGCAGACAGCATAGGAAAGGAGTTTTGTTTTTATGATGTTGCATAGCTAAGATGAGACTTCCTTTCATTTCATTGAAATGAGTACCACCTATATGGGTTTTGTAGCCACCTGGCACACCAGTCATTCCAGTAAAGCATGTGTGTGGGTACAAAATGACCTGGCAATTGGTTTGCTAGTGAGAGAACTGAGACACAGCGGGGTGTAATGAACAACAGCTATAATTTGGGGTTTCAGCAGGTATTATTGACATTTAGAACTTGTAAGAAAACCTGACAGTATTTTTTTCAGGTTGTTTTTTCCTCTGCCTTTCTTTTTTTCAGGACCCATACTTCAGAGCACAACATTTAGGAAAATATGAAGTTGAGAAGCAATGCCAGGGTTATGTCCAGCAGAATAATCAATTCAAGGTACTAAAAGTCAGAGAATGTCCTAACAAACCTACTGTAAGGTTGTATATTGCTGAAGGGATAAAAGGGTGAGACAGGTTTCCTAGTCACCAACTGTTTTACCTGATCATTAGTGATAGCAACAGTTCCAGTTCTACAAGTGAAACACCCTTGTGTTTATCATTTCAATAATTTTATTTCATTATCATTTGTGAGTTTCAAAATTGTTCTTTGTGCTTCTCCGTGTGTTTGAGTTGAAGCATGGGGAATGCATACTGTTTGATGAACTCCATTACTTAGGAAAGGAATTCTGTTAGTGTAATTTCTACAGTAAAATATTTGACTAGGCCAAATTCACCAGCATGGTACAGTTGCTGCAACTTTATCAGCTTCAATGGAATTGAACCTTTCTTTTCATAGCAGGGATGTTAAAGGTGATTAATTTGTGGGTTCCAGAATATCTCCTTGCTCTGTGCTCTGTTGAAAATCAGTCATAACAAAGGGTTTCACAGGAAGGAGGAAATATTGAATATATCACTATTAGTTTCAGAATTTGCATAATGTTTCATAGTTTCTAGGATCGGAAGGGACCTGAGAAGATCATCTAGTCCGACCCCCTGCCATGGCAG
The DNA here is from genome assembly GCF_001723915.1 of Gavialis gangeticus. Taxonomy (NCBI): domain Eukaryota; kingdom Metazoa; phylum Chordata; order Crocodylia; family Gavialidae; genus Gavialis; species Gavialis gangeticus. The sequence continues at coordinate 84,852,068 of NW_017729025.1, read as the reverse complement.
GAAAGAGTACTGGGGTCAAACGATCCCAGCAAGGTGTTCATCTAACCTCCTCTTAAAAATCCCCAGGGCAGGAGCCAGGACCACTTCTCTTGCAAGTTGGTTCCAGATCCTAGCCGCCCTGACAGCAAAGTCGCGCCTCCTGATGTCTAGCCTAAATTTCCCCTCTGCCAGCTTCTGACCATTATTCCTAGTCACTCCTGGTTGTGCTCAGTTGAACAGGGACTCCCCCAATGCCTGCTGGTCCCCCACAACTAGCTTGTAACAGGCCACTAGATCCCCTGTCGGCCTTCTCTTGTGGAGGCTGAACAGGTTCAGGTCCTGTCACCTCTCCTCATAGGGCCT
>NW_017729025.1:84849912-84851517 GCF_001723915.1 Gavialis gangeticus | reverse complement strand
GGGACCTCAGTGCTTCCCCAACTATCCTCCTTAGCTCGTTGAAATTTGCCCTCCTAAAATCCAGGGCTGCTGCCTTACTACATGCCTTTGCCACCTTGCGCTGGATGGTGAATGTAAGTCACAAAGTTCCTTTTTATATTCTCATTAGACATCAGTGATATTTGTGGGAGTTCCAATTTTGTTAAGTTTTTCTATCTGTCCAGTAAGTAGAGTAGTTATTCTAAAAAAGAATTAGAGGGATTTAAATTAAGTTCAACAATTGTGTCCAAACCACTATATGAGCCAGGATCTTAGAAAACAATGGAAATGTGTTTTTATACTTCATGTAACTTAAGCTAGGATTAAGTGCTACAAAGTGAAATAATGTCCATATAGGCTTTTGTAATGGTTTAATTTAATTGGTTTAAAAGAATGACTCAAACTGTTGCACTGTAATTCTGTATGCAAGACTACTTGTATATTGGAGAGAGATTCAGAAACTAATTATAAAACAATTATTGGAAGAGATTATATTTTAATGCTCTAAGGGAAACAGAAGCAATCCCTACAAGGACTGATTTAGGATATTTTGAATACCTTTAATATAAATGTTCACGGTTCTTTATGCAAATTTTTGAATTTCTTATAACATTCACATTTTCTGGATTTCAATTTTTTTCCCAAATAAACTGAAAAGTGGTAAAGACCAAGGTGGACTGTGATGAACTATGGAAGGATTTGGCACTATTGAGTGAATGGGCAAGTAAATGGCAGATGAAATTCAAGTAAATAAGTATAAAGTGATGCACATGGGCAAAAATAACCCAAATTATACCTACACACTATGATGGGTTCTACATTAGCTATTAGCACACAAGAAAGAGATCTGGGAGTCATTGTAGATGGTTGTAAACAAAACTGCAAGCATCATTACACCCCTTTATGAATCCATAGTGCATCCACACTTTGAATACTGTGCCCAGTTTTGGTCCCCACATCCCAAAAAAGAATATAGAAGAATTAGAGAAGGTACAGAGAAGGGCAACAAGGGTGATTAGTGATACGGAGGGGCTTCCATATGAGGAAAGACTAAAGAGGCTAGTCCTATTCAGTTTAGAAAAGAAATGCTTGAGGGTGGACATGATAAGGGTTTGCAAAATACTAGATGGTGATGAGAAAGTAAATATGAATTTATTATTTGCTATCTCTCACAATACAAGAACTAGGGGTTACAGAGTGAAAATAGTAGGTAGTAAGTTTAAAACTAACAAAAGAAAATCCTTTTTCACACAGCATGTAATTAAAGTCTCACTGGCACAAAATGTTGTGGAAGCTGGTAATTTAGACAGATTCAAAAAGGGATTGGACATATCCTTGGAAGAAAGGCGCATCAGTAACTATTGAGCATAGGAGTTAGCCATACAGCCTCTGAACCAGAGCTTCCTAAACCTTAAATGCTGGAGATTGCGAGTGTGAGAGCAACAGTGGGAAAAAATGTTGCTCATACCCAGTTCACTCTCCCTTTCAGCATTCATTCTGCCACTGTGACAGAATACTAACCAAGATCCACCTATGGTCTGATTCAGTAAATGGTAGTTCTTACTTAAAAAAAAAAAAAAAAAAAAA
>NW_017729025.1:84848451-84849852 GCF_001723915.1 Gavialis gangeticus | reverse complement strand
CTTAAAAAAAAAAAAAAAAAAAAGTAAAGTATTTTTATTTTTAATGTAATAGACATTTACTCCCAACCTTAATTTTACCTTTAAATACTTTTGACTTGATACCCCTTATGTATTTAAACTCATGTTCTGAGTAATCAGGAAGTCACAGGCAGAGTATTTCCACAAAAATCTTGGAATTGGGCATTCTCTGTTAATCTTTAGAGCAAAAGAACTAACCAATAACAGTACCAATATATATTCAGTAATGCAGGTGGCTGACAGTTCTTGAGTATCTGAAAGCTGGAGGCAATCTTTCACTTTTTTATTAAGGTTTTAGAGATGATTATGATCTGGGGTCAGGAAGAGCAGGTGAGACAATACTGGGTCCATTAGTTTTTGTTATTAATAACTATTACCTATAGGAAAGCCACATATTAAAGGCACTCAAGTGAAAAAGCAAGTGATTTGGGCTATTGGGTCATGGCTTTACCAATGGCAGGTAAATACATGTCTCCTTCTTGAGCTCAGTCTATATGGTGTGTTTGTTTCCTAATATCTGATCATGATAAGGACTTCGGTTAGGAAAAACTGGTGGCAGACAGATGGGATGCTAATGGACTCTTCTTGATGAAGGATTTTTTCCTATATTTTGTGGGAAAAAAATTCAGAAACTGGGCATGCCTATGAAATCCAAGGTAGCTGACAGAAGTGTTACCCACTTGTACCTGGGTATTTGTTTGGTGCTTCTTCTTTCAAAGCCAGATCTTGTTATGGTAATTTCTGTAGTTTTACCTTTTTTATTGGGCCACTGCAGTGTACTATACATGAGTCTATTCTACACTTGAAAAACACTTTCATAGATTTCATAGACATTAGGGCTGGAAGGGACCTCGGAAGATCATTGAGTCCAGCCCCCTGCCCAAAGGGCAGGAAGTCAGCTGGAGTCATAGGATCCCAGCAAGATAAGCATCCAGTTTGCCCTTGAAGGTGTTCAATGTAGGTGCTTGAACCACCTCTGATGGCAGGCTGTTCCAGACCTTGGGGGCTCGGACAGTAAAGAAATTCTTCCTTATGTCCAGCCTGAAACGGTCTTGTAGTAGTTTATAACTGTTCGGCCTCGTCATCACTTGGGGCGCTCTGGTGAACAAACTTTCTCCCAGATACTGGTGGTCACCCCTGATAAACCTATAGGTGGCCATCAGATCACCCCTGAGCCTGCACTTTTCCAGGCTAAAGAGCCCCATGGCTCTCAGCCTCTCATCGTAAGGTCTGTTTTCCTGACCTCTGATCATGCGTGTGGCTCTTCTCTAGACTCTCTCAAGCTTCTCCACATCCTTTTTGAATTGTGGAGCCCAAAACTGGATGCAGTACTCCAGCTGTGGCCTCACCAAGGCCGACTACAAGGGGAGAATGACGTCCCGG
>NW_017729025.1:84836173-84847707 GCF_001723915.1 Gavialis gangeticus | reverse complement strand
TGCAGCCTTGGCTTTCCTGGTTTGCTCCCTGCAGGACCGGACCAGTGCAGAATAATCCTCCTTGGAAGTGAATCCCATCCTCCATCCTTTGTAGGCCTTTCTTTTTAGCCTCAGGAGGTCTGCTAGGTCCCTGGAGAGCCAGGGGGGCTACTGTGCCCTCTTGCTGCCTTTCCTCCGAGGTGGAATCGAATTAGCTTGTGCATTGAGGATTGCTCCCTTGAGGAGCAACCACTCTTCTTGAACTCCCCTCTCCCTGGGGTCGTGGTCCCACTTACATGCTTTATTGTTGAAACTTCTGTCTTCTCTTTTCGCTCTCTCTCCCTCCCTCCTTCCTTCAACCCCTTCCCTCTGACTCTCTGTCTCAATTGTGAATGTATATTTAGTGCTAAACATTAAGGTATATGAGGACTCAACACAGCTGTATGCCTGTTAAATGAAATAAGCAGCAAGAAACATAGTACACCCTATCCCAGCAATAGTACAGGCATATTGTTTGCTCCTGGCCACAATGCAAGGTGCTGGATTTGCTCTTTAATAAAGAACTGTACAATTTGGGTCTTGTTTCCTCCTCTCCAAATGCACTACAAACAACAAATAGTCAGTTGTGGCTCTTAAGTTAACAATTCCTAGCTGTAAATACTGAAATCCTATTTCATTTTACTTAGCAGCATGGCATGCATGTAGCCTTGCAATTGCAAGTTTTAGCATGTATGCACAGGTTGGGATTCTGTTCCCCCTTGTGGTGAAATAGAATCACTGTGACAGAAGTGTGGAGTAGGAGATTCTCCTGCCCTTTGGGCCAATGGCTTAGTGGCTAGGGTGCTTGCCAGGGAGTAAGAGACTCAGGCCCCTCTCTCCCAAAGAGGGTTTGAACCTGCATCTCTAACTTCCCAGGAAAATTATCTAAGCACCAGGCTATGGGTTAGACACCACCCAATACTCTCCCCAGCCCTTCTCTCAAAGGTGGTCCAGTGCACCTTGCCTTGAATATTCATTGCATAGACAGCAGGTAGCCAGGCTAAAACTCAGGGTCCCTTCCTTTCCAGGGCAGTATCCATCTCATAACTACACACCTCTGGCTTGTACCCTTCCTCATGACCACATACATCTTTCTCTCATGGCCATCCATAGGGCCAGCTTCAAGAGGAAGGCTGGAGAGGAGTCTGGCCAATGACTCCTGGCCCATGGCTTAAGCACTGTGCTAGGAATAAGGAGATGCGTGCTCTGGGTAAGGGTTGTGGGAGTTGAATCCACATCTCCTGTTCACTGTAGAAGTGCCCTAACCATTCAGCCATTGGGCTAAATGGTGGGAAGTTTTCCTCCTCGGGTGAACTTTTTCTAGTCGCGGTTTAAAATTTGAGGATTTGCCTGGCCTTATGTTTCTATTTCCCATGACAGTGGCCTAGCTAGAGGGCATTCCTATTGAGCATGCTCAGTGGGACTGCATGGACTATGCTGAATTGCAACTTGCATGTCAAGTGCCAGAAACTGCAATAATGTTGCTATATGTGCACCATTTAGGCACACCAAACTAAACCCTATTTCACTTTAAAAGTTCTGTGGCAGGGCTCCCACAGTGGATGGTTCTTTACTATGGAGTTTTCTTCCCCATTTGTATGGTGAAACTTAGCCTGTTGACCCTTAGTGCATTGTATTTCCCTTGTTCTGCTCAGCCAAAGTTGACATGGGTAAAGAGTAGTTGTTTTCCCTTGGAGGACTGTCTGGTTCTTTTTTTAAAAAAAACCATATTTAAAAGTAGCTTTTATTAGATTTTATAAATAGTACATTTACTGGTTAACATTTTAAATAGTCTTGTATCTATTTGAATCATATGGCCTTTGCATGCATACATTCTGTGCACTGTAATGATCAGTGCAAACAGCACCTCCAGCAGGAGATGGTGCTGTCTTTATCTTACTCTTACATTGTTGTTTTATATTATGTTTTTATCTCTGATTGGGGGTGTGATGAGGCTAGAAGAAAGTTTCAATTTGCTTGTACATTGTTGAATTTGTCACCTTCAGCATCCCAATGAATCAGCTGACTTCTGTAAGCAAGTATTATAACTGGTGGCAGCCACTTTAAGATGATAAAAAAGCTCTTTTGTCCAAGAAAAAATGTACTGGCTGTACTGATGACAGAAGAATCAGTGAGAGGTTGACAGACTTTGAGTAACTCCTATTTGTATGTGACTGGACTGATGAAAAAAGCAGCACAACATCTGGCAGTGTTTTTGGATGGTTCTGCCAAAGCTTTTAATCAGCATCTCTCCAATGCAGATTCTGGGCCTTATGGGCAGTTAAGAACTCATATCCATATGGTACAGAAGGGACTGACCCTTCTGAAGTACTAGAAAGAAGAGGTATCTGAAAGGAACCTCAGTATAGCCCTTTGTTCATTTGAGAAGACTGTTCAGCAGCAATTTCCTGTGCCACTGGCTGGAAGGTGGTTCAAGTGAAGCAGAACATGCTCTTCTAGATCTGGAACAGACAGTGTAGAGGAATTTCATGCCCAGTCTCAAGAAATGAGGGAACCTAAGTGAAAAATCTATTCATAAATGGTTTGATGCAGGAATGAGAGAATGTCATAACATGCTGGTAGAAGAAGATAAGATAATGGATAAAATTGGGGCGTTTTCTTAAAAGCATCCACAGTTGATTCCAAGTTTCACAGTGATTCCTTTGTATCACTTCTTTGTATGAGAAACATCATTTTGAGAAATGATGGCTAGTCAGATGGCTAAAAAAAGATGGCGATGGCCTGAATGCAAGCTATTTTCAAGCATTTCATGGTTCTGGAGAGAGAAGCTGTTTGCCAGGTGTGTCCCAGACCAGAAGATACTTGCAAGTGGTGGGCAGGCGAAGGCTACTGGAAACTATATTGCGCAAGCAAAGGCAAGCCATGTCCTGAGAAACTGGAGTATGCTGATACAGTAGAATCATTATCAGGAACTCTTAGGATGGCCCATATGAAGAACTGGCTAGATATGGCTGGAAAAATTAACAACTGGAAAACCACATGTTGTTGGGCTCAGGCTCTGAAATAAATCTGATAGAAATTCTGTGGCGCGGAAGGGGAAGAAAAATTGTACTGCAGGAATTAAATTGGTAATGACTAATATTCATCTGCTGCAGATAACAGAACTTTAGCTTTCACTGAATGTGGTAGACTTCTGTTGAGATGGCCAGTGTTTCTAGCTCTGTGGTTTTTAGAATGGACTTTATTCAGGAGTATCACAAGAACTCCCAGGGTGTTAACAGAAGAAACTTGTTCCTGGGTAATATTCAGATACTGAAGCAGGAGGAATTATGGACTGGAGAGGAACAGCTCCAGTATCGAATGGTTCAGATAGAGATGAGTCTGCCTCAGGCAGAGGGTTGGACTGTAGATGACTGATGGAGGTCCCTTCCAGCCCTACTTTTCTATGATTCTGTGAACTCTTATGGTCTTATAGGTGTCTTTGTCCTGCCTGCCACATAGCAGATACATTTCCTATGGTGACTTGGAGGAAGGATGTGATAAAACCAGCTTATTATATAATGATGTGCTGGAGGATGCAGGTGAAGCTGCAGGGAGACAAAACTGCAAATATTCAGTCATGGTCCATGTTTAGCAAGACTCTGTTTCAAGGTGGATGACCTGGTGAATTCCAAGTCAGAGCAATTAATTTGACTGACCAAGAGGTATGGATAATGAAAACTCAGACCAGGGGGACAGTATCCAATGTATTTCAGAGTCTCTCACAAGTTCAGAGGTCAAGAATCATTAAGCAGGTCAGGCAACAAAAGAGCTAGAGGCTGACTTAACATAAGCAAATAAAAATCCACAAAAGTAATTAATTAAAGCAGTTGTTTTTACAGTATGCTAACATATTCTGCAAGAATAATGAGAAGTTTGGAAGATATGATCAACTGTGACATTGGCTTCTACTTCAATTAGGAGTGTATTTGTTAAGCAGTCCCCAAGTCAGTTTCTCCTGGTACACCAGATCTCCTCAAGTCTCGACTAGGCTTTTATGACTACAGCTGAGGATGCTCAAGGACATGTAGCTTGCTCTATCAGACTATCTTTTAGTATGTTATTGAGCTTCCCCTTTGCTGCTATGAACTGAGCAGAAGAGATTTAAGGCACCAATAATTCAATATAGCTACCCAATTCCCCACATTAGCAAACACCCTGAATAAACTCTTTTAGGACTTTTAATTAAGCATCTGAACACTACCTTTGTGATATCTTGCAGAATGTCTTTGTGATTCATGAATATGTTAGACAACACACCTGTGTATTAAATGACCTAGTGTAAGTTTTGAGAACTGAACACATTCTTGTGTTGCCTAAATGACTTCACTTGTTTCCATAAAACATGATAGAAATGGAAAGGATTTTAAAGATTTTCAAGGAGTCAGAGCTTAAACTTGCAGGAAACAAATATCACTTTGGGAGCTGTATCCTGGGCGATAGAGTCAATGAAGATGCATCAGAGTTTAAGTCACAAACTGAATGTTAAAGGGCTAGGACACCCCTACAAACCTGAAAAGAGTATAGACATTGATAGGCCCCTGCATATCCTACAAGAGATTCATAGACATTTTTACATAATGGTCAGTGCCACTATATCAGCTAAAAGCATCATTCTTTAGGCCCTGGAATAGCAAAATGTATCTGAATAATTGAAGAAAAGACGTCTGAATCATTCTGTGCTCAAAGTCCTGTTCTTTTGTGGTACAGTTCTATGCCTTCAGAGGTGTCTGTTGAGTGTTGCACTTAAACTAATGAAATCAGTAGGAACAAACCATAAATTAGATGCATGTTTGGCTACAGAACTGGAGCATCTCACTAATGTGGAGGCCCTCAAGACCTATCATATATATTTATAAGGTACAGAATTTAGATATATACAAATCAGTGTTGTGCGGTATCATCTTACAAAGCACAACACAGACAAATATCTGAGGAGATGGGTTTATAAACTACTCACATATGCATTCCTAGTTCTTTATAACTCTGTAAAGCAAACTATGCTTGTAGGTGCTCTGAGCCAGGTGAGCCCAGTGGCACAATAAACTGTGACTTAGGCTTGTGATGACATCAGGCAAGAGCAGTCTGTGGACACCAACTTCGTTCTGATGTGTAAACAGTTCTACTGAAGGAAATTTGGACTGGGAAGAATAAATTGAATTCAGCAGATATTAACTGTTGATCCTGCTACCAGCCTGCAATGTGAGATAACAGAATTATCTTGCCAGAAAACGTTGTGGTGAACCATACAGGAACATCCTCATGAAATCAAAGTAGCAGGCAGCCCTGGTATGAAAAATCACTAAGCCAAGTATCCGATAGATGTTTCTGGCTGGACATAACTACGCAAATGTCAAGGACTGGGTAGTTTCCTGTCTTACATCTCAAGAAAGATGTAAGACAGGGCAGTGTTAAAGATCTGACAAAATAAGCTGTAGCCTACAAATACTCATGACTTTCTGAATGAGTTAGTTTAAGGTGCCAGACTGCCCTACCATCTGCCTAACTTCAGACTAAGATGGCTAACTACCACTCTATCAAAAAAGGACAGCATACATAAGGAGAGACAGAACTCTCTTCAGTGGAAAAAGCAACCAACTAAACCCTGGAAAATCATGTAAATTGACTTGAAGGTCTACTTTAGAAACTCTATGTGGAAATCAATATTTACTGCATCTGCATATAATGATATATTCTAAGGGAATGTGGTGGTGAAGCCAATGAGGGCTAAAAAGAGACAGTAACAGATGACTGATGAAACAGGCTACAATTGGATCCACTCTGCAGTGATCCAGAGAATGAATTTGAATCATGGCTCTTATACAGGGTTTGCTGAAAGTTCCAGAAAACCAAGATGAAGACAAATCTTGGCCATCTTGTAAGTAACAGGAAGTGAAGACAGTAAACTATACCATTATTTCAATTTTTTCTAATCAGTGAATACCGACATGATTAGAATGCAAAGTTTTATTTTATTGTCTACATATAATAATAGCTACTGTTAGTGATCTGTGACTTTCTGTGAGATTATTTGCAGGCTATGTAAATCCAAGATTCTCAATGTATCAGTAGTTCTGGTGGCAAGAGCTGACAAGATCTCCTGTGCCTTCATATGTGTATGATGTAGTGGAGGCATAGAGGAGACAGAAGTAAACACACCATGCGCAAGATATCTAGCAAATTTACTAGTTTTGGGAGGAAAATTTACATAGTATGTATTCAACACTCTTAATGAAAACTTGGAAGACTTCTGTGTCCTCTAAGAATTGGAGCATCAATTTCACCGAAGGTGCAAAGAAGAATGGATCTCTGGATTCTTCCATTTTCTAATCAGTTTTTGCAACCATCTGTGAAGAAGTAAAAATGTCCCTAGACATGGGTTCTAGATGTCAACAGATCCTCTGAGTATCAGGATAACTGTTGGAAGACTACACCAAATTGGATAAAAGGGCACTGCCCGAAGGTGCTGAGATCTGTTAGCAAGTCTATGTGGTGCTGTTCTCTAGGTGAGAAGCCCTGGTGCAAAATTGGCAATTTAGTCTGAGGTCAAGTAGAAGGCAGGGTAAATTTATACCTTATAGACTAATCGAAGTGTGTGGATTGTGTATGTATGTGTTTTTCTTATACTTACTTTACTTCATCAGTTTTCACGTACATGCAACCGATTTAAATAGCCCCCCCAGTATACTGTAAGGGTCATCTATTTACCCAATTATATAATATATAAGCCCCATATATATACAACAGAGTTGCATCTTACACGGGGGTTGCGTTCTGAAGTCAGCACATAAGGTGAAAATTGCATATAGTTGAAAATCCCTTAAATCGCCCTTCCTGCCGGGCTTCAGTGCCAAGCAGCCGCTGCCGCTGCAGGGCCCAGACAAGGCGGGCACAGCGCCACACAGCCCGTGTGTGCAGTGCAACAGCTGCGCCTTCCGCACGCACTCCTCACCCCTCTCATCTTCCACCACCTCATCCCGCCAGGGCAGCCAGCCGAGTGTGAGCAAGCTGCTGCTCCCCAGCCATGCCGGCGCATGCAGGCAGTACCATGCGGTGCTGCACTACGCGCCATGCCCCGGCCGGCACCTGGCAGCCAGCCCCAGCAGTCGAGCACATATAGCTGAATTCACGTAGGTTAAATGCGCGTAAGATGCGACTCCACTGTATATGGCTTAATCCGTCTGTCTGTGTGTCTATCTCTATGTCCGTCTGTGTGTCTGTCTGTCTGTCCATAATGCTTTTGGGGGGCATGGCTCCTGGCAGGGCGTGGCTCCAGCCAGTGCTGTGTCAAGAATGCCCATCAAGAATGATGAGCAGGGCACGGCTTCAGTAGAGCAGGACAGGCAGATGTAGACCGTGGGGGTGGGGAGTGTGGCGCGGGGCCGGACGTGGGATGGTGGGGATTGGCATGTGGCCGGATGCGGAGTGGTGGCAGTGCAGGGTGGTGGGTGGCAGCAGCAGCTGCCATGTACATGCTTCCTCCCACCCCACTCCTGGGAAGTGGCAGCGGCATGGGGTGGTGGGTGGCGGCACTCTGACACATCAGATGCTGTAAAAGGACTACTATTATTTGACCTATGGAGTTTTTATGTACATGCAACCCATTTAAATAGTCAGCCTCTCCAGTATACTGTAAGGTTCATTTATTTGCCCAATTATTTATCTTGGTGGATCTAAATAGGGAGATTTATTTAAGTAATAGGATTACTGACTGTTATTGTTGGCTACCTTAGTTGCTGTACAGTTTTTGGTTGTAGCGATGTTGGTCTAAGGACGTAAGCAGGCAAGGCCTTTGGGTAGATGTGATATCTTTTCATAGACAAACCTATGAACTTCATGTCACAAATATACTGGATACAAACAATCATGAACTCGATATAGATGTTCACTTTATGACACATTATAACCTGCCTGACCTTACCATTTACACTTCCTTCCCCACCTTCCTCCCCAGCCCTCCTTCTCTACCCTTTGTCTTCCTAATTTCCAGCTACTTACTTTTTCTCAGACTGCCTCTGTTTTTACCATGGAGAACTCAACTACAGCAGTCTCCCTTGCTTATCTTTGGCATTATTTCCCCCTCCCCTCCCTTCTCTACCCATTGTTTTCCTTATTTCCACCTATTAACATTCTCACTGACCTCCTGTCACACTTTTAGCTTCTTTCATTCCTCAGAGATCTCAGAACAGCAGAAAATCCCTATACCTGAAGACAGGTGTTTGTGCCTGAAAGCTTGCAAAGAAATTTTCTCCAACTGATCAGTTGGTCTAATAAAAGATATTACACCTACCCAAAGAACCTTGCCTGCCTATAGTTGCTGTACCGCTTGTATTTACATAAATTAATTGCTCAGAAACAGTGCATTGTGCACATTTTATATTTGTGTATAAATAATTTGTAGATGCTTTTAATAATTTAGTCATTAGTGCTAATTTGAAGGAGAAATAATCACATTTGTGGGATATTGCTAAAGCATCAGTTTCATACAGTAACAGGAAGTCACAGAAAATCCAGCCAGGATCATTTATTGACACACATGTTGGCTGAGATTCCTCTAGCCTCTCTGTCTGCAAATGCCTTTGCCTGCATGTTTGCAGTCATTCCATTGTTATTTCTGGAGTGTTTTTTAAGTAGATGGACACTCTTAATTGAGATTAAATCAGCTCATAAAACTTAACAGCTCTGTAAAAATAATGATGGTGTAGGATTCTGGTGTAATTGGTCATCACGGGAGGAAATGTTTGCATATGTATGTGGAAAGGGAGCTTCCTCAGCAAGGCTTATGACCCTATGTCGTGATCACAGGAAATGCTGACTTACTGACTTTGTTAGGGTAGCATTTTGCCAATGTGACTGGGCTGGATGCAGCATTTTAGAATCAATCAAAAGGAAATTCCATTCTTTAGAAGGAAATCATGTCGTATTTTACTAATGAAGGGGAATGGATGCATGCATTTGAAATATTTTTGAAGTATGTGTATGCTGCAATCTTCAGCCAGTTTAGGTATCTGAAGCAGTCCAGGTGAGGCTGGATAGAGCTCAATGTGTGATACTTTAGCCAGCTTCTTGGATTTGTTTGAACCTAAAAATCAGAGAAGCTCAAGGACTGTAAACCTGTGTGAATCAAAACTGAAGGAAAGAGTTGTCATAAATCCTTGAATGTGGAAATCACCATGTTAAGCTGTACAGTGCAGTTAGAATAAATCACTTTAAAGGAATATATGCATCATAATTAGTAATATGAGGCGTATGTCAAACCACAGGTAATCCTACTTGAGGATGGAGGCAGCCTAATGACCATGGGTCCAATTTTGCCCTCTAGGAGGGTCTACCACTTTAGAAAGAGGTCTGCAGAGGACAGCTGTCATTCCTATTACTCCTCTAAGCTAAGAGGACTGTGCACCATACTGATAACTTCTGTTTTTCCTAGAATTAACCTTATCACCTGTAAAAACAACTGAGCAAAAAACCCCACCTATGCAATTTTGCTTTCTTTCCCTGACAAACTGCAAGAAAAAAACCTTGACTGCTAAGTAGACAATTTTCCCCCCAGAAAAACTGTTGGACTTTTGTTAATAGTAAAGAAATTAATACCTTTATAATCATATCCCAATTTTCTGACTTTCGTTATAACATTGCATTCTTTCGGGTTTAAAACTAGAAAATGATTAGGTGATCACCATTTTTATTAAATATTTTATTAGTATGAACTAGTTAATTAGGTTGCCTGTTTTATGGTAGGTATTTGTTTTGTCTTTAAGGTTCGCTCTCCTCATTGCATGTTATTCTTCTACAGATGTTATCATCTCCTTGCTGCTTGCTCACTGTAAGAGTAATACGAATAAGAAACCTCCGTCGGTCAGATCCCAGTGAGTATCTCTAATGTTCCTAGAAATTTCTCATAGTTCTAAAAATTATCAGAATTTAACAGAATACCACAAGCACCAGAGTCTAATAAAAGAAAGTAATTGTTGTTATTATCATGCATGCAGATACTTAAAGCATCACAATATGATATGGCTCATTATCATAAGAACCAAGATGTACATTACTGTGCAAATATAACTGATTAACTGAACTTAGGAATATAATGAGGACAACATATTCAACACAAATTCAGAAGTATCACAAGGTATTATGTTTCCTGGATTAAAAAAAGTCCCAGTTTTCTTTGCATTCACTTTAGTATCTTTTCCATGTCATTCATGTAAGGCACAAATGGCCTGGTGCATTTACCATCTAGTGAAGTCAATGGGTGTGTAACTGTGAGCCTGGGGCTCCTGTTACTTTAAGGAGATAAATGGCAGCAGATAGAGCCCAGACAGATGAGCAGGGGACAGCCGTAAGAAGGAAGACAGCAAAGAAATACTGATGCCTAGGCAGGGAGCTGCCCATTAGAGTTAAAGCGCGTACCTGTGGCCAGTCAGGAGAATTCTGCCTGCGGAGTAGGGTTGCCAAGCCTCCCAGATTGGCTGGCAGTTACCGGAATCAACATCTGAAAGCAATCCAAGAGATTGATATTGTGATTGGGTTGAAAAGTACAACGAATGACTAGAGGTGCACCAATACATCAATCCCATATTGGATTGGCACTGATACAAAGAAAATTGACAGTATTAGCAACTGGCTTTTTTTGGCTAATGTCCCTGATCATTTCACTGATAAATGCCCTGTGTATGTGCACAGCCACAGTACAGCAAGCAGGAGGCCAGGAGCGCAGCCCAGCAGCATGGAGAGCAGCCAGGTCCAGCTGCTAAGTCTGTTGTGAGGGAAGAGGCATGGGGTTGGGGAGCAAATTGAGGACCCAGTGGTGAAGGGGAGGGAGTGGAGCTGGGGCAGGGGCAGGTGCTGGACAACCAGGGTGGAATGCAGAATGAAGCTATGAGTGACTCCTCCGGGGGGCATAGGGATGGGGTGGCAGCTCCTGCTGCTGGTGCACCCCAGGAGGGCATAGGGGGCATGTGCCCCTGGATCTGCATGCAGAGCAAGAGTGGGCTGTTGATGAGGGCTCTGGCCAGGGATGCTGCCAGACTCTTCCCAGTGGGGTATTGGGTCAGGGCTGCACTTGGGGCAGGCAGCAACGGCACTGGGAGGGGGGCTACAGCTAATTTTGGGGTGGCTGCAGCCCTCCCTGTACTCCTGCTCCCAGTGCCACCACCACCTGCCCTGAGCACAGTCTGACCCAGTCCTCCACTGGGAAGAACTCAGCACTGCCCCAGCCCACAGTGGCAGCCCACCCTTGCCCCATGCGCAGATCAGGAGGCACATGCCCCCCGTACCCTCGCAGGGTGCTCATAGTGGTAGGAGCCATACCCCCTTGGATGAGCTGCTCATGGCTCCATTCTGCCCTGGCTGTGTAGCATCTGCCCCTGCTGTGTAGCATCTGCCCCTGCCCCAGCCCCACTCCCTCCACCACAGGGGCCTCAATCTGCCTCCCTACACCCCTTCCCTCCCCCATTGCCCCTTTTCCGACAACAGACTTACCAGCTGCTCTCCAAGCTGTCTGACTACATATC
>NW_017729025.1:84821374-84831173 GCF_001723915.1 Gavialis gangeticus | reverse complement strand
CCAGTTCTTTGGCTGTGATACCAGCTCTTGCACCGAATTCCTACACCCCTTCCCTCCCCCATTGCCCCTTTTCCGACAACAGACTTACCAGCTGCTCTCCAAGCTGTCTGACTACATATCAGCAATTGGACCATATCAGTTGATATGGCTTGTTAAAAATCAGCCATCGGTATCGGCCCGAAAAATCTCTATCGGTGAACACCTATTAATGACATTACATCATGTTGAGGGGAAAAATCTCCTGGAATAGCTTCAGTCAGAGTTGGCAACCCTACCGGGGGGGAGTTGGCTGCAAAAGAACAGGAACCTAAGGAAATAGCCTAGTAAGGGCACAGCCTAGTTTGTGCAGCAGGAATGCTGCTAGAACAGTGACCATAAGCTGCCATAATAATTGGCCTTTGGGCCCTAATGAGAAACCCCTGCTCAGCTATAGCATCACCTGACCAAAAGAGGCAGTACTTAGTCTGCATATAAGCCTGGGGCCTGAGCTCAGGTCAGGCAGTCTGGCCTAGCAAGCTGCAGAGTGAAGAGCTCCTGGCTGCAGACTGCAAGAAGAGGCTCTGCTGACTTCTGGATTCCCCTAAGTATAAAAGTAAGGTAGTGAAGGCTTGTTATTAGACCTGTGCAAATAGGGAAGTATTCAATTCAGGTTCAGATACTTCAGAGGACAGGGATTCAATTTGGAGATTCATATCACTGTCCTGAATCGATTCAGCCAAATCAGCTTCGGAAGATTTGGTGCTGATTTGGAGAAATTCGGTGATTCGGATCAGCTGAGGAAAGGCTGGCACAGCCAGGTGGCTCCTCCAGCTGTGCCTGCCTCTCCCTGGGCAGGGGGAGCCATGGGAGAAGCCCCATACTCACCAGCTACAAGAGCGGCAATTGGGGCTTCTGAAGGCTCATGGCAGAGCCACCCCACACAGTGCAGGGCAGTGGGAGGCAGCAGGGATCACCACTCCCTCCCCACCCGCTTGGCAGCTTCCCCATTGTGTGGGTGCAGCACTGCTCAGCAGGGCACTGTATGCTGTCTGGGAGGTGGGGCCACTGGGGCTGAGTGCTGCCAGGCTCTGGGTGACTGCTGGAGCTGCCTCTGCTCCCAGACAGTGTGCAGTGTTCTGCTGAGCCACACCACACCCGCGCCATGGGGCACCTGCTGCATGGGTGCCAAGTGGGGGGGGGGGGCGATCCATGCTGCCCCCCCACTTCCCTGCGCTGCACAAGGGGACTCTGCCATGAGCCCTCAGAGGCCCCTGATTGCTGTTGCCAGAGACAGTGAGTGTGGGGCTTTTTTTCTTTCTTTTTTCTTTTTTTAAAGTGGGGGAGGCTGGGCCGGGTGGGGGATGGGGCCAGGCAGGGCAGCCATGGGGGCTCTTCCCATGGCTTCCGGCTTGTGCCTGTCTCTGCCCCAGCAGGGGGAGCTGCAGCTGGCCCAGCCAGCATGGGAGGGGGCGCAATGCAGGTGTGGCTTACTCCAGGTGGCAGCAGGGCATAGCTCCCACTTCCAGGGCTGCTGCACCCACATCCCATGCCCCTGTGCCCCCCTCCCCAAGTAACATGCCTCGCCCCTCCCTGGCTGGGCAGCTTGTCCCAGCCCCAATCCCTCCCTCCCCTATGCTCCTTCCCTCTTCCCTCTCCCAACCCCAACAGACTTACCAGCTGGAGGCAGCTGTGAGCTGCCTGCTTAGTCTATGGCCAAATCGCCGAATCAACCAAATCTCTTCTGAATTGATTCAGATGCTGTGAATTGATTCAGAGCTTTTACTTGGTCTCCTGAGTCTATTCAGATTTGGGGATTCAATCCCCAAATCGGGCCGAATCTCCTCTGAATTGAATCAGCTACCGAAGCTTCACGCAGCCCTACTTGTTATCAGGGTGATATAACCCAGGGCAAGGGGAGGTATGGCTATTCTGACAGTAAGCTGCTGTTGATATCTGGGACTCTGTGTGGGTTTATTTTCTGTTATAGCCAATGTACTTATTCCTTTGTTACAGTTCATACTGGCAGTTTGGGTTTAGGAATATTAGGAGTGTTATGGAAGTCCCAATAGTGCCTGAGGGCAAGAGAGTGTCTTGAGCCTACCAAGGGCTGGGGGGCCTGGTACATAGAGTAGGTTTGAGCATAGATGGAGGGAGAAAAAATTATTTGGTGGGGCTGAGCACATACATGCATGTGTGTGTGTGTGTGTGTGTGTGTGTGTGCGCGCGCGCGCACCCCCTCCCAGCAGGTAAGTCTGTGGGGGAAGGGGAGGGGAAAGAGCCATGCATGGGGGAGAGAGTGGGGCTGTGGCTAGGGCAAACCTTGCACAACAGGAGCAGGGCATGGGATGGAGGTGTGAGCAGTTTGTCTGGGGAGTGTGGGGAGGGGGTGGTGGCTCCCACCACTGCACACACCCTGGGATGACGGGGGGGGGCATGTGGCCCTGGATCTGTGTGGGGCAGGGCAGGCTACTGCTGTGGGATGGGGCCAGGGCAGCACTAGGCTTCTGTTGGCAGGGGCTGGGCCAGGCCGCGCTCAGGATGGGCAATGGCAGCACTGGGAAGGGGGGTCAGGGGGCTATGGTGAATTTTGGAGTGGCTGCAGCTTCCCCCCGATAACCCCCTTCCTAGTGCCACTACTGCCCACCACAAGCACAGCCCGGCCCATCCCCTGCCCCCCCCATCCCCCGCTGGGAAGAGCCCAGCACAGTCCCAGCCCCAGCCTGCAGCAGCATCCTGCCTTGCCCTGTGCAGATCCGGGGGCATACCTCCACCATGCCTCCTGGGGTGTGCATAGCAGCAGAAGCCATGCCCCCCCACATGAGCCACTCATGGCTCATTCCCACACCCTGCGCCACCACGCCTGTGCAGCACCTGCCCCTCCCCAGCCCCAGCTCCACTCCCTCCCTCACCACTGCATGCATACCCTTCCCTCCCCTGCTGCAGCCACCAGAAGCCTGTGGCTAGGCTGCCTTGCTGCCCTACCACTGCCCTGCATTGGGGAGGGGGGGGCTAAGCCCTGTTAGCTCCGCCTTCTGCTGCCAATGGGCTACAGCCTAAAGAGAGATGATGGCTTAGCATGAGCTGAAAGCAAGTAGGAGCGAAGGGCCCAGACAAAGCCAAAGTAGGCTCATGGCTCAAAGCTGGGCTGAGACAGGGCCCTGAGGGCCCAGATAGAGCCAAAGCAGGTTCATTGCCCAAGGCAGGTTGGAGAAAGGGCCAGGGGACCCAGGACCAAAGTAATGAGACAAGAACTGGAGCCCAGAAGCCAGGTCTAGCCCAGTTGGCCCGGGCTAAAAGGCCCAGCTAAAGAAAAGGGGTGGAGACTTATGAAGGCTGAGGTCCTGACAAGGGAGTGATGGTACAGTAACACCTGTGAGGTATGGACATGGTTGTAGGGGAGGTTGGAGGCTGTGAATAGCCCTTAAGGATACAGATGCCCAGCTGGGCATAGATGAGCTGATGGGGCCTACTTGGTGTGAAGGCAGTGTTAAAACTGGTGGGGTCTAGCAGGGACCTACTAACTGTCATGGGAATGGCAGCTTGCTCTAAGACCCATTAGGTAGCTTCTCTTAAAACATACATCAAGGTGTGGCAGGTGAGTGAGAAGGGGAGGAAAAGAGAGGGAGAGCTGGAGTGCAGCAAGGGTTATGTGATCACCAGGGCATGCCCTGTTGCCCAAACTTTGCTACAGGTTGTTTTTCCATTTGCTACATCTGGGCATTTGATCGGGTTGAAAATTTGCTTCTGACAGATTATTACAACTGAACATCTAAGCATATGGTGTCAATAACTTGTCACTGCTCTTCCTCCATGCATTGTGGTAGGACAAATCCTGTTTCTCTGAATAGAGGAAAGATGGTTCCAAGCCACATGGCCACCTCTTCTGATCTCGGAGCTGGAAGGTTTTCTGAGGAGCTATCTAAGTTCTGTTAGTTACAGTGCTGTTCTGTAGGGACTGCTGTACTAGGCAAGAGAACTGAACATTCTAGTTTTGCCTCTCCCATCTTGACCTGACCATGGCCACACTTCCTTTGGCTGTGAGAAACATGCAATGAGCTCTTGGCTAGTCAGTGAGGGCTCTTGCAGGACTTTGTCTTTTCAGGGAGCCCTTTGAACATATCATCTGGGCAGCACAGGCTCTTGCTACTACTTTAGTGAAGCTTCAGGGTGCGGGCACTGCAACCATTTTGCCTGACCAGGTCACCTGGCACAGCGACCTTCCTTGTGCCAATTTAGGGCAGGGGGAAAGGACGGGTGAACAGTGGAAGTGCTCACCTTCTGGGATTCAGAGCCATATGAAAGCAGTGGCTCTAGAAACAGCCTTACCAACCAGCTGAAGAACCAGCTCTGCTCCTTCCATAGACAGAGCTCCAGCAGGAGCCCATGCTGACCAGGCTGGGAGTTGAGAGAGCTCATTGCATATGTGGACCACAGCAGAAGAGTGGTATGACTTGCCTTCCCCTGGGATCCACCCCTTGACCTGCTTCTGTGGTCATTGACATTCCCCTTCTAAAAAAAGATGAGAAAAAACAGCATAAAGCTGCCTATTTTACCCTTATGCCTTGAGTCCTAGTTATCCTCAGGGATGAAATTTCTGGCCACTCTATGCTGATCAGACTAGGTGTCAGGGATTGAGTCTCTTGCACTTCTTTCTTCCAAAAGTCTTCCATGGTTTTTAAGCATGTTTTCTCTCTTGGCTTCTGGCCTGGGTGTGATTTCTATTTTGGCTTTTCTCTTGGCTTCCTGCCTGGGTGTCATCTGGTCTTGGAATCTGAACACCTCCCAGACTCTTTACCCTTCTGAAGTATGTCTAGCTTTTGGACTTTTAAGATTAAATTTTGCACTATCCAGCTTCAGACTCTTTGACACTGCATGCAAGGAGTGAAAATCAAAGGTCTGTTTGATGGAATTCAGGACATTTAAAGACGTGTAACTTGTACTGTTTTCAGGTTCTTCAATATACATTTTACAACAGTGTGGGTTCTCCCTTGGGCTAAATAGCTCTTACTTAAATTTAGAGCTGCACTTACCAATAATGAATATACATTCTTCTTTTGATACGTTACTTTTTAATCTGGCCACACTGAGCGTAAATTGGTATAACTTGCATATAACTGGGACTAGAAAAAAGAGTGCAGCAAACAGGAGAGCGAGATTGAAAAAAAAACTGCCACAATTTAACTGACTCCTAAGTCTCCAACTCCTTGGTCTATCAACGCATCAATTTAAACCCCCTTAAACAGTTTACCACTGCAAAAAGGAGATTAAGTACCTTTAAGGACACCATGTTTTCAAAAGTAGGCCTAGTTTTTGGTGCCCAATTTGAGACATCTTGTGATGTGTTATTTTGGAGGTGCAAAGCACCCACAGCTGCCACAATGAAGTTGCACAGTGCTTTTGAAAATCTGGATCTCTCCAGATGGACACTGAAGAATTAAGGCACCTAAAAACAACAGACACTTTTGAAAATCTAGGTCAAGGACATCTGATTTTACATCATTTAAGTTTGTATGTGACTTCAGGCTTTGCCTGCTCTTTGTATCTCTATTTACATTAAGTTGTTATATGTGAAGCTATCAGAAAGTCGTTCTATTTTTACCTTAGTTTTTATCCCTTTCATCTTGATTATGTTGCACATTAAATGAATATCAAAACTATTTTTTCATCTGTTATCCTAGGCTAATACTCATATCATCCTCTAACATCCATTTGTATAAAGGTTGCTAAATGACCAGTCCTTTTATCAAGCTATCTGATAATGTTGTGGCCATTTTCCAATGTGTTGGTTACAGGTTTAGAACCAAAATTGTGTAAAGCTTGGATCTCATTTGGTATTGTCAGTTCATCCTAAACTGCAATATAAAAGGATTTGCCATGGATTACTGAACAGAAATTATACACACACAGAAAAATCAGACTTCACTACCACAATGTGATCTTTGTAGCTAACAGGAGACTGATTACTACCCAAGCCACGCAGATTATGTGTGCTTTAGAGGATGCTCCCAAATGTAACTGACAATTTTCACAAGGTTAATAGTAAATGTAATTCCAAGCTGTATTTCTACAATGTTAGAGCTGCATTTGTATAATCTCTACAATGTTAAGTAAATCCTAACACAGTATTCATATTGTCAAACCCCCTGTGAGTGATGCATTACCCTTATGAAAGAGAAGCCTTGTCAAACACTGGTCTCATTGACCAAGAAATCAATTATTACCAAAATCATATAAATGTATATGCATCATGCTGGGTCCAGATGGGTGTATGCGTGCGCGCGCGCGCACACACACACACACACACACACACACACACACACACACACACACACACACACACACACACACACACACACACACACACACACACACACACGTCTGGAACCAGCCTGATATCACAGAAAAACAAAACGAAAAAACAAGCTCAAGTGTTTACCATTTAGTAGCAGCTACTACTTTATCTTATAGTTATGATTAAGTTTCTACAGGAAGCATATCAATATACACTTTTTATATTATACCTGTGTGAGGGAAGGTATACAAGTCATATCCACCCAGGTCACAACACTGGGTAGAAAATGTATTAGGCACATCTTATATGCTCTTCTCTGTGTTTATGGTTTCTGACTACATATGCTGGTGTGCCAGAAGGGTTTCATTAAGAACTCTTTTAAGCTCTTGTGCAAGTCAAATGGCAAGATAAAATCACAAATAGTGAAGTTGTAGAAAGGTTGCGCAAGCAGGGCCAAATTATATAAATGCAAAGCTTGCTAGTCAGCTGACACCTACTCCGTATATTTTAAGGGTAGCTTAATGATAGTGTTATAAGGTACAGTTGAAATACAAGCTGACTCAGATGTGTATTTGACCCAAGGTCAATCCTATCAAACAAAACAAAGTATTTATTTCATTGAAATAAGTATAGGTTCTAATACCTAATCAATACTTAAGAGAAGAGACAGAGACAATTACCCTAAAAGATCCTTAAGATTGCAAAATCAAACATGCAGAAGTTAGGCTGTGCTAAAATTCAGGTGGTTGCTTGCATAACTTTAAATTTGGACCACTTCGGCCTATATATGTGTGGTAACATCTTGAATTACGTGATCACATATGATTGTTAATAGGACTTCTTCCTCATTCTTTGTACAGGACAGACCTTCTCTGGGGGTGAATTATAGAGACTTTTATAGCCTGAAAGCTATGCATTAAGAAATGGGATAGGCTGTCCATTTCCCACTCCCTTCTCATAGTCTTTTTTGAGGTCATGGGTCTACCCCCTACACTGTTTCTGGAGGGTCTAGTTTTTAAGAATTCTGAATCTCTTGGTCAAAGAGTTTGTGTGCCGGTAAGAGGAGGAAATCTTTAGCAGTAGGGATACTTGCATATGTGCCTTATACCCATCTGCCCTCTATCATATACAACAAGTTAGAAAAAAGGAGCCACCCCAAAACTGTTCCTCAAATTCAGTGAATAGGAGTACGTAAAGTTCCAACTTGTCCTAGTACTGCTGAAGAACAGCAAATGTGTGTGTGTTGAATGGGGGGGTTTGGGAGATTAAGAAACTATTCAAAGAGGTGAAAATATTTCTCCTGTTTATTTAATTGTGAAAAACAATATGTTTGTCTCTCTTCTGGAATTTATACAAGGAAGAATCAAGACTACCTAACTTGTTACCTATATTAGTATCTATCCCTCTCCCTCTCGGCCTGATACATTGGGCAATTATAACTCGCCATAAGTTGGACCCCCCCTCCCCCCAACAAAGAAAAACCAAGGTTCATTGTAGCATGATGCATTCATTTTTCCTTTGCCATTTAGCACAGGGTGCATTCCTACTTTAACTGCTGCATTGTATCTCTTCTCATACAGTAAGCCAGCCTGATTGCTATGTGACCCTATGGTTGCCAACTGCTTCGGGTGAAAAAGCCAGGACCAAGACCATCAATAACTGCAAAAACCCAGTTTGGAATGAAATTTTCTATTACAGGATCCAGAGTCAGATCAAGGTATGAAACTAAGAGCTACCTACTTCCAGCAGTCTGGAAATCTTTAGCTATATGGAAAGTAGAAATGTTAAGTCTTCTGCAGCTTATTATTTAATACCCCAGATGATTAAAATACCACAAATGACACTTCTTTGGGACCTCACTTTCTCTTCTTTAGAGTACTGCTTGTTTGGAACGTTAGAACCATTATTTTTCAAATAAAGAAGCAGTTATTTTTCTGAATTTATTTGAATCTACAGCTGCTTACAGACATTCAAAAATGGTGCTTTACTTTAAACTCAGAGCACTCCTGTGCCAAACCCAGCACATGCCCAGAAAAGACACTACATTAGTTGGACCCGGCTCATCCAACATCTGTATAGATCAGGCACTTTAGTGGGGCTTTTTTGGCACTTTTATTGAATAACTGATTGAATAAGCTTTAGATAAAAGTGCCAAAAAGTCCAGCTGAAGCACCTAATTTATACAGATGCTGTAGAGCTGGGTTGAGCCAACAGCTGCTGCTTCTGGTAAAGTGGTTTGGTTTTTTTGTTTGTTTTAACATCTTTTAGCAGCCTGTCAAGTAACTTCAATGTCTTGAAGTTTGTTTTCATCCCAAATCATGACACTAGTTCAAAATTTTTTAATTTTTTTTTTTACAGATAGAGAATTCTAAAAAATGTTGGTTCAGAAAGGTCCAAATGGAACATTCTCAAATTGAAATATTTTATTCTAATTTGTTCTAGCTCAGGTACCTTATGTTTCCATTCCATCTATAGACCATTATTCCCAATTGGATAGTGGTCCCACGATGCACTGTACCAGCCCAACCTGGGTGACCACAAGACATCATGGAAGTAGCTGTCTAGCCCAAGAGCCAGGGCCGTGGAGGGAAACAAAGGTCTGAAGTGCTCAGCTACAAGTCACATGAGGCTCTGCGGCCATGGAGGCAAGCACAGATAACTGAGATTACCTGAAAGGAAACATTATCATTCAGGTTCAGACAAAGTGAAACAAAACAATTTAGGTTGGGGCCCAACTAATGGGCCCTGTACCATTTATGCACTTAGGGGCATGTACATAGTCATGTAACTACAGTTTTTTTTGTGCTTAAAGACTGAGCAATTTAGCATCACTTGCATTAACCTGCTGAGCAGGCTTGATAGGGTTGTACTCCAGCTGCACACTTGCCCAAAGGAAATAAAATTACCCAGGGACACGTGTAAGGCCAGGTAAACCCTAAAATTTTATTCTGGCAACAACACGACTCATGGCACCTGGGCTAAAAGGCAGGAGGTTGTCTATCACATTTCTGGCAAGTATACCAATAGGATAAAAAACAGTCCCAAACTGTGCATAAATGCCGAACTTTGCTGGTACCTAACTGCATATAGGCCATCTAGGTATATGAAAGGTAAATATAATCTAGTACCATATTTAGATTCTCTTAAGGGAAAAATAGGCCAAAATCAATTGTTTTCCTGCCAACAGTTTCCATTTTGCAGAAACTTTGTTTTCTGGCAAAATAAAATTTTTATGAATTTTTTTTTTTTATCTACTGGTTGCCAGCAGTGGATCCACTTTTGGCTGTGCTATGCATGAACTTTGAGCTCACCAGCTAATTGGTGTGAGCTCTGGCTGGAGCCACCACTTTTTTGCAGCTCCAGAGCCCAGGCAGTGAGCACTGCCACCACTTTTCTCCTCTTACCTCTGATGCTGAATTTAGCTGTGGGGAAGGGAGGGAAAGGGTGAACAGCAGCAGCACTGATCCCCCTGGGCTGCTGAGCTGTGAAAAGCAGGGCTCTGGCCAGAGCTTGATCCAATGAGCTGGT
>NW_017729025.1:84808859-84816374 GCF_001723915.1 Gavialis gangeticus | reverse complement strand
TTTATGAATTTTTTTTTTTTATCTACTGGTTGCCAGCAGTGGATCCACTTTTGGCTGTGCTATGCATGAACTTTGAGCTCACCAGCTAATTGGTGTGAGCTCTGGCTGGAGCCACCACTTTTTTGCAGCTCCAGAGCCCAGGCAGTGAGCACTGCCACCACTTTTCTCCTCTTACCTCTGATGCTGAATTTAGCTGTGGGGAAGGGAGGGAAAGGGTGAACAGCAGCAGCACTGATCCCCCTGGGCTGCTGAGCTGTGAAAAGCAGGGCTCTGGCCAGAGCTTGATCCAATGAGCTCATGAGTTCATAAGAGCTCACTGTACCTGTGGAGGTCTGGCAGGAGCCCATGCTAACCAGATAGTGACCTTTGAGCTCACTGCCCATGTGCAGCACAGCCAAAGAAGGATGCAACTACACTGCTCCACCCCCTGGATCTGCCTTTGCTGAGTACCTGGCATATTTTTTGAAAGCATTTAAAATATTGAGATTCCTCATTAGGGCCGTATTTGGTAGCCAAATCTGAATCTAATCAGGAGACCCTTTAATCTCTTCAAATCAAATCCAAACACTCCAAATTGATTTTGCAATTTGGACATAGACACAGCTTTAAATGCTTTTTCTACATACCTCAAGGTACCAGGTGGCTTGTGAATGCTGCCATGCTGGGGTGGATGGAGAATCCCACAGGAGCATGGGCAGCGGGGCTCCCCAGCACACTCGGCAGCAGACCCGGAAGTGGACCAAAGCATTTCCAGTCCACTTCTGGGGTACTTCCAGTCCAATTCCAGTTTCGACACCAAGCATGCCCCCCTCCCCCCGCATGGGTGCTCCTGTGGGATGCTCCATCCACCCCACCATCGCAATGTTCACGAGGGGTGCACCTGGTACCTCGAGGTATGTAGAAAAGATTTAAAGCTGTGTCTGTGGCTGAATCACTGATTCTCCGAATCAGCATCAAATCTTCAGATTCAGCCAAATCAAATCAGGGACAGTGACCCAAATCAACAAATTGAATCGCTGTCCTCGATTCAGGCCACATCCGAATCCAAACTGAATATGGCCTGTTTCGCACACCCCTATTCTTCATAGCTTGACCTTTCATCTGAGTGATTCAGCCTCACAATAGGAAGCTCTCTATTCAGCCAAAACATGAAGTCTGAATTGGTTTATTGTGCTGATTACAGTTGATCAAATATCAAGCTGAGTATCTGGGGAGAGCTGGTTGTATTGGAACCAAAAAAAAGACATTACAGAACAACCACCAATATCACATAATTTCACAATTTTCCTCTAACCACTTTTCTGCCAACAGTAAGTGAATTGTTCTTTTATCCAGAAAATACTCTGTCAGAAAAAAAAAATCTACAGAGAGCTTTCATATATTGGTGGTTTTGAGTGCTTATAAAAGTATTGATTTATTACTATATTGATCACTAACTTTCAGGTCATTGCAGTTATTCAAAAAAAATGTTTGAAAACTTGACAAATCTAAAGATAAGGTTAAAAACCCAAGCATTTCCTGATTGGAAATGTTATGATTCATATACAAGCCTATGTTAATACTTTAGCATCAAACTAACCTTAGCATCAAATCTTTCACCTCTCTTCTAGAATGTGCTGGAGCTGGGCGTCTATGATCAAGACCGTGTTACTCAGGATGATCATCTCTTCACTGTGCGTTTTGACATAGCTAAACTTCCACTTGGAGAACGAACTCTCATGTGCTTTAAGTCTGATCCAAAGGTGAGTTGTGAAGAAACAGGCAGGCCTGGAAGAGAAGGTCTGGGCTTTCTGTCTAAACTACAGCTTGTAATGTATATCTACTTTCTTCCCTCTGCCTTTAATTTTCTTGTTTTACTCTAATTTATCTCGGGTCTCTTCATTATGGGTTCCTCCACTATACTGATCAGTTTGGCCTCAGCATGCTTGCCACTGGAGGCTGGGTTGGTAAAAGTTGATTCATTTGCCAAAGACTCCTTGTTCAGATTCTGTTAACAAGAATGAACTTACTGGAGACTGTTACCTCCAGGAGCTCCATTCAGAGGTCTCCTGTCTTAATTTGCCATTACCCTACCAACTATGTGACTCTAACATCTTGGTGGAGATACCAATATAATAAAAGCTGAGATCTGCACACAGTTGACCCAATTTTCAAACAATGGTACCCAAATGAGATTTCTAAATCCCATGTGGGTATTTACATTGCCCTCTAAATATACAGATTCCCATTTAAAATGTAAATACAGAATGGAAATCTTTCATTTTAGTAACTATATTTAGATTGGGCCTTCTTATTCACACATTTTTCTAAAAAATTATATTACAGTGTAATATATAGTTGAAATGGGGTGGCGTACAGGAGGAAGGCTTAGCATCAAGTCATCTATCTGTTGTGTTATTTCTAAACAGCTTTGCTGGTATCTTGTTGCTATTGAAACACACACAAAGAATGGTGGACTGGAGAGATAAGAACTTAATACATCAATATTACCAGCCTTTGTTTAATATTCCTGGAGAGGTTGAAATTATAGGCTAAAAGTAAATGTAACCGCCAAGCTAATAGCAAGAACAGCTACTGGGTAGCAGAATAGTATCAAGAATGTAAGATGTTAGTAGATGAAGCAAACTGCAGATTGACTGTATGAATGGCAAATTACAAAAGTGCAGGTTTCTTTAATCTTTCTGTAAACTTGAAAGCCAGGTGGATCTATGAGAGCCTCTAGGCTGCCCTTCTGTATCCCAAAGGCCGTTGTATCTTGCCTAATTGCCCCTATACCACAAAGTGGAAGATCAGGTTGATACAGTGACTGTACCTGAAAGCAGAGAATGTGATGTAGTGACTTCATTTGTTTTTCTGTTTTGTCCTCAGAGGCAGGAGGAGCTAGAGGTGGAATTCCTTTTGCAGACCATGTAAGTGAAATACAATTTAAATAGAAGATGCAGAAATAGATAGGGCTAAAACCCTTCAATGACAGACCTATTCATATGACTGCTGCGTGGAAAATTGCCAGACAACTCAGATTCCAACCTCTAGTATATTCTCTATCAAAATAATATATACCGTGTCTCTGTATCAGCTTCTTCTATTGTTTAAACACTATTAATGTAAAGAATTTTTCCTGGCATTGACTAGAATTTCTACAACCTCAGTCCATGGCCTAATAATTTGTTTTATTTGTATCAGCCTTTTGCTACCTGCTGGAGGTCCTATGCAGTAGAAAAATCTCCCGTGTCTTATTTTTAAGTTGCAATTTTGTTAATGTTTCAAAATTACTCATATTCCAAATGCCTGAGTATTGGAATTGCCTCCTACAGCCTTGTTTAAGACCATAAGTTCTGTCTCTGATGTGCTAAATCTAATAATATCTTATATAGCACTTTAAGGCACAGAGACGTGGGTTATGTGGCCAGAGTCACTCAGTGGGCCAGTGACAGAGCCAGGAATAGAACTCAAGTGTCTTGAGTCTTGATCTAGTACTTTATGCACTATGCCTTTAGTTTCACCTGAATTATCTGAAGATGTCACTTAATAAATTGCCCTATTACCATGGTCATTTCCCCCCTATTTATTTTATCTGCATTCATAGCAAATGTGTAGAATCACATTCCCTAACCAGTATACCCTGGCAGACCAGCTTCATGTTGGTGGTACAAATGTATTTTATAACGTGAGCTATACTTAGAGGAGGAATTTGGTTAAACTAATATTCCTGTCTGTGTGAGTTCGAGACTGCCACTGCACTGCAAGAAAATTTCCTGATTCAGGTCTGGCAATTTTGGCACAGATTTAAGTTCCTGCTTAGAAGATCTCCAAAGCAAGAATAGCAGGAGCATTAGTAGCTGTGCACAGACAAAGCGAACAGTGCAAAAAAGCTTGAATCATTCACTGACAGAGTTTCTCTGTCACTTTCAGAATTGGAAAGTGAGATAAACATTAAAGGAAAAATTTGATTTATTGTGGTTGTGAAATATGTATTTTTCATTTTGTTTCCTAGTTTGGGTCCTCCTGAAACAATCTTTACCAATGGAGTACTTGTGGTAACTTTTTGTTTAGTGGTCTTTCATGTTCTGTAACAATATTCTTAACATAGGTGGGACTAGTGAAGCTGCCAGAAGGTTTGCAGGCCAATGTATTCTTTCTTATCTGGGAGATAGATTGGGATGAGAGTAGTTAAGATTTCTCTCAGTCATCTGTTTTGCACTATTTCCTAGAGCATCTTCAGAAACACTGAATGGAACAGCTATGAGCATCCTGTGTCAGCACTTTCCAGACACTGTGCAGTGATTCCCCCATTTACAAACAGGAAATGGTGCATCTGTAAAACCCCCTTTGGCTAGTGAGCTCAATCTAGGGCACTCTTACACATGGTGGGGGGCCACTTTAATTAGAGAGGCTCCAAGAGCCTCTCTAATTAAAGCAGCCATGGTGTCTCATGTATCAGCATACCTGTGCTTCAAAATGGCTACAGAGGTAGTTTAACTAAAGCTCGTCAAATATTTTGAAGTGTGGGAACGCTGATGCACAAGATGTGGAGACTGTTGGGGGCACATTAATTCTCCAGCAGACTCGATTAATTGAGTAATTACAGCATGTTGGAGCAGCCTCCCCATACATCTATAGGCACACTTAGTCCTTATAATGGGGCACAAGATAAATCTAGCTGAATTATTGTCACTAAAAAGGAACAACTACACTTGATACAAAGCTGTTTATGCCTTAGTGCTTAGCTGTGTCAAGCAATTTGTTCTTCAGGGGATAAGAGTTTTAGTTATACCAGTGACTCTCAACCTTTTTCTGACCAGGACCCATTTGCAAAAATCCATGGCCTGTTCTGACCCGCACCTGCTGGTGCCCGATCCCCCCAGTTCCCTGCCACCCCAGCCATGCTGGTGTCCCTCACTCCTGACCCACAGCCCCCTGCATGCCCAGACCTGCTGGAGGGGCTCCCATTTGCCCCCATCCTGCTGGGGCTGGAGCACAGTGGCTGTGGCAGCTACAGCTCATGCAGGTGGTAATGGAGCAAATCCAGGTCTGGCATGGGCTGGAGGGAGAAGGTGGAGAGCCCTGAGGCAATCCCCCTCCCTCCATTGGGGCTGCCATGCCACACCAGGTAGCCTGGTCGTGGCCCCTCCCAGCTGCACCACCCCTGCAAGCATGGGCATCTGCCCCAGGGCTGCCAGCCTGGCCACACAACTCTCCCTCACCCCCTACCCTGACTGCAAGGATCCAGGCACCTTCCTGCTGCCCATCTGCCCTGCTGCAGCTCATGACCCTTTGAAATATTTTTGTGACCCACTTATGGGTTGCAACCCACAGGTTGAGAAACACTGATCTATACTGCCCATAGACTGCCCAGGCACTCAGCTAGTAATAGATAAGGATTGGGGGTGGGGGTAACTTTAAATTGTGACATTCCCTGATATGAGTTCTTTTATTTTCCTTCTCTGTTACAGGCCCGGGAAGCTTGCTGTTTGGAAGTTCAGGTGCATGAAAAGAAGCAGCATAAATCAAGTGAGTTTATTGCTTCATTAAATGATGGTTAATTACCAGCTGCTTAAACTGATATGGTGACAAGGGTGTTACATAGATCATTAAAATAATAATATTTTTGTTCACAGTATTTTCTGTTAAAGTATATCAAATCAAGAATCCAATAAGAACATCTTTTAAAATGTAGTATGTTTCAACAGAGCTACGACAATATTTTTTTGTTATAAAATTGCAGCAAGGCCAGTAATATTTGTTGTGGTATGGAAAAGTGAGGAAATGATAAAAGCACTTATTACTGCATGCAGAAGTTGAATATTTTTATACAGACCAGACTTATGGTTCACATGCTGATAACTGAACTAGAGACATGAACCCAAATCAATTTTTACTGTGAAAACTTATGGTAGTTGTATTCAGTGAACATTAACACTGTCATACCTACATAAATAAGCTTTCGTGTCCTTGTGTTGAGTAGCAGGCTTTTTGTACAGGGGATATCATTTTTCTTATCTTCTTAACTAGCTTCTTAGAGCTCAGTATAGAGAACTCCTAAAAAAAATTTCAGACTTGTTTATAATATCTTACATTTCCAGTCAGATAAATCTAACATTGTCTGCATGTTTTGTCTCATTCCTTATAGGAAAAGACATCTCCCTTACAGTAAAAGGTTCCTACGAAGAAACCCAGGATGTTATTTTGGGTCCTGAGGCCATAGTTTGTCCTTCGTGTCCTACCGTGTTCCACTATACAAAGTATGCAGAGCCAGCGCTGGATGTTATGATACCAAAGAAGAAAAATTACAATGCTGTATGTTAAAACTCACCTTAATAAACATAATAGTGATATACAGATACCCCAACCTGACTCTATGAAGGAACAGGTTAATCTTTTTATTTCAGTGTTAAAAACTGCTTTTTAATTATTTTTTCCCCAGAAAACCTGTAGCTACACTGTAGACACAGGCCATCCAGTGGTGATGCTTAATTCTCTTCCCTTTGGGGAGAAAGTAACAATAACAGAGGTGAGTGTGATTTGGGAGCCTTTAGGATTAACTTTGAATCATTTAAAAACTAGGGCTGCCAAGCTATTAAAAAACTTGATTGTGATCAGCTGTGCGATTAAAAAAATTAGTCAGTTAATCACGATTTTAATCGCACAGCTAAAAACTCAAAATGATGTGCCGAAAAACTCAAAATAATGCAAAATTACGCAGGTAATTTGTTTGGGTGGGCTGTGTATGGTGGGGAATTTGTGAAGGTGTAGGGGTTTGTGGGTGTGTGTGGGGGGTTTGGAGCCCAGGGAGGGGGGCATCCCTTTACACCCTGGCAGGATGCAGGGTACTGTGGGTTAGGAGTGAGGGGCAGCAGCAAGGTCTGGGGGCTGTGGCTTGGGAGTGACAGACACACACAGACACAGTGCCCAGCAGGTACGTGTGTGGCAGGGAAGGGGCAAGGGGGAGAGAAGGGGTGGCAGTGGAGATCGAGGCCCCCACAATGAGGGAAGGAGTGGGGCACGGGAAGGGTCTCGGGTGAACAAAGCCGCAGGGCCAGGGCAGGTTGTGGAGCGGAGCTTTGGGAGGCTCACCAGGGTCCCCAGGGGGACATAGCTCCCCACTGCTGCACGTACCCCCAGAGGGGGCATGAGGGGCACATGTCCCCCAGATTTGTGCATGAGGCAGAGGTAGGCTGCTTGCTGTGGGCTGGGGTTCTGCACCCTGCTGCCTTTGCCCCACGAGCTACACGTTGGCGGCGTGGGAGGCACAACATGAGGTCATGAAGCTTCCAGGGCAAAGGCAGCAGGGTGCAGAGCCCCAGCTTGCAGCAGGCAGCCCACCTCTGTCCTGTACACAAATCCAGGCGGCACGTGACCCCCATGCCTCCCCTGGGGGTGCACGCAGTGGCAGGGAGCCATGCCACCATGGCTTCATCCCATGACCTGCCCCTGCCCCTGCCCCACTCCCTCCTTTGCCATGGGGGCCTCAACCTGCTCTCTCCTCCACACTCCTTTCCCCTCCCACAGACTTAC
>NW_017729025.1:84790955-84808612 GCF_001723915.1 Gavialis gangeticus | reverse complement strand
CTACCTCTGCCACTCACCCCATTTGGTGCAATTCACCACACTCCTTTCCCCTCCCACAGACTTACCTGCAAGGTGCTGCTTTATATGCTGCTAGGCTGCATTCCTGGCTATGAGCATGCTGCAGCTTCTCGTGTGTGTGTCTGTGCATGCGCCCTCCCCCACTGCAGCTGCCCAGAGCTCATGCTTGGGCTGCCCTGTGGCTCCTCTGCACTGCCACTACTGCCTTGCCAGGTGGCTCAAAGGTAGCGGTTATGGCAGCAGAGCAGAGCCCAGGCATGGGCTCCAAAGCCATGTGGGTGATTGATGCATTCAAAAAATTCATGCAAGAATCAATTAATGGGTTAATCACACCCTTTATCTGCAATTTAATTGGCAGCCCTATTAAGAACTATTGCCACTGTAGGAATAATGAGCTAGATCTTTCCCACCCAAATGAGGATCTCCCTGAGACTGCAAAAATGACCACTGCTTCTCTGGCTCCTCTCTTTACAGTAGCATAAGGCTTGCTAAGGCTATGTTGACAGTTGTCTGGGTCTTGCTGCAGCTGCTAATAGAGGATACAGAACTGGGTGAGGTGTGACAGAAATGTGACACTTCCCGTGTTCCATCTCTTTCATTTCCTCTCTCCACCACCCCACCAAGTTTCCTAAGCCTTTTGCATACCCAGCTCCTAGGCACAGACAACTTGATGGGGCCAAGGAATTTGGCAAGTTCCTTTGTACTCAGCTCTTCGTTGTGGACCAGTGTTATTAAAAGTCTGGTGCTGTGCTGATGTTTCTTTAACTGCCCTTTAAAAAGAAGAGACAGAACTATATTTGGGAGAGGAAGGAGGCACGTTTCCCAGCCCCTATGCACCTTAATTTCCCAGCTTCATTCTCTTCCCTTCTCCAACCCAGCTGCTTAAAACAGCTCTTCAGCTGTTCAGCCAGCTGCCTAGTTTGACTGCAGAGATTGAGACGCAAGCATTGTCCTTGTGGTTCAGATCCTAACCTGTGGCAACGAGGAGTTTCTTTGTGTGGTTTATAATTTCTGTGCTATCCTTGTACAGCTGCCTCTCTTGGAATAATGCATATAAATCAAACACTTGCATAGGGCCTTGCACTAAATAAAATAGCTGCATGCAGATTGAAGTGTCATGATTATTACTGCCACAATCAAATGTTTAAACAGGAGAGACAAAGATCTACCTAAAATGAATGCTGAGGCACACACTTGCACTCACAAATTTGTGCATTAGTGTATCCCTGTAATCTATAGGTAATATACATGTAAATACCATTTAGCCTGGTTTCATACTCCTGAACCACAGGAATAATCTTCAGTATTGGTACATCAGTCTGTTCAGACTAATTTGCAGGTATTCCCTTCCAGAATCAAAGAGTTCTCTGCCCTGGGTGGTGGCAGTGCATGGAGTAACAGCTGCAGCTGGGCTGCTAGTGGTGGCAGTTCAGGGTAAAATTTGTCTGCAGTTTTGCTGAAGCCAATCTGACAAACCAGAGAAAGTCAATGAGCGCAGCCACTGCTATTTTTGCATTCCCTCTCCCTAAATCAATGCTGTGGGATGGTGCCCCAGTTACCCCCCTTCCTTGGCTACATTACTGCCCTCAACCCTTCCCTGCAGCTTTCTGCTGAGACCTGGTATGCTACTTTGTATACATCATTTGTGCACTGCCTAATATACAATAGATCTTTGACTGTTCTTAACCACAGCCTTACAATTAGGAGACTGCATTTGGGAACTCAAAGATTTAACCCTGAATTGCATTTGATGGTTTGGGTAACTGGGTGGTGGAGAGCACTGGCTGGTGCACATGAAGGCATGGGAATCGCTGGGTGCATCTACACATGAAATTAATGTGATGAAATTACACATGCGCCTGGGACCACAGCATGTTGAACTGGGTCCAAGCAGCCTCAGCTGGTAGTGGGCCTGTCAGCCCAGGGCTGCTCCTGCCTGGCTCGGTGTGCTGCGGTGGGGCTGGCTGGGGCATGAGGTTGCTCCAGTGTAGGGCTAACCAGCAGGCAGCCCTTGCACTGAAGCATGCTTGGGTCCCAGCCAGCCCTGTCAGCATGTACACGTGCATTGCTTCTCACTAAATGCTGCCATAGGTTAGTACTTGTATTTACAAGTATTAACCTGCGCCAGAATTAATTAGTTTCCTGTGCCCTAATAGGGCCACACTTATAGAGGCAGAGATTTTACTGTGGAGGTAGGCAGTTCCACAGTAAATGTCTGATGTAGATGTGCCCAGTGGGTGGCACTATTCTGTTAAAAATAAATTGGTGGCTTTGAAACTGTCCATCTCTTGGATTGCACTGGAACTCAGTTTTATGGCTTTCTCACTTATGTTGACAAGCAAATAAAGCTTGCCCTCCAAGGCTGAAAGAAAGTTAAAAAAACACCACCATTTCACATTGAGAGCTAAATTCTTCTCTTTCAGGAAAAAAGATTTGATTTGAATGTGAAGGCAGAAGAATGGTAAGAACTTTTCCCTTTATTTTTGTTGGATCCTACTGATAGTGTTCGCCAAATGTTGTTTGTCTCACTTT
The DNA here is from genome assembly GCF_001723915.1 of Gavialis gangeticus. NCBI lineage: Eukaryota > Metazoa > Chordata > Crocodylia > Gavialidae > Gavialis > Gavialis gangeticus. The sequence continues at coordinate 84,806,062 of NW_017729025.1, read as the reverse complement.
CTGGACCTGTTTAAAAAAAAAATCAAACATTTTTTGGATTGTAAACCAGAATATGCTTTTAACAAATACAAAATGCATACTCATCGTATGACCATATGTATTAATGACCCTTGAGCAGCCTTACATTTCAGCGGCTTCAGGTGTTGAACATCCCTTTAGGATATGAAGCAGTAGCTTAGCTATGGTTATCTCTCTCTTTTTTTTTAAACTAGCAACTCATTTCAGTACAGTTAAACATTATACATATATAATGTACCTTGCTTGTGCTGCATCTACGAAATACCTTTTATACACATTTTCTTAAGGCCAGCAATCAGTGTGTATTCATCTTCCAGCCACAGTAGCACTACCAAATAATAGTGTTTGCTATAATATTGCGTCAAAGGAGAAACCCTTATTAATTGTAGGAACCCCAATTTACTGGACGTGGTGGAGGATGTTCAGCTTCTTGGAAGAAGCTTATACATCCCTGGTCATAGATAAGTTTGTATTATAGCTGCTCATTGACTGTTACAGCTCCTGCTGTTGTGTGCTATGCCAGAGATAATAGCTAATGGATTTGTGTTCATGGACCCTCCCTGCCCTAATTTTTTGGGCATAACAAAAAAACGAAAGCCTCAAAATCAATATGCACAATTAGTAAAATGAACTTTCAAAAACTGTTTAATGAAATTCAAATCTCATCTTGTAAGAGAGCAAAAATTGCAACTGAGTGCAGAATTTGGCAGTGGCTTGTTGCCAAAATCAGATGGGCACACTCACTGGTAGGTCCAGATGTCTTGGTATGAAATGTCATTTGATCTAATCTTCAAAATTTTGAAGAAAATACACTTACCTGTTTGTGAATTGCACCAGGGTGGGAAGAAATCCTTTTCCATGCATTTTTTGTGTACTTAAAACACTTTTAAAGCAGATTTGACATGCCTGTTATTGTCCTCCATGAGGAATATTCTGGTTTACAATTCTTGGCTAAAAGTAGACATGAAAGAGGTACACCGCAGTCACCCATGAAACAGCCATGCTTGTACAGAAGGGTTAGAGAGTCTAAGGTGGAATCCTGGAACCACTGAAGTTGGTAACAGATTGCTAATTGATAACTGGGTTAGGATTTTACCCTAAAGTTTCTATAAGTAATACCCAGTAGAGGGCGATATGATCACATATATTTCAGAGACAATGTTTCAGTATACATACATGGATATGAAATGGTATAGTAATATATGGCCGCTAGAAGGTAATGTATTTACACTTGAAGAAATCAAAACAGGAATTCCCATTTCACAAAACATTTCAGAATTTAACATTTTTCATTTTTTATTCAGGATATAATTTGGTGGGGAGGGGGGGAGTTTCCAAATAAATAAAATGTTTTTAAAAGTTCCAGAAAGTTCGTGTTTAGAAAATATAAAAATAATTTTAGACTTTAAATATTAATTTGTATTTTATTGCACATTTCTGTTTGCTAATTTTAATGTTTTTATTTTTAATGTTTATGTTTTTATTTTTATTTCTTATTTCACTTTCCTTCATGGCAAATCACTACTAATAGTCTTAATCCTATTAACTGCTTATAATATGAAAAAGAATACTAGTTAAATATGTTGTTTTATCCAATTTTTAAAAAAATCCTTAAAGAGAGCTGTTACTTAGTACTGACTGAAATACCTTGTCTTGTAATTTCATATTCATGTTTCCTGTTTGTGTTGTAATGAAAGTTTGACACTTTGAAACTACTCATGGTACATCCTGAAATAAGATAAAAATGCAAAACTAAAATAAACTATTAAGATCTGATATTTCCTGAGATAAAAATATTGCCAAATGAACAATTTTTATTTTTGAATATTTTTGTAGACATTTTTATCAACATTGAAATATTTTTCAAAACCTTTGAATGTTGATGGAAGTCGGTGTGTGTGTACCCCCCCCCCCCCCAAATAATGAATTTGACTGAAAAATGTCCAAGTGGTTCTGTTTCTCTCTCACACATTTTAAGTAGAAATTAGACATCCCATTCATTTTACAATTTTAATTCAGGAGGCTTCTTTGTCGATTAGGTTCCTTAGGTTTAACCTCAAAGATAAAGGAGAAGTTTTCATTTCTATAAACTGCAACTATGTATAACTTTAGCTATTTTTAGAAAAACAAAACTATTGTACAGTAGTGCTATTCTCCCCTTCTTTCCCTTCCATATTACATCAACCTGCATATATCAGAGTGTGTGTATACAGTGCTCATCTCTGTTGCAATTCCTGAAATGAACTATGAATATTAGTATGTAAAATCTATGCACGTATTTTCTCCTAGTCATTGTTCCTGCCCACAAGATCTCAACATACGTTTTGGATATGATCTATGCGCAGAGGAGAAGGATTTCCTGTGTAAAAGGAAGTTGTACGTTGCTCCTGCTGTGAGGAATGTTCTCCAACTACAAGAGGATCTTCAGCATCATGAAGTATGTGAGCTGGAATCCTGGGTGTTGCCAGGCCCCTCCCATCACCTGAGTGCTTGGCAAACTGGATGCAAAGTCTGGATATCTATTATACAAATAATACCGAGAACTTGAAACTACATTTTTTTTTCCAAGTGTTGCTCTTCCAAAAGGCCTTTTTTGTTGCTTTGGGCTGAAATTTTCAACAGATACTCTCATCCTATGAGTGTAGAATGTTTAATCAAAAATAGCTCAGACCTCCGCAATCCAGGAAGAAAGCTAGAGATTTGGGTCTGACAGTTACCTTTTAGGGGTTGGTGAAGGTTGCTTTGACTCCCATGTGGTTAGGATGGCTATAGTATGCGGGTATGCTTAAATGATCTAATTCAGGGGTTTTCAACCTTTTTGGATCAGTGGCCGGATGCAGAGCTGGGGGTGGGGGGCAGGTAGGAAGGGTGGTGCATGGCTGAATATGGAGCAGCGGCAGCCCCCCACATCCAGGTGGGTGCATGGTGCTTGCATGGCAGCATGGGATGGTGCGTGGTGGTGCTCCATCTCTGCCCACCCCTGTGTACCCCCTAGCGCCTTCGCAAGTACCCCGGTTGACAACCCCTGATCTAATTAAAAGATGACTTTGTCTATAGGACAATGTTTTGCTTCAGCTGCAAAAATTAAATTTTAATTCTAATATCTGGCCTGCTTTCTCATGGGTTCCCAAGGAAGGGCTGACAAGCGGTGCCTTGTAGGGGGAATGCTGTTAATGTACAGCTATGACATTTCTGCTCACTTGCTTCCACTCCCACACATGGGCAATGCAGACATGAAGTGTTGAAGTGTCTCTGGGGGCCCCTCTGCTGCTGCTGTAGATATTTCTATCCTTTGCAGACTTGAGACTGGCAGCAGGGGGCACCCTCAAGATGGCTTCATCACTTCATTGCTTGCTTTGGTGGGTGTGGTGTGGGAGCAGGTGAAGAGGTTTACTTGAGTGTGGCACTCCTGAGAGTGCTACGGAAGTGTGACTGATACACCCTTTGTCTTTCTAAAGGCAATGTCTAGGTTGCCTCTATGCCTGTCTTGAAACTGCTGATGAAAAATAAGACCATCCCATGTGCTTCTATTCTGCATACTCCAAACCCAGATCTGAGAAGGTGAGGACACTGTGAAGGCACCCATGGACTCTGTTTTTGAAGTTGTTGTGTCTGGTGTGCTTGAAAGCAGAGAAAAGTGTTGTCTCTGGAAAGCCCTCACTACCGCAGTTCTGGGTTTGGAGTAGAAGTCAGTGGGAAGTGATTTTGTTTTGGCAATAACTGGGAGAGCAACACTGAGCCAGTGTAGACCTGCCTTTATGTATCTGACCATTTTGAAATGTGCATACTGTTTCCAGTTAAGACTCGGCTCCAACTGCTCTGTTTCATAATTGGTTTAAGTTGTGTGTCAATGCACATTAATTAAATTAAGTAAGCATTTAATCCATTTTTGGATTTAAAACATTTGTGAAATGTTTATTAAATCCATCTGAAGAAGGTTAGGGTTAGGGTTAGGGTTAAGCTCTTCAACAAATGTATTTAAAAATACATGCTCCTTGTTTTAGTCTTCTGAATTCCCAGAACAAATATTCTCCTCTTTAAAGGTGGTGTTGGGGTGATTATTGTAGTTGTGATGGTGCAGGAAAAATTTCAGGGGCGAGGATTTTTGTGGATCATACCTTTTTATTGGACAAACTGTATAGTTGGGAGGAACATAAATGAACTTTCATTTACTGCTGTTCTAAGGAAGGGTACCATTGTTCCAGTAAAAGATATCACTCACAAAAATCTTTGTCTTTCCTTTTTAAAGAAAATTTATGATCCTGAGAAAAAAAGTTTCTGAGGGGAGTGTAGCAACATTCTAGGAACTGTTTGAATTTTATCAAAGCTTGATATGAAGATTTTAAAACTATAATGCAATGGCGAATAGGGCAGTAAGCAAATGAGAAGATGGTGATGGTCAGGGAAATCTAACATTTTTTTCAACAACCACAGCACCTCGACTTAAAATCATTAATGCTCATTTGTTCTTAATAGATAGGGATGAACGTCAAGTTAGATCCATGTCTCATTCCAAACTTTGAGGAATGATGCATTAGGATTTGCTGCTTCTTTTCTGATCTAATGAAGAGAGGGGCTTTAGTTATGACATATTTGGAACTGAATTGTATCCCATGGTCTATTTTAGGTCCATTTCTAACTCTGAACGTTAATGTGAATTTGGTTTGTAGTAATATTTTTTCTTTGTTTGTCGAACAGGTCCCAGTAGTGGCAATCATGACAACAGGTGGTGGACTGAAATCGATGACAGGGCTATATGGCAGTCTACTAGCTCTCAAGAAATTAAATCTCTTAGACTGTTTAACATATATAAGTGGTTTGTCTGGCACAACGTGGTAAGGACTTGATCAAGGCTTTTAACTGATCTTTCTGTGTGATGCTAATTCCAAAAGTTTTGGAGTCAGTCAGTGCAGGTAGGAGAGACCAATCCCACTAACTCCTTGAAGTAGTAATATCAAAAAGCAGTTCAGGGTAAAAATTGTGTCTGTAGTTTGGCTGAAGCCAATCTGACAAACTAGAGAAAGTCAATTGCACGTGTGCAGCAGAAGGCTCAAGCAGCCAGGAGCACAGGTGGTCCAAGGTGACATGCTGTGCCCATTGAACTTGAGCATTGCCCATGCCCTGTGAATTCAGATTCCTCTTTTGGCAGCTTTCTCAGAAGGCATGTTATGTACATTCCTGCAGGGGCTCATTCTGGAAACTTTGCCCTGAAAACAAATGTTTCTGATTTTTAAAAGCCAGTATTTCATATGGCTGTCAAATTCACATGCATAGTTAGATTTTATTTTGGAAGTATTGTCAGGGAAAATAGTATTAATTAAATACAGGGAAAGATGAACACTTCTAGTAAGGAAGTACTGTTAAAGAAATGTAATCATTCTGCATGTTCCTCCCACAATTTTGTGAAGAATACCAAAAGTGTGCGGAGATTTTAATCCATATTAACATGATTATGCAAATTGCTTGATAATAGAGATATTTATTAGAAGGCTGCCAAAAGCATAACTAATGCTGTTGCGATACTGTCATAATTCAAAACCAATTCATTCTTACTGTGAAAAATTAAACACAGAAAATAAACTTCAACTTTCTATGCTAACTTATCCAACCTACACAAACCAAAGGCTCACACTTAACAATTTGATCCTCCATGGTGATGTAGTTTCTTGGAAAAGGAAATGTGAAACACTTTTAAAATGTAATAGAAAATCTTAAATGATATTTGCCCCCAGAAACTTCTGTAAAATAATTGAGTGGTACATGTTACAATACATATATTTTTTAAAATGATGGGAGAGAGAGATTCTGTAGAATTTTTTTCTCCATTTAATTTCTTTCCTTTCTTTCTTGTCTTTCCCCAGGACCATGGCAAACTTGTACAGAGATGCTTACTGGTCACAAAGAGATCTGGATGAACAAATTTGTGAGGCCCAGAAACATGTGACCAAAAGCAAGATGGGTTGTTTCTCTATGGATCGTATAAAGTATTATAACAAGCAGCTGTGCCAGCGAAAACAAGAAGGATACAGGACATCATTTATAGATCTCTGGGGGCTCATCATTGAGTATTTGCTAAATGATGGGGTATAGTAAATATACTATAGTATATAGTAAATATTCATTTATAAGCATGTGGAGCAAAGCTGAAAGTATAGATAATGTTTCCAGTGATACTATGTAGTTATTCATATCAGGAAAATCTATGCAATACATTTTTATTGACTAGAGATAAGTGAAATTTATGTATATTTAATGTATTTATTTATTAAGTTATGCATTTTGTTTGCATGTTCAAAGTTAAAGATGAAAGTCAGTATTTTCACCTTTATGAAACATCTAAATATTCACATTAGATGTGTAACTGTACCTCTTGCAGTATGTCCACAATCAGATCGTACAGAGGCAAATACCTTCTTCACCCACAAAATTTATTACAGATACAAAAATGCGAGTCCACATTTTGTAAATTTAAATTGTACACTCAAGAGTGGCAACTATTTTGAAAAGCTGTACCTAAATCACAGGAACCACAGAATTTTCCCACAGAGCTTGTGATCACCCTTTGGCCTTATTTTGCCTATAATAGCTACCAGTTAGGGCTTTTGGGTAACTGGTAGGTTATGAATGTAGTTTTTTTGAACAGGCCTCAAAGAGCTGATTTATGATTTTTAATTGCCTATGAAGCAAGGTGTCAAAAATGTCACCACATACATTCTCCCCAAATTTAGGGAAGTGGATGTGAGCATATTCAACATAATTGATGCTTTCCTTTGTGTTGCATTTCATAGCTTTCATAGAATATAAGGCAGGACAGGACCACTATACCATCTAAACTAACCTCCTGTATATTTCTTTCTGCTAAGCAACAGCCAGTTTTCCTATAGCAAATTCAAAAATATTAGTGACATAAAATATTTTAGTCTTCAATATACTTAAATGAGAAGAGACAGGAGAGACAGTCATGCCATGGCCCTTGCACTGACAGGGAATGTATTCAGCACTATCTAAATGGTGGCCTGAGGGCTGCATGAGGCCCAGAAGGGGTTAATTTGTGTCGCCCAGGCTTCCCCTGTGCTCCAGCAGCATCCAGTAGTCTCCAGGGTTTCCCTCCCTCCTTTGGCTTCCATTTCCTGCCCTGCCCCAGGGAGCAGTGTGGTGTGGCACAGCACAGCCCATAGTGCTAGTGGAGCCTGCAACGTGGGGCACCCACATGGCATGGTGCAACACAGGAGCCTGCAACTGGGGAGCTGAGGGTGGGAGCCAAGCTGCCTGGACTGCATGCATGGTGCAGCAGGTGGATGCCCACAACTTGTGCTGATGTTGTCTGTAGCCCCCAGGGGCTTATGTTGTACCGTCCTGTATTAGTTTATGCTCTGTACTACCTTAGGGAAATGACCCTCCCTCCTTAGTGTCCTGCCAAGGCTAATACAAAGATGTTTAAGAGAAAGGAGAAATAAAGCCCAGAAGACAAATTACTCATTGAGAAAATTCCTTCCAGACTGCTACAGATGATTCTGGCTAAAGTTCTGAAATATAGGGTTTAACTGTTACCTTAATGTGGAATTGTGAGTGTCAGGAGGTTGTTTGCGGTCTATAAAGGAGAATGACTAGGGTAGCCACAGATTCAAAAGCCAAAAAGAACCACCAAAACCAGCCTTCCTGACCCTAGTCCAATCCCATACACACAGGCCCAAAGGTTAATTGGAGCATATTTTTTTTAAAAAAAGATATCTTATCTGACTATAAAGCAGCGTGAGACAACCTTTTCAGCAGACGTGCCAGAAGGTTGGCACTCCTCAGGAACCATTGTACTTCTCCTTCTCTGCCCAATTGTTGCTCTGCTTTTTGTTCCTTGCTGTGTGCTCCCTGCCCAGTCTGTGACACCCTTCTAGATGTGCCACTTTGTTCCCTGCTCCCTCAATCTTCCACATGACAGATGCAGAGGCTGCCCATGCTACTTGTAGCATATGTGCCATGGGTTGGCTGACTCCTCTTTAAAGACACCAAGTGATGGTAAAGTTACTACAAGATTCTTAACAAATAAAGCATGTTTTCTTTTGAATTAGAATTTGGCAATGAATCAGCTGAGGAAACAAATATCAAAAGGCCCTGATTTTAGATGCTTGTAAATTTAAGAGTCTTGGGATGAAATTATTTATATTTTCTATAAGTGCAGAAGTTGACTTGAAATTAAAATGTCACGTAGTGTTTTTACCCTTTCTTGAAACAGTCAGATATAAAATAGGACATTTTTACCAGCTAAAGATGAAACCTGCCTTGGCTGGGATAACTCAGAGAACACTTCTGGAAAAAAAAAAAAAGCCCTATGGTGGATACTGCTGTACTCTGTTGATATTTTTCTTTTATAAATTATTAGATTTTTTTAGTTGAGAATAGTAAGCAGGCAAGTTTTTATTGTTTTTGAGTTAATCACTGAAATCCATTACTCCAGCCATAGTATAATACTTCCGTGTTTTTATGTGTACAGAATGAAACCATAGATTCATGGTTTCATAGTTAGTAGGGTTGGAAGGGATCTGAGCAGGTCATCAAGTCTGAGCCCCTGCCATGGCAGGAAAGAGTAATGGGGTCAAATCACCGTGGCTAGGTGATTGTCTAGCCTCCTTTTGAAGACCCCCAGGGTAGGAGCGAGCACCACTTCTCTTGGAAGTTGGTTCCAGATCCTAGCTGCCCTGACTGTGAAGTAGCGCCTCCTGATGTCTAGCCTGAATCTACTGTCAGTTAACTTATGGCCGTTATTTCTTGTTACTCCTGGTAGTGCTCAGGGGAACAGGGACTCTCCCATTTCCTGCTGGTCCCCCTTGGCAAGTTTATAGATGGCCACCAAGTCCCCTCTCAGTCTTCTCTTCTGAAGGCTGAACAGGTCCAGATCCCATAGCCTCTCCTCGTAGGGCCTGTCCTGCTGCCCCCTGATCATGCAAGTGGCCCTCCTCTGGACCCTCTCCATGCTGTCCACATCCCCCCTGAAGTGCAGCACCCAGAACTGGATGCAGTACTCCAGCTGCAGCCTGACCAGTGTCTCACAGAGGGGGAGGATCACCTCCTTGGACCTGCTCGAGATGCATCTGTAGATACATGACAAGGTGCAGTTAACCTTACTGACTGCTTCCTCACATTGGCAGCCCATGTTCATCCTGGAATCAATAATGACTCCAAGATCCTTTTCTGCCTCTGTGCTGATGAGAAGGGAGTTCCCCAGCCTGTAGGTATGCCACTGGTTCTTCCTCCCCAGGTGCAGCACCTTGCACTTGTCAGTGTTGAATTGCAATTGGGATAGGCCTGTCTTTTCCCAGAACATACAAGATCTTTGTCATATACCACCCAAATATCTTCCCCACTGGATTAATGTCATCGGTTACACACATTCTTTAAGAGCTTGAAGCTATCAAAGTAGTCCAGAGTTTATGGTATATTGGGATATCTTTGGCAAACAGGCTGATACTAGTCTTACAGAAAAGAGCATGACTGGGATTAAAGCATTTCACTACAATATTCAAAGCTCAGATCCAGGTTCAGATGGTAATGGTCTTTGCATCGTGGAAGAAGCTTTGCCACTGCCCTTCATCATAGCCACTCACATTTCAGCATGAGTAAAGCAAGACTTGCTTGCTTACTTCTTCAACTGAGAAGCTAATTTTCTGAAAGGCCAAGAAAAAGACAGAAGTGTAGCTTTCCATTCCTCCCTTCTGTATCAACCCACAAAGCATAATTGGAGGCCCAGAAAGTGTGGTCTATGTCTTTTCCATGTATAGTGAGTCACCCTGTGTGTATTGCTCTGGGGCACAGTCACTCTCAATATTGCTCCTGAAGCATTATGGTTTTGTGCCAATCTGCATGCAGTTAACTGTTTTTTTCTTTAAAAACAGAAAGACTGCCATAAACTCTCAGACCAGCAAGCAGCCCTGAACAATGGTCAGAACCCACTACCCATTTATGTGGCAGTTAATATCAGGGACAACTACAGCACTGAAGATTTCAAAGGTAATGACATTTGAGAGTGGTATTTTTCTTTAAACCTATTTTGTCATGGACCTACCTGTTCACTTATTTTGTTTGCTCTGTGATAGCACTCAGGGTCCATACAAACATTAGAGGAGGTTAGGGGGGGTTAGATTGCATTAAAATTGGCCACCTGATCTAAATTATTTTGCCCACATGTAGACCTTACACTTGGAGCTTTTGTTAGGACAGTGTAAGTGCGAACTGTATAGCAGTTCCAGGAAGGTTCACTCAAAAAAATGGCCAACTCAATCTAATTTAACTGTACTTTGGAGGTGAAGTAAGTTAGATTGGACACACCTAAACCAATGATTTCCTGCCCCTTGGGCAGGGGTCTGGACCCGATGATCTTACGAGGTCCCTTTCAGCCCGAATGTCTATGAAATATACTAAGCCAGTTTTTTTAGGGCTTTGAGCACAGAGCTGTACACTTTACATTTGTATATGCCTAATATATGTATCAGAAAGTGCAAGGGGCCTGATGTTGATAATGCCACTGAAGTCAGTGGTTCACCCTAGTATAAAATCAGTGTAAGTGAAGCAAAGCCAGTTTACCATGTGTGTAAAGAATTCCAAACCCGTGTACCAAGTTAGTTGCCTAACTGCTCATGTCTGCTTGAGTGTAAAGCAAGTGTATGTGAATATACAGGATCAACTACATGTTCCCAACTTTGAATATTTGGCGCAGAGCTGGTGCTTTGTATATCGGGTGGGGGTGGGGTTTAAACAAGACAAACTAGAAGGCTTATTCTGTTTACAGTTCTTTGATGTAGGTGATAGTTACATCTCTCTCCAAATGCAATGTGGAGGTCTGAGATCTAAATGTCTTTCTTTTTCATGGTCTTGTTTGCAGAATGGGTTGAGTATACCCCCTATGAGGTGGGAGTTCTAAAATATGGAGCATTTGTGCGTACAGAGGATTTTGGAAGTGAGTTCTTCATGGGACGGATGATTAGGAAGATCCCAGAATCCCGTATCTGCTACCTTCAAGGTGATGTGCTGTAAGAAAGTATCAAGCTAGTGTATAAAACAAAACCTTAAAGTAGATAGTCAATAGTTACTGGTTAGTTACAATAATTACTAGTATAGCGTGGTCTTCTAGGAGATGCATGTATATGAAAGTGCATATAGGCATACCTGTTTATGTATTATATATATACAAACAGATCATTTCCCCAAAAAACCCTATAAAAATAACTGTAAGGTTGAAAAATCAACCATCAAAAAGTTAAGAAATGTCAACATTTGTGGTTGTCTGTGCATGCCGTTTTCTGTTAAAATGCTTCCAAGTGTTGATTAAAATAGGTTCCATCGAATCTCTTTCCCTTTGCAGGCTTGTGGAGTAGTATATTTTCTGTGAATCTGATGTATATCTTGGGTTTCTCCAACACTTCAGAAGACTTCTGGCACAGATGGACCCGAGACAGAGTAGAGGATATTGGTGAGCTATTTATAAGCTTCAACTCTGCTTTTCATTTGTTGTCAAATTGGTACTAACACCTGCCATACATTTTTAAACACTCTCTGCAGAAAGAACATTTATAACTTGCAGCATGTCTTTGTACAGTTGTGCAACACTACTTAGGCTAGTCTAGTAGCATCGTTGGTGGAGATCTCCTTCTGAGATGGGAGCTTCCATGATGTATAGACTTAGAGGGAGAAGGATGCAAATTATGGGAAAATATTACTTCTCTTGTTATAACTATAGACAAAATGAGCTAAGCTTCAGCAGATAGGTTAAAACTGCCATACATCTTGCAGAAAATTATGCTATATTTGCTACTGCATCTTGTAGACTCCTGCACAGAGGCAGAAAAAGTAATTGTGGAAATTGACACAGAAAACAATGGTGAATTAGAGTGATGGAAGTATTGTATGCTCTTTAAAAGCTATTTGTTGTTGTTGGTTAAATACATCATCCTAAAATCTGCCCAAGTTGTCACTGAAATGCAACAAGAATGACCAGGGGTGGATCCAGAGAGGAGCAAGGAGGTGCAGCCACACCCCCTTTGGCTGTGCAGCACATGCACAGTGAGTGCTCTGAGCTCCCAGCTGGCCAATGTGGGTTTCTGTCAGAGCTTGGGTATGACCACACTGCTGCATTCCCCTCCCCCCAGATCTTCCCCTGAGGATAACACCCAAAGTATGAACACACAAATCCATGGGTTTTATCACCTTTTCTCCTCTTCTACAGAGGAAGAGCCAGTCCTGCCTACAAAACCATATGAGCTGAGGACTCGCATGTTCACCCCTGCAGGCTGCCTTTCCAATACTCTTCGAGGTGTCTTAACAGATCGCATCTCAGTTGCGCAGCATCACAATTTCCTAAAAGGCTTCCATCTGCATAATGACTACTTAATGAATGACAATTTTTGTAGATGGAAAGGTAATATCACTGGTATACTGTTGCTTCCCATGTGGTTTGAGGGGTGTGGGGAATTTAATGAGGGGCCAGACTGGGATTAGAAAAGAATACAGATGTACCCTGTCACACTGCCGAAAAAAAGAAAAGAAATAAGTAATAAAGTTTGCATTTGATTTTGAAGTCAAATATTTGACCAACCAGTTGAATTGTACATAGCTGATAATATTTAGTGACTTGAGTTTGGTAGGACTCAGATTGGATCTCCTTGGGTAGCAGTTACCAGGGGTGGATCCAGGATTTTGTTAAGGGGAGTGTGGGAGCAGTGACTAGTACTGCAGGGATGGCTGCACTGTCGCTCCCAGTCCTGTCCCCTCTGCACCAAGGTGGACAGAAAGTGCTGTGGGAGCAGCAGGCAGGGACTTTAAGTCCCCTAATCACGTTAGAATTTTTCCTCCCCTCTGTCGTGCTGGGTTGTGGGTGGCCAGGTCTGGGGGTCTCTAAGGGCTGACCAGGGTCAGGAGGAGTGAACAGAGTCTAGGTATCAGGAAGGCAGAAGTCAGAACATTAGTCCAAGAAACTGAGTCAGGAAGCCAGAGGGCCAGGCAGAGTGCACAGTCAGATGCTGAGCAAGGTTGGGTAGCCAAGAGATCAAGCAGAGGGCAGGTAGAGACACAAGCCAACAGGACCAGCAAGGCAGTTGGGTTAAGGTTGAGCCCTGTTATCCAAACACTTCCTCTTCTGCATCAGGGGTTTATATGACAGGGAGTGAAAGGTCAGCTGACCCTGGCTGGCCACTCCAGTGGCAGGGAGTGGGTGGATGGTTTGGCCGGAATGGAGGTTTCTAGTCACTTACATCCCACCTGAGTGGCCAGGTGGAGAGGTGGCAGACTAGGGTGAATGGCCAATCCTGTCAGGCCTCAGTTCTTCAATACCTCCTCTCTTTCCCTCCATGTTCATTAGCATGGCCCTTCCCTTCCCCTCCCATTCCCCTTCTCCCACCTGCTAGTGCCACTATGCTCACATTCTCTGGCTGACCTGGAGGCAGAGGAGCTGGTCCTGCCCTGCTGCAGAGAGAGCTGGGCTCAGCCAGAGATGCAGAGTTGGTGGGTGGATTTTCCCTCCCAGAACCTACTCCCAGGCTGGCAAAAAACACCTGGAGCAGTGGTGACATGTAGGGGGTGTGTGTGCATCCCATGAGAGTGCTGGTGCACCCCATGACACACTGTACTCCCTGCTTAGGTGATGGGCAGGGGAGGCAGGCAGGAGCACCGATGCCCCCCCTTTGAGCACTGGCCAGGGAGTGGGAGCACTTCAGCTGCTTCCTGGCCAGTGTGATTGGCTGCAGGGGGATCCCCCACAGTCATTGTGCCCCCCCTGACTAAGGTGGCACCAGTCACCCATGACCCGGAGGCTAGGCAGGAAGGAGAAACCCACCGACTGCTCCTATCCCTGGGCTGAGCCCAGCTGGAGCAGCTCAAGAATGGCCTCCAAGGCAATTGGAGACAGCAGCAGCAGTAGCTGTGCGGCAGGAATGTGTAGAGGAAGTGCCACTGAACATGGAGGGGAAGGGATGCTTGGCAGCTGTAGAAAAGGAAGAAACTGAGGCCCCAGTGTAGCATGGCATTTGTGTTTAAATCTGCTCATGTATTAATATCCTTTGCTGTACTGGTTCCTGCACTGCAGATGGGAGGAAAGGGTTGGGGTGCTAGTGAAAGAACAGGGTTGTTTCTCTAGTAGATTTGCTTTTACATTGTTTCTCTTTCTGACCAGAACTATTTGCCTTTTAGATACTGTGTTAGACTCATCTCCCAATCAGCTCTTTGAACAAGAAAATCACCTGGGCCTGATAGATGCTGGATTTTTCATCAATAACAGTAGTTCACCACTTGTCAGACCAGAGAGGAATGTGGATATCATCATATACTTAAGTTACACTACAGGGTCTCACGTTTTGGTGAGGAGAATCACACTATTTGGACTTTTTTTCCCTATTTCTTGTTTTGTTTGTAAACATCTAGTATCCAGCCCTTTGAAATATCAATTATGATATTATAATTATTTTAGCTTTAATTAAATTACTTGGAATTATTGCTTTTCCATTCCCAAATGCAAGAAGAAAATCATTCTAGGAGAGAAAATTTGGCTACTGATTTGAATGGCATGAATCCTTGTTTCAGAAGCATTGATACATTCATTGCATTTAATTAATACATCTTGTTTTCATCTGGCCATCACTGATCTCTGGGCTTTAGAAACTGTAGAAGGGAGATAAGGTTCTGTAATAATATTTGTGGCAGGGGATACAGAGAGGTATGCTGCTAGGAGTAGGTCTTTCAATGCAGCAATGAATCTACTTTCAGTTTCTTCCTGTGATTCTTAGCCTGTCTCTTGCTGATTTATAAATTTATTGAAAAATGATAAAAGTATTATAAATATTATCAGTGTAAATATAATCAAGATCCATATTTTCTTGACTTGGGGTGTAGAAGGGATCTTTTGTGGTTCCCACTCAAATGTCTTCATCTTCACTTAGCATAAAATGACTAATATTGTAGTAGATTTCAAGACCCTGTATAGTAAAGTTACATAAAGGGCCTTGTTACACAATCATTTTGGGCAGCTCCTGAACCTCTTACCCCATGGATTGTCTGCACATTAACATCTGAAGCAGGTTTTAAGCACTCGTAGATTACTTAAAGTTATG
>NW_017729025.1:84784176-84785955 GCF_001723915.1 Gavialis gangeticus | reverse complement strand
AACCTCTTACCCCATGGATTGTCTGCACATTAACATCTGAAGCAGGTTTTAAGCACTCGTAGATTACTTAAAGTTATGCCATTCCAGAGCAGGATTATCTCTGATCCAAGTTACTGAACTTATGTTACACTAAGGGTGTAGACAGAAGTGCAGCTCCCCTCTGTAACTAAGAATGCTTTGCAGGATCCCTTCTACAACCTGAGTAAAGAAAATATTGATCTTGTCACAAATAATATTACAGAGTCTTATCTAGCTTTGAAAGTTTATGGTTTATAAATGTTCCTCTGTTTCTCTGGGCATTTCTACAGAGCGCATTTACTGCACAGTAACCAAAATTACTGCACAGTATGGCATGCGTCCCACATGCATGCCCATGCTGCACAGTAAATATGGTGGCAAATGCCGACTTGAGTGTAAAATTGATACCTGCACCATGCAGATATCAAATTTACACCCAATTAATTACTGTGCAGTGACGCACATGTAGATGCCTTACTGTGCAGTAACACTGTGTATGTGGACTGACTTTAGTCCCAAGTAAGTCCACACAATGTTAATGTACTTTAATGCCTGTACATGTAGATGCTGGCCTATTCCCACTTACTGCACAGTAACTTTTACTGTGCAGTAAATTTAAGCTGGTAGAAATGCACTTGCAGAGACCCTCTCTGTACCATGTGGTTATTTTGTGTCAAATACTTTGGGTGGGACCAAACCCCAAATGTATTGTTCATGTTATTCTTTATAATTCATAGATCTCAAAATGTATGCAGTCTCTGGCATATGTCAGGATGGTCATACAAGTATTATGCTGTGATCTAATATTAGTTGATGAGCTTCAGGAAATTCAAAACTTAAGTTATTTGGTTTCTAACACTGTTTGCTGCTTTGCCCTATCTAGCCTCTAGAGAAGGCCTGTAAGTACTATATGAATCAGAAAATCCCATTCCCCAATGTTTGCCTGAGTGAAGAGGATAAGAAAAGTCTGAAGGAGTGCTACGTGTTTCAAGATTTAGATACCCCTGGATGTCCTATTGTGCTATTTTTCCCACTGGTGAATGACACCTTCCAGCATTACAAAGCACCTGGTAAGTTATGAAAAACAGCACAGCATTCAGCTCATTTGATAAATATCTTCTCACGCGGGGGTTAGCAACCTATGGCTCCAAGCCAGATCTGGCCTGGAGAAGGTCTGATTTGGTCTGTATTTAACTAGAGGTGCACTAATTCCTCAGACTTTTAATTCAGTCAGTGTTTTACCAATGGTGTGCTGATCACCTCCACCACTCCACCTAGTTGCTACTCTGCTCACTGCCACTGGAGAATGGGGCCCTCGGTACCAGCCGCATTGCAAGTGGTAACCCACACTTGCTGACCCATGCGGTGCTCTCACATATTTCTGTTGTGTGTTTCATCTGGGCATTTAATCATGCATTTGGGCTTTCAGAAGGGCAAGAAGACAGCTTTGTTTTTAGTATAAATATCTACAGTGGCTGTCTTGCTACTTATCCTTCTGATGGTGCTCATCTTTTTATTGGCTTTGCCACTGCTTTGCACATTGTGGTGTGTTCTGGAGCCATCTCTTTTCTTTTTTTTTTTAAATTTCCATCTCCCAGATCCTCAAACACCTGTCCTTCTCCACGAGTTGCTAGGGAGGCATTGCCCCTTTCCTGCTTGTAGCAACCCCATGGCTGGGAACCCGGGGCACAGGGGCAGTAGTGATTTTCCAGTTGCCACTATGGGCAGCAGTCTTTTTTTTTTTTTTTTTTTGCCCTGCCA
>NW_017729025.1:84778377-84784057 GCF_001723915.1 Gavialis gangeticus | reverse complement strand
TTTTTTTTTTTTTTTTTTTTGCCCTGCCATAATTATGCCACTGAATTGTGTGGCTTCAGCAGTGCAAAAAGATCTTAAATCTGCCTTTAAAGTACTATGTGAACTTCCCTGGAGCCCAACCAGATCCTTACTTGGCCCAAGGCAATTTTCTGCTTTGAGAGGGCAATCACATGTTACAAAATCACTTAAATTGCATCAGAATTGGGCACATGAAATTATAGCTCAGTCTTGTCTGAGGCTGCTGTTACTAGGCTGCAGGAAATTATGAAACTGACAAGTCTCTTCCTCAATCTGCATCATATCAGCCATCTAATAATCACCTGACTAGGACATGATGATCTACAGATCAAATTACTGGACTACATCAGAAGCATTTGTTAAAATTTTCCCAGAACAATTAGACTAATATTCTCTCTCGCTGGAGAGATCAATGCAGTGCCTTCTTTAATTTTTTTTTCTCCTAGGTGTGAAGCGCAGCTGCTCAGAGATGGAGGAGGGCAAGGTTGACCTCACCAGTCTGTTTTCACCCTATTCTATGTATGCAGTTAAATATACTGAGGAGAATTACCGTCGGCTGCTGAATCTTAGTGAATACAACGTGCTGAATAATGCACACCTGATTATCCAGGCCTTACATACTGTAGTACAAAGGAAAAGGCAATGTTGGAAATAATTGCCATTTCAAAAGCCTGTAGCTTCTGGGATGAGATTTTTGTAGGTCATAGATGGACCAGGGATTTCTGATGATTGCCACAGAAGAAACTTAACTTGGATACCTGAATGGATTTTCTTTTATCCCCATAAAATGGCTGACTTATGTAATCAAAGTTTACAATCTATGAAGACCTTATACTTTGTTTCCTAATCAAATTAATTGCAGAAACTTTGTAGAATACTGTTTAAATTAAATTGTAAGTCATTTTAATCTAATAAAGTATAATATATAAATGATATTGTTTTAAATCTTTAAGAAGGTATAAATACCATAATACAACAAGATTCTTTATAATTGGGCGTGTCTACATGCGAAATTAATGCACTGAGTCCAAAACGTGTTTCTGAATGTCAAGCAAACTTTAAAGAAAAGGAACATTCAGACAACCAAAAACATTCATTACTTCTAGAGCTTTGTACTAGAGTTAAACACTGCATTCAAGCAGGTGGCTGGTAGCTTGCAGCATGTACTACCAGTAGTATAACTTGCTTGAAGTGAGCGAGATGCTGGCCTTAGGCACTACCCTAGTAGGGATGCTGAAAGGTGACCCCATTCCTGCAGGGTCTGCACACCAGCAGCAGCAGCAATAACCAGGACAGGTAAACCAAGCCATAGCTACATCAGCAGAGGACTTCTTTTTAAGTCCCTGGAGAGGTAAGGCTCCTTCCCTTCTGGCACCCAGGACGCAAACCCTGCTAATTACACCTCTATGTAGTACAACCAAAAAGAGCCACAAGAACGTGTGTATGTGAGATCTGTATCCTATAAAGGCTGACGTAACTTGGCATACTATTGCTTTTTAAAACACTTAAAGACTTTTTTTTTATGGTGAGTGATGTCCATCCGCTATAGGAGAATGCCAATATTCACTGTAAAACAACAAATATAGTGTAGTGGTCATTGCATTCCACAAACAAGAGATGCTGATAATAAATCTCCATTTTACTGATAAACTTTGTGTCCTAATGAAAGCTGATCAATTTTTTTAAGCAAATATTTTTACACCAAAAATGCAGTTTTGGTTCAACTGAAAGTATTTAGTACATTTTAGACTGAGAAAGGGGGAAAATAGCAAAAGTCAAATATTTTGTTTCAATATTATCTAAACAAAAAAAATTGTTTTAAAATGTGTCTTGGTTTTTTTCAAAAAGGCAACCCCCACCCCAAAGATAGTGAATAGATTTGCAGTCAAATCACATTAATGATCTCTGCACAGTTATCTCCACTTACCTATTTTTTGTGAAGTGCCTGCTTGGCAAATTAGTCCAGGGCATTTAATCCTTAATTACTCAATTCGGCAAAGTTTAAAATGGTCTCCTTAGCAAGCCAAATCTCAAGTATGAATTCCTTCAGTATTGTGTTGAGGATTTAGTGTCCCAGGTCCACTGAAGTTCCCACTGTGACACACATTTGGCTATTGCATTTGGATCCACACACTGGCCCAATACACTCATGGTCTCCCTTTGATCAATCTGGGTTCCAATCATTGCCTCTCTGGCACATTTTCTGGAAAGAGATGTTATATCTAGCATCCCTTTTTTAGCAGTGAGACCTTATAGTCTAGCTACCTTCAGCAGCAGGAAAAGCGCTGACACCCTAAGTCTTCCTGTATTGTAAGCAAGTCATTCTCAGAGCTGTTATTTTGTGAGCGCTCTTGGTTTAGTTTACTCCCTTAGGACACAGGCTAGTAAAAGAAATCAGAGACTGATATTGCAGAGGTATACATAAAAGAATCACTGCAACCTAATAAAAAATGTCTTGCCTTTCACAAAGCCATGTTACCATGCTGTGCATATAATAGAAACATACCTTTCACGTAGGGGCAATGCCCTGGGTGTAGTGAGATGATATTGCCTGACTATGTTTTGTCTGTATAGTTTTGTCCTGACCATGCTGATTGCCAGTTCTTTGGCATAGGGAGAGGTGATACTGTAAGGAGCCTGATGCTGGTATTAAACAACTAAATTTAGCAATCCTTGGTAGACTAGTAGCTTTCTGTTCTTAACCAGTGTAATCAGGTTGAGAATCTAGCCAAAGACTACCCTTCACCAGGTCTTTTGACTCATGCCAACTGTCATGCTATCTCCACATTATCAATAATGTAGTAGACTACACATTGTTACAATTTATTATTATTTGTCATAAGCCCATCACTGGGAAGGATGTGTTTCAGCATCTCCTGTCCTCCAGCCACTGTATCTGCAATGAACTGTCTCCTAGTTTAGTCACCCACAAAATTCATTTCCCCAGTATGAGAAACTGGGAGGAGATTTTTTGTTTAAGAAACCAGAGAGAGGTGGGGCTCTGAGTCAGTTTATAAAACAGCTGTTCATCCACTTCTGCTGGTTTAAACACTATAAATATATTTTGGGAGTCACTGTCAGCTCTGAGATGTAGCATTCAAATTCCATTGGCAGTGTTTCATTTACATTTAACACAAGCCATAATGGAGTCATGTGCCAGTTCACCTCAGGTAAGAAAGCCCTAAGACAACTTAAGATTCTTGGAGCTGCCAGCTTATTCAAAGTATGTACAGTGCCAAGGAGGTACTAATATTCCTGCTTTAGGATTAATTATTATTATATTAATTGCTACTCATGGCTCTTTACAGACTGGGGAAAAGGGAACTTAGCTTAAGGCACTTAAAACCTAAATGAAAAACGATAATATGGTATGGGGAGGGACGAACAACGGAAGCAAAAGAAAGCAAGGGGAAGAAGCAAACCACTTTGAAGAGGTAGGTTTATTTACAAAGATTTCAGATCATATCGGGTTTTGGCATGGTTCGTGGTTTTTATTGGCTCAAAAGGTTTTTAAAAATGTAATGTAATTAGCCCTCCAAGATGGAATAAGCATCAGAGACTAAGATTCAAGTCACAGAGTAAATTTTCATTACAGATTTGGAGTGGGGTGGTAGCTGTAAAAGTCTCAGAAATATGCAAGATGCCAGGTTGTTTCGGTGATATTGTTTACTGAACCGACTATGTAGTTGACAGAGATGTTAGACAAGGTTTGGGGCATATGTGCCTCCTTCATGTCTCTACATTCAGTTTATAGAAAGAGGTTTGCTGTTGCTGGAACAGCCACAGCTGAGAAGTCCTTTCTTCTGCTGCAGTGTCATAAAGTTGGCCCTTATGTGGTTTTTGTGCTTACATGCAGACTGCTTCAACAAACTAAGCTATAAAGCAATGGTAGTTGGGGTACCAGATGAACACTGTCGCCTACCAGATGAACACTGTGCAGAATTCATCTTATGTGCTTTGAGCCTTTGTAATTGATAATGAAGAGTAATAATGGGGGAGGGAATTCTTTTGGTCAGTGTTACCATTTACATTTTCTGCTTCAGGACATGATGGGCACTAAGACAAAACTATTGGAAAAGGGAGAAGTTACTCAGATGAAGCTGAGCACAGAGCAGTGGATTTCTGACACTAAGGTATTATAAAAGAGAATTTCAAAATCAAACTGCACTAGGGATTTCTTTGCTGGGTGGAGGGAAGGCAAGGACAGACATTCATCCTCTAATTAGTGATCACCCCATCCAGGTTTCTAGATGAAACACACGAATGCTTATCATTATAATCGTTTGATTTCTCCATCTTTTAATCCTGTTAAAGTTCCATTTCTGCATTTAATGTTTGTCATATTGGAAAAGAACTTTCTTTTAGTATCTATGTTACTGTAAAAAGGGATTGAGTTAAAGGGCCTTTCTGTTGTAAAATATACATTTTTGAAGCTAGGATACGTTTACTGCTGATATAAGTGGAAGTGACATCAGTGGAGTTGTGTCACTTATACCCGAAACAAATCTGGCTCCTCATCTCCCTGAGGTTTCACGCTACAATGTTCAGGGTAAATATTAATTTTGGACTCTGTCAGAGGCAAAGTAACCAAAGCCAAGGGGTTCCAGGGAAATGAATGCATATTATATGAAATTTTTCCTGTGAGAAGTCAAAGTACCTGTTTGCCACAAAAACAAAGCTCTTTATGCTGACAACCTTTCTAGTCATTACCCTGTCTATAGTTATTTTTGATGAAGTGTCTTGAGACGGGAGTCTTAGTGTCACCCTAAGCCCTTCTACTTTTCTTGGTCCCTGTGGGCCAGGCTTTGGGCATAGGCACAGCAGAGAAGTCACACTGGTCTAACTAGCTGGCAATCCTTTCTGATGAATACATCATGTTCTTCTTTCCATGTTGATTGTCTGTTTTACCTAGTGTGCAAATCGAAATTAAATTGATGCAAAAACAGTTCATATCTTCAAAATAAGCTCTCATGCACTCAACTAGAAGCTGATGGCTGAAGGTCAAGTCTGGTCAATTAATTTGATAAAGACATATCTGATTAATTGAATTTTCACCCAATATTTGAGAAGACCTGATCCTGCACCACTGATACCAATGGGAGCTCTGCCATTGATTTCAATGGATGCATGATTGAGCCCTTTGTGTATGAGGTGATAACGTTTGTCAGGGTGCTTCCTATTCAGCCCACTGAAGAATAGTGAACCTCTGAATTTGGCACAGCTGAATAGATTTGCAGCTATATGGAAGGCTGTTCTTGTGCATATTGGTAATAATGTTGGTCAACATTTTCCAGAATATAATCAATTGACTGTTTTCCCTTCAATCTCCATGGACAAATTAGTAGAATTAAGAGTCTCTGTCTCTTTAGCATCTGTCTCTGTCTCTTTATTGGTAAGGTCATAGTAAATTCCAAATACACCAACCGTGTAGAGAACTGCTCCCTTTCACTGATTACTTTTATGGAATATATTAATATGTTATGCTATGTTATGCTGTGCTATGTCTTATTATTTTAATGTACTCCAGCAAATTAATCAACAAAAGGGGACAGTTCCTTAAATGTTTGGTATATTTGGATCTTATAAATATTAAAAATTGCAGTTCTGCAGTGTTTCTCACCCAATAGTAGTTTCATAGTTTCTAGGGTCGGAAGGGACCTGA
>NW_017729025.1:84776783-84778366 GCF_001723915.1 Gavialis gangeticus | reverse complement strand
GCAGTGGGAGGTTCACCTTTAGGAACACCAGCTGCTCCACCGATGTAGAATCCAAGCAGGTGCAGTGAGGTGTCACAACATCCCGAGCAGTGCTGAACACCCTTTCGCTTGGAACACTGGTTGGTGGACAGGAGAGGTGTTGCCAGGCAACTATGGCCAGATCCTACCACATCTGGCTGCGGTTTGCCCAGTAGGCCAATGGGTCGCAGTCTGGTGGCTCCACATCCTCAGCAAGATAGGTAGCCTCAGCGTTACCTGCCTGAGGCTGGGGTTTGGTGCGTTTGGACCCCAACATTGAAGCCATGCCCATGGCCCACATTGGCAGTGGCTAGCATGGAGAAGACTGGCAGGGGCTGGCACCAGTGCTGGTGCTGGGAGTGCTGGCATGGGAAAGTGGATCCC
Organism: Gavialis gangeticus; assembly: GCF_001723915.1. Classification (NCBI taxonomy): domain Eukaryota; kingdom Metazoa; phylum Chordata; order Crocodylia; family Gavialidae; genus Gavialis; species Gavialis gangeticus. Next base: position 84,777,964 of record NW_017729025.1, on the reverse strand, counting down.
CTCTTCCACATCCCCTCGCCTCTGCACTTCACCCTCCCAGACTTTGTTCACTAGCACCTGCGTCCTGTGATCAAGGGTTTTGGGGCTGCCAGTGCACATGCTCCCCTTCACCCTTGGGCCACACATGCCCGCCATCATGTGGACCATACTGGACCATAAGGGATCCAGCCACCTCCTGATGCCCTCCTTCAGCTGCCTCACCAGTGCCTGCACATCTGGTGCCAGCAGCCTGCCCCAGCCAGGAACATTGATCCCCTGGAACTTCTCCATTTGGTTCTCCAGTTCCCTCACTAGGGGGATCACCTGGCTGAGGAGGACATTGCCAGCGTTAGGGGTCTTGGTGGCCTCAAGGAAGGGCTTGAGAACCACCAAGATCTGGGAGATGGTACCCCACTCAGCTCTGTTCAGGGGGCCACTGATCCCAATCTCCCCAAGCAAGGCTATCTCATGGATGGCCTTCTGTTGCTCCATCAACCGTTTGAGCATCAGGTATGTAGAGTTCTACCGAGTCTCCACATCCTGTATGATTCTGTACTGCGGAATGCTCAGCTCTGCCTGTTTCTCCCACAGCATCTTGCCCCCTTGATGCTGCGGTGGAAGTAGCCCACCACCTGCATTTCAAAATCAGCTGGTTTGTAGCAGTAGTGGTGGTGGTGCCATCACTGGCAGCCCTTTTCCCCTCCAAGGCATCCCTCACTATTAGGCGCAGCCTGTGTGCCACAGAGTGGATGCCAACAAAATTGGCATCACGGACATCCTTCACCATATTGGCCCCGTTGTCGGTGACCATGAACCTGCGGGTGAGCTCGGCCTGCCCAATGAGCCACCGCTGTACCATGCGGTTCATGGCCCCAATGATCTCCCTTGTTGTGTGGGACTCATCCAGCACCTCGGCTTGCAGTAGAGCCCACTGATGGCCTAACTGATTGCACCAGTGCCCTGTGAGGGAGATGTAGACATGATCACCACCCTGGCTGCTCCAGATGTCGGAGGTGAAGTGCAAGGCTACCTGTGCCCCTGCCTTGCACAGCTCCTCCCTCAAGTATCCCATGATCACCTCTTGGCTAAACTAGCCTACTGTGGCCTTGGGTCCACCATGATCTGCTGGCTGGGAAACTGGCTCCGTGGTTGGACCCAGAGAGTTGTAATTAATGGCAGTCACTCATCATGGTGTCCTGTGA
>NW_017729025.1:84773092-84775549 GCF_001723915.1 Gavialis gangeticus | reverse complement strand
GGAGGTGGTTCAAGCACCTACTCTGAACACCTTCAAGAGCAAATTAGATGCTTATCTTGCTGGGATCCTATGACCCCAGCTGACTTCCTGCCCTTTGGGCGGGGGGCTGGACTCGATGATCTTCCGAGGTCCCTTCCAGCCCTAATGTCTATGAAATCTATGAAAGTACTCCCTGCATGCCTGATACAGGGAGGTCACCACCGTCCTGCTAAAGGTGGTAATTGTAAATTGGGGCCAGAATTGCTATGAACCACCTGAACCCTGGCCGCTCAAATAGGGAGAAGGGCTGGATATCCAGAGCAAGCATCTCCCCAATGCTCTGGATGAACTCGCTCACCTTGGGAATGCGCCCCTTTCTGTCCAGCTTTCTCCCACTGGTCCTGGGTGGCCTGCCTCTGCTTTGGGGGGAAGGGAGGCTTTGGAGCAAGTGGGGGACTTCCCTTTCAGCACACTCACTACTGGTGCCAGGCTGAGCAGGAAGAAGGGCAAGGCAGTGGCACCTCCTCAGGTGGAACAGCATCACCATGGTTGAGAAGTGTCTCACGTCTTTGCCACAGCACATGTGCCTTCAGCAGTGCTGGCAGATGGCAAACCTGGGATCATCTGCCAACTCAAAATGCCCCCACACTACACTACTCCCCCGCTTCTGGATTGAGGGTGAGGAACCTGCCATTTCCCACTCCTCAGCAGGCTGAGGCTCAATGGCAGGTGGAGCTGCCTCAGCTGAGCCACTTGCCTCCACAACCTCAGACTCCTCCGAGGTGCTGCTTTCCAGAGGAGACCTGGATTTAAGGGAAACTTGAGGGGTGTGGAGCACAAACTCTGATTCCCCCTCAGTCCCCAGAATTGCTTGAGCCAGCACATTCAGCATCTATGGTTCTAGCTCCAGCTCCTCCTCTGACAGTGGGAGGCCAAAGTGTCTGAAGTAGCCCTGGATCCGAAGTGTGATCTGAAGCCTCGCACAGCCCTACTAACTGGCTGTGCTAACGTGGCTATACTAATTCCCTGCACCCAAGCTAACTTGGTATCTCTACCTGGCAAGGTGTAGACATGCTTATCTTCCTGAAACAGAAAACCCCACATCTATATCTCATATCATATAGTTTTTACTAAATGAGTGATTTTCAACCAGGGTGGTAGGGCATTCTGGGGTGCTGCAAGATCCTTTGAAGGGTGCCACAGGAAATGTGAGGAGATAAGCCGATAAAGGCAAGCTCAGTCTTCCCCTGCTTGGTGGATACACTACTCTGAAAGGAGATAAGCACTATAATAAAAAAAATTAGCTTTTGAAGTGAAGTGCCACTTAATTTACAAAAACTATAAAAGGCTGCCTTATGAGGGGTGCCTCAAATCTGAAAAGGTTAAGAACCACTGAACTAGAAGGAAGAATTTCAGTCTACAATGCAGTACAGATGATTAGTAATAAAATATACTCACTGAACATGTTATCATTATGCAGTAACTTGACTGAATAGTTGACTTATATGTTAGGTTTTTTCTCTTTCCTGACTACTTCTAATGTTATTGTTTACCCTTGTCTTTTGCATGTTGCTATTCTGCAGACAAGCTTGTCCCCTTGTTATTTGCTCACTGTTAGAATCATAAGAGCAAGGAATATCCATCGGGCTGATGTCTGTGAGTATCTCTGCTGTTCTAGAGATTTGTCATAGCTCTGTGCTTGGAATAGTAGCAGCTGTTCCCAGTTCAGTACTGTTCTCTGTTCTGCTCCAGAGAAGAATCCTTAGGGTTTGTCTATACAACAGCAGCAGCATGTCTCAGGTGGGAGAGGATGGGACGGAGGAGGGTGAAAGGCGAGAGAGGACACACGGGACTGAGCACCAGCCCAAAGATGCCTAACTGCAACCCAGCAGTATTACAGGCAGCCCAGGATGCAACAGGAGCAGCACTTGCCTGAGAAAATGATCCTTGCAGGGTGCTTCACTCACACTCTGACACCAGGTGATGCTGTTATGTTCTGTCTGTTGGAGCTTCAATCAAGCTGAAGCTGATTAGTGCTTTTACTGATGGCTATCATTTCTTTTATGGACTCCATTTTTAGCTATATTTTTTACTGGCAATCAGTAAATTTGCTGACGGTTGGCAACCCTGCTACATGGGAACACTACAGCACAGTAGGCAAAGTTGTGAATTTATAGTACGCTAGCCTTTTTACTAAGTTTCTGGTGAAGACCCTCCTAGTGCACCTTGCCTTCACTTTGAAAATGGAGTGAACTCCTTCACACTTAGTGCATGCTAAGAATTGATGCAAAATAACTAATACACTGTAAATTCACACCTTTGCCTACTATGTCTCCTCTCTCCCATTCCACCCTCCATACCTTCCCCCCTCCAAAGATTAATGTGAACCAACTCCCTAGTGTAGCTAACCTCTAAATAATTTCATTTGCTCTATGGTGTCTTAAGAATCCTAGCAAGATATTCTACTTCACTGCAGCT
>NW_017729025.1:84766567-84768092 GCF_001723915.1 Gavialis gangeticus | reverse complement strand
CTCTCTCCCATTCCACCCTCCATACCTTCCCCCCTCCAAAGATTAATGTGAACCAACTCCCTAGTGTAGCTAACCTCTAAATAATTTCATTTGCTCTATGGTGTCTTAAGAATCCTAGCAAGATATTCTACTTCACTGCAGCTGCCCTGCTTAATCAGGGTGAAGGTGGCCCTTAGTCTAAAGAATATACAATATGCAAGCTGATATTCCATCTCATAAACTAGGGAGCCATATAGCTAAGATTCCCCCTCCCCTTCCCCCCCCCCCAATAGGCCATTTAAAATATTTCTTTAATTTTTACAAATAAAACTTAAAAAGAACTTCATAAAAAATTGCCTGTTAGTTGTATTAAAAGGGAAATGTCCCCTTTAATTAATTAATAATGTTCATTTTACCTATTTATATGAGGAAAAATTAAGTCTTCTTCTTTCTTCCCCATACATATAACCTGGGTTTGGCAGTTTGTGTTGGATAGATATGAAAAAAATTAAATGAAAACATAAACCATAGTTTCTTTGTCTTTCTAAAAACAAAGATTAGCACTGTTTAATGAGTTCATTCTTCTAAAGACATTTACACTTTGTATGTATATTTGATTTTTATCTACAGTAAGTGAAACTGATTGCTATGTAAGCCTTTGGCTGCCAACTGCTTCATTAGAAAAGGCTCGTACTAAAACAATCAAGAACTGCAAAGACCCCGTCTGGAATGAAACCTTCTATTACAGGATTCAGAGTCAGGTCAAGGTAAGGGTCTTGTTACACATTAATTTTAGGCAGCTCCTGGAACTCTTAACCCCTGACTGCTCCCCACAAATGAGCTGCCCAAGTTGCAGTCCTCCAGCATCCCTGGATGCTGTGTTCCCTCCCCAATCCTCCTGTTCTACACTGACAAATGTTCTACTCCCTGAAGTCTACTTCCCAGAAGCAGTTCGGGCATAAGCCAACTCCCCTTCTCACCTCCAGGGGTCTGACCTTCCCACTCCCAGGAGTGCAACCCAATGCAAACATTCTGCAGATCACACGCAAGCTAGCCAGGTTGCAGGGCATGGACAGGTCCAGGAGTGGGGTCTAGGGGAGATGGGGGTGGTGAATAATGTAGGAGCCAAGTTGGGGCTTCCTTCCTGGGGCCGTAGCTTCCCCAAAAGCACCTTCCATCACCACTCCCACCTCCCAGACACCCCATGAAGCATGACCAGCACCACCCAAACCCCAATCTGAAATCCCAGTTTATTAAAACATGAGACCTAACTTAATTTACGTCCTCTTTATTTACTTTTACATTTTTTTCTTTTTACTTTTTATTTGATCCTTCAGTGGCTGACTTCCTTCAGTTCACCACCCTTTCCCCCTGGCCATTTCCTTTCTACCTCCCTTTTCATTACCCACCTCCATCCCTTAACTCTCAGTCTCTTAGCTTCATGTTCCTCACCCCCGCTCCCATTTCCCACACTGCCCTGTCCCTCCAAAGCAGAGATAGAAACCTGTCCTGGTTCACCAGCCCTGTAGTGGCAACTCACAGCTGT
>NW_017729025.1:84758893-84766556 GCF_001723915.1 Gavialis gangeticus | reverse complement strand
CCTGTAGTGGCAACTCACAGCTGTAGCTTCTAGTCAGGCTTCTGCTCACCAGCCCTATAGTGGCAAGTCACAGCTGTGTAGGTTGGGAACAGTTAGAGAAAGTTTTTAGCCTTAAGGTGTGGCTGCTTCATACTCCAGCTAGTACTAACACCAACAAATATTTGAGCACTTCAAAGTGCAACATGTAACAGGGACCTAAGAAACAGAACTTTCTGCTGTCTGTAATCTAGAAATCTTTTGCCAGCTGCCTCTCACATACAAAGGTTGTAGGTATTATTCCTAGTTGGCAGGAAAATATGCAGAAGGTTGTGAAATGACAGATGTCCTACTCAGATCAACACAGAAGTATGGCATCTTGGTCCATGCTACAAAAGCCAAGTGTATAATTCAGCCAGATATATATCTGTAGACTGGGGAAACACAGCATTCTGTGGATTAAGAATATATTGTTTAGGATGTTTTGTTTCAAGGTTAGATGCAATGTTTTCCCATTCTTCCTTCTACAAACACACACACTATTTCCCTCTCTTCTCCTTTGTGGTTGCTCCCCTTCTCTTTGCACAAACCAAGTACAGGCTATCCTCAGGATTCCCTGTTTTCTGGACTCTTCAACCTAAAATACAGAAATTCAAAGATCTTCCACATATATTTGTAGAATGTGTTGGAGCTGGCTATCTATGATGACGATGTCGTTACTCAAGATGACCATCTCTTCAATGTGCACTTTGATGTGGCCAAACTTCCATTTGGAGAACCAGTCCTCATGTACTTTAAGTTGGACAACCAGGTGAGTCTGAAATAACAGAAGGTTTGGGTAAACAGGCTGAGCAGGTTCAGCTGACCTTCTTTTTGCCCCATCTTTTTTCCCACTCCCATGAATTTGGCTTTCTTCTACCTGACCAATTCTTTCACACTGCATGTTTGCCTGGTTCCCTGCCTAAAGTGTTGATAGGAAGCCATTTCTGCCTTCCTTCCTGTATATTTAATTGTCCAATCATACAGTGGGGAATATTGTCTCTTTCTCAAGCCTTGTAAGTCTTTTACCAATGGGATTTGGTCTCAGAGCATTTGGAGAGCATTTTGGCAAGAGAGGGCGGTAAATGCTGGATGCCCTTGACAGAGCTGTTTGTTTGCTACATGAGTTTCCTATGTGAGTCTGTTTGCTACAGGTAAACCTTAGCATAGATTACCCACGCACATGGATTTCACATGTCGTTCATTGTTAGAACTTGTTGTCATTAAGCCAGCAATTATGGAATAATAGCTCTGCAATCTAGAACAGACAGTGCAATAAGCTAGCATAAAAATAGCTGACTAATTACATATGTTGTAGCACCAGTTTTCGATCGTGATTCCCTAAATAAAATTTCCAAATCACACAATTAGTCAGTTACATTGATAACTGGGCACATACATTTCCATTTAGAATGCAAATACAAACATGGAAAGTGGTATTTTGAAAACTGGGACCTGTATTTTACAATCACCTTCTAAATGATAAATTACAATGAAATATATGGCTGGAGAGGAGGGACAATCAACAGTGAAGTTTAGGAACAAGGTATCTACCCAGTGTTTGTGATCATTGTGGGCATATGTTCTAAGATAAACAGTATGGGCTAGGAAGGATGAAAATAACTTCTGTGTATACATGTGAAGAATCTCCATTGTGCTTTTAACATCCTCTAGGAAGTTCAAAATAACAAGAACATAGGTCTTCAGGAATCATAGTGAAAGCAGAAACTGTGTTGCAAGTACATTTTTGAAACCTTGAAGAGCAGCAATAAATTCTGACCCTATCAGAAATTGAAGATAAATGGGCAGAAGTTCCCTGTCTACCTAGGTCAGGTTTACAGTCATCAGGGGAAGTCATTTCAAAGGAGAAGAATCATCCCATAATTCAGAGGCTCTCAATTTTTGCAAATCTGAACAGAGAGATTGTTTTGCCTTCTAATATCCTAGTGGTGATCCTGTTAGCCCCACAGAATGCCTGTGATGACTACAACACTTGCTCACATCCAAAACTATGGTAATAAAATCTAGGCACATCTATACATGATGTTTTAAAATGCATTAGCCTAAGTTAATGCACATTAAGGGCATGCATGTCTACACATGTATGCCCCTAATGCACATTAAAAATGGCAAATTCAGGCTATTTGCACCTAAATTTGATACCTGCAAATTTAGGGGCAAATCGTTAAAGCACATTAACGAATGTGTAGATGAGTTAAAGCATATTACTGCTGTGTGTGTCAACTGACTTGGGACTAACTTTAGTCCCACGTTAGTCCACACGCAGTGTTAATGTGCTTTAATGTCTTCAGGTGTAGATGCCTGCCTAAACCCACTTAATGCGCATTAAGCTAATGCACATTAAACTTAGGCACACTTAAATGCACATATAGACATGTCCTTTAGGTAATTCTAGCTATTTTTAATGTGATAACAGTATTTTGTCTCCTTCAAAAGTATATATTAACCATATAGTATCCTTCTCTTCAATTCATCTTCTCACGTCCCAGCTTTCCTTCCCATTCCTCTGCACATGATTTTCTACTACCTGGGCATGTCTACCCAAAACTCTAAATGTGTAGTAGACTAATTCCACTGCACATTAGCAGCAGAAGCCGCTAATGTACAGTAAAATTAATCTACTGCACACTAGCATTACTAAAAAAAAACATGTGCCGGTGCTACTGTACATTGAGTTAGTACCTATTATTACAGGTACTAAACTTAATGCGCAGTAATAATGTCACATTAATGCACATGTGGATGCACCCCCAATACCATTCTTTTACAGTCCTGTATGTGCTGCCCTTATGCCAGATTTTCCTTCTACTCTAGTGCCCAGATGATGCTGCTGAGCAACTGGTTTTCCTTTTCCACTGCTCTCTTGCTCAAATTTTTTAGTTGTCAAGTTATCCTTTTCCCTGCCTGCCCAAAATAGCCTCTTGTTGGAAAGCTTCAGTGCCACTGACAGCCTCTTTTTTCTCTTCCACTGGGGTGGTGTGACCTGGCCTGAAGTTCTACCAGTAGCACTGATCTGTGAGAGCATCTTGTTTTGTTTCCTTCTACTATCCAACAGTTGTTCCCAGTAGAGGCTGACACACCAGTTCCTTTTCTTTGTTAGTAGCTTACAGTCATCCAGGATCTTCAAATCCCTAAAGAGCCTTGATACTTGCATAAAAGCAGCTGGAAACAATAGAAACTGGTACCAGTCCTCCATGGACTACCACTAAATACTCTGTGGATCACCACAGACAAGGCTGTTTGGGTAAAAGAACTATGTCTGCCTACGTCCTTAGATCAACACGGCTACAACCTACACCCCTGAAAACTGTAGATCATCTATAAAGTATAAGCCACCATTTGAGAATAAGTGGTATAGTAGTAACCACCTATATTTCCTTTCTTTTTAAATGTCTTTCTTTTCTTTTTTTCAGGGGAAGGAAGAACTAGAGGTGGAATTTACATTGGAACAAATGTGAGTAAATGTTAAACAGTGCAGAATCTGCAACAGAAGCAACAGTTAAGATAGTAATAAAAAAATTTATCTAAGTAGTCTGGAATGCACCATTCTTTGACACTACTGATAAAAAAAATGATTTCTAATGAGATTTATGGCAAACTTACTCTTCCAGAATGTTGTAGTCTGTTTCATTGACAGACAAGAGAATTTCATAGAGAAGGAAGAACAGTCAAAAGTTAGAGGGTTTTCTTTCCAGTGCTGAGAACTCACTAAGGCATGATAAGCTGGGAAGTCAGCACAACATAATTAGTGGGATAGTCAAATTATAATTTAGTTTCCTAATTTCACTTTGGAGGAATTCTTTCCTGTTTGTGGTATAATGATATTTTGGATTAATGTATCCATTTTTCATCTGGAACTCTGGCTTCAAATTTCTAATTTTGACCCAATGAACCTGCGTGGAATCGCAATGTGGCACAAATTAGGAAACTACTTGGTTTGATTCAGTGAGAATTTTCTGTTAGCTGTACTCCAGGACATAAATAGCAGGTGCTTTAGTGGTTGTGCCTTGACAAAGCCATATTGGGAAACAGGTCTTTTAGAATTATTCCTTTCAGACCCAACGCTTCTAAGGTTAACCAAGATACTAAGATAAGCAAGATAAAACTGAAAAGTGTGGCTCATTAAATATGCTGTATGAGTAATTAAATATGTTTTTTTTTTCTTTTGTTTCCTAGGCTTGGTCCACTTGAAACCATTGTCACCAATGGAGTACTAGTGGTAACTTCTGTGTTCTGTGATCTTTCATTATTTGTAGCAATACCTCCAATATAGGTGGAGCAAGAGAGGCTGAGCTGGCCCAAAGTCAGCAGAGAAACATACTGTAGTGCTAAGAGGAGCTGAGAATGAACTGATGTGATTCTACTTTTAGTCATCTGCTTCACATTATTTCCTCCTTTGTATCATGCATGATGGGGACTATGACTTGAGTAGTTGCGAGGTGCCCAAAGGTAGCATTCTTCCAATATTGCAGAAGCAAAACTTGGAAGTGATTTGGTTATGAGTCTCCTTACAGCTGGTTCTCTTACCCCATTTTCCCAAGGGAGACAGAGTGATATTATGTAGGTATTAACTTCTTCCTGGGCAACAATACTGCATAATTTCATACAGTATCAGTGGATCGGACTGGGAAAATTATGGGCTTTCCCACAGGAATTACTCCTAGGCTATTCCCTAACATTACCAACACTTAAACATTTCTAATGCTTCACACAAGAAGTCTTCCTAACAATGACATCTGTTCTTGCTTTTTCTCCCACTCATTTTATCCTTTCCAACCCAGTTAGTATAATATTAAGAAAAAAACTGTAAGTTTGCCTAACCTTATAGTTTCTAAGCTAGAAACTCTGTACTTTGTCACAACCTGCCTTGTTACAGTTGATGACTGATAAAACTCCCCATGGAGTCCTTAATCAATAATAACTTTGCCTTGCTCAGCCATCTCAGGAATTTATTTTTCCTAGGGGTTGGGCATGTTACCTTCATAGCAGTCAGTCTACATATCCATTGTGATAGACCAGGGTGGGAAATGGGACCTAAATACATGATATTCCCCATCCTGAGTTATGGTGTTTCTCTCTATTTATAGTCTCGTGAAATGTGCTGCTTGGAAGTTCAAGTGGATGAGAAGAAAAAGAGAAGGAAGCCTTCCTCAAGTAAGATTACTGCTTCACAAACTGGCTATATATGACCACTTAATAATTCAGTTAAGATAACTGGTCATTCTGTCTATCACTTAACCTAAGTGAGTGATCTGATATAGTACTGAAACATACAAACTTTATACTAGCAACTAGAAAATGTCATAGATTACATTGAGTGCATCAGTATAGTTATATACAAATAAACTCTTTTAAAGCAGCATTCAACTTGAGATTTAAATCACATAAAGTAAAACAATCAGAGATACAGATCTCACAGAAACCTGAACTCTGCTCCTTTACATGAACTTGTGTGTAACACAGCAGGGATTTCATTACATGACTATAGAGCTTCTGTGAAATAATTCAGAATATGATATATATGCATCTGCACTTTGAAAAAAGAATGTAATTTCTTTGCGTACAATTTGCCAAACAGTGAACCATGTTGTCCGGGTCTATATTCATTTAATGAGAAAAAAGTCTGTTCAAGAGTGTAGAATGATAATTGATTTTAGAATCATAACTAGAATTGTCTGTCTTCAGTCTTATTAAAATCTCAAATATGATGTTGCATTAATGTTGTTTTTCCATATTCTATTGTGTGTGTCTTTAGAAACATATCACAAAGTCAATGCAATCCTTTCTAGTTCTTTTTGGCTATTTCTTTTCTAGTAGACCACTACTAATATTATTTGTATAGTGCAATAGTATCTTGGAGTTTCATGACCCCTAGGCATGTACAAACCTACAGGCCCAATCTTGTCTAGAAGGCAAAATAAGCTCTTTGTTGTTGTTCTCGTTTTAAATCCGTTTTTTAACATGTTGTAATTAACACAATTTTAAACTCTATTTAGCAGTTAAGGAATGTTTACATGGTGCAGTGCCATACAGAGATACCTGAGCTGCCTTGTATACCAGAAGTGGTAAAGACATATTAATACAATGCTCCACCCAGCTTAATTCACCCTGTGCTAATGCAGGATGGAACACTGTGCTAATTTGTGTACCTCTTCATGGTAGTGAATTATTCTGTATAAACACATACTTAGTTTCTGAGATACATTGAAAGCCTTTTTTCATCTTCTTGAAAGTTATTAGAGTGCTTGTACACATGACAGGGGGTTAGTCCTTAGGGTTGCATTCCTTGCCCCCTAAATTGAAATGGCGGATTTTTAATTGAAACTGTGGGAATTTATTTTTCTGTCACTATTACAAAAAGGGGCCCAATCCTTTTTTTTCCCCAGCGGAGCCTACCTGTGGCTGAGGGCTGAGCTGCTAGTGGGCTGAGTGGTCCCTGAGCTGCAGGGGACCCCAGTCCTTCCCAGGCAACACCCCCTGGAGCCACCCGGGTGGCCTGCTAGTGGGCAAATGTGACCAGATTCAACTTTTTCCTGACCCTGAGCTGGGACAGCACCCCCCAGCCATGGAAGAGGCAGGCAGGCTCCTTTGAGAAACAAAAAACAGGGCCCCTCACCGCTTCTGCCTTCCATGGGACCCTTTTTCCTGCCTATCTCTCCCACAGCCAATGTGCGAGTTGACTAATAATTGCAATGCATCATTGCGAACTAAACTACATGGGGATGTAACTTAGTTTGCAATGATTCAAATTAATTTAAAACCCCCAAAACTCTTGCATGTGAACAGTGTGATACCATTAAACCACACAAAGTGACATTTTCATCATGTGTATATGGTAATAGTATCATATGTACAAGTGCCCTTAGATTCATCTTTGCACCTGTATAACAAAAAAAAAGTTTGTTCTAAAAAAAATTCAAACTTGGTATGTCATGAATGAAGAAATGTAATAGGGATATGGTGAATTTCAGTACTGTAACAGACCATGACCAATCAACACCATTTTGAAGGTGTTAGACACTGTCAAAACTGAATAATAAATGGTACTTAAAAAATGTGGTCATTTCTAGAGGTGTTATTGCTGTGGTAGTCCAAGGAATATGCAAGAAGCAACATTTGCTTGCTTTATTGAATCAGCTGAAGAGAAATTGGGAGAGAACCAACTAAAGAGAGATGGGTTTGGAGAGATGTTCCTGGTGAGGGGCATTTTAAGCATAAAAGCTTGTCTATTAACTCTCCCAATCATTTCAAATGATATTATTTTAGCTAACGGTCATTTTTATCAAACACCCCTTCCCCAGATTAGACAGGATATTAGTAAGAGAAGTCCCCACTCTGAAGAGCTGACAGTATGAACAGAAAGAACACGCAAAATGTTTGAGAAAGGAAGCTGAGCAGAGGGTGACATTTAAAAAAACGTTTAATTGATTTAGAAGCCTAAGTCCAGTTATCAAATCAGAATTATCCAGGGCTTCCCAAACTGTGGTACATGAGCATGATAGTTCATTTTACTGTATTTTTTAAGAAGCTGGTATATGAATCAATAGCTTTTGATTAGCTCAGATTCTAATCAACCTGTAAAATGCCTCCAGTTTGCTTTAATTCCCCTATAAGACCCTCTTTTTTC
>NW_017729025.1:84753105-84758882 GCF_001723915.1 Gavialis gangeticus | reverse complement strand
TTGATTAGCTCAGATTCTAATCAACCTGTAAAATGCCTCCAGTTGGGTGCTATAACACAAAAAAAGAAGGCACCTTGCTCCATAGTTTGACCTCAATTTGACAGGATTAGGTAACTATGTTTTCTCTACTGAGAACGGGGATATTTAGGTGCCTCCCAAAGACAATTTGATCACTTACTTGCTTGGCAGAGAAGGGTATACAAACAGAATCATAGGACTGAAAAAAACCTCAAGGCTAGGGACAGACATTAAAAAAGACTGAGTCTGAATTGATTCAATCTTTGCAGGTTAGTCTAACCCACAAACCTTAAACCAATTTGGAGGTGGATAGACATTCCCCTTTCATTCCAGAAATGCAAGTGGCTAAGGCTAGAAGCTGGGGGAGCTAAACCAGCCCTCCCTTCCCTGCCACAGTGCTGAGCTGAAGGTGGGGGGGCTTTGTCAGGCCTCGGTAGGATGCTCTGATGCCTGCCTGTACTGTCCCAGGCTTTTCCTCACTGGGTGCTCAAGGGACAGGAATGTTGCCAGACCCTGCATCTGTTGATACTGAGCTTTTCAATCTCCATCTCCCTGCTTCTTCAGACAGTCTGCAAACCAAGTCATTTCTAACACCTTTCTCTGTCCCCTCTGGAAGACTGACAGATTGCAACCAGCAGGTTGCTTGTCAGAACAAAGTTTATTGGCCCATCAAGCCCTAAAAAAATAAAGCAACTCTCTCACTAGTTTCAAGCTCTTCGTATCTGCAGGGTGCATTTGCATTTGCAAACCACTAGCTGTCTGCCCTTTGTTCCAGTGAAATTGGAGACCCACACAGACACCTCTCCACATTAGCTAGCATGGGGGGGAGGGGCATGACCAGATGCCAGGTCCCTCACTGGGGTCACTGCCATGGGAGAAGGGCGTGGGGATCCCTGCTTGAGTAGCCAGTTGTTGGGCAGGGGAAAACCTGGCAGCCGCTGCAGTCCCTCAGCCAGCTGGAGCGGTGATAGTACTCTGGCTAGGAAGGAGAGGGGTGGGGCCAAACCTGCTCTACTCCAGCAGACAGCCCTGCAAAGCATCTGGGATGCTGTGGGACTCTAGATTAAATTAAACCAGGAGGGGGTCTGGGACAGACATTGCATACACTGGTTTGACCCAAATCAGTTAAGTCTGATACTACATTCAACCAGGTTTATCTGAAACCAGTTTCAGCCATTTTCAAACTGGTTTATGTGCCCTGAACACCTGTTCTATTACAGCTTTAAACCAGTTTCTGATTACTTAAACTGGTTTATATGTAATGTCTATCCCTACCCAAGGATCAGCTAGTTCAATCCGCTAAATAAATGCAGGATGCACTATTCTTAAAATATCCTCCAGTGAAAGAGGTTTTTTTCCCTGCACAGTTTATTCCATTGCCCCACTGTTCTTATAGTTGGCAGGGTTTTTCCAGAGTTTTAATCTAAATCTGCTTTGCTACGGTTTAAACCCATTGCTGTCTGTCTTTCCTTCTGGAACAGGGAGAATTGTTGTTCTTGCCCTTCTTTATGGCAGGCTTTCCAAAATTTGAACACCGGTGTTATGTCCCCTATTAAACTCCTTTTCTTCAGACTAAACATACTATTTCTCTCATTGGCAGAAGGCAGGGCAGGGGACACGTTGGAGACTAACTCAGAAAAAAACTTGTTAGGATAAGGTGCCCCCCTGCCCTGCCTTTTGCTTCACATCAAGATGACATGTCTAACTGCCTTTCTAAACTATGCTTTCATAAACACAGCATTTGCTTTTTAGCAACTGCACCACATTGCTGATTTAGGGTGAGTCTGTGATCTACCAAAGTCCCCAGATACTTCTCAGCAATGTTACTGCCTACTGCTAACCAATTATGTCTCATTCTGTATTTATTTGTTTTTTCTTCACCTTTTCTGTACAGTGCATGTAGAACCTTATACTTGACATTTGTCTTTGTTGAATGTCGTTTTGTTGTATAGTGCCTAGTTCTCCAGTTTATCAAGATTGTTTTGGATTCTAGTCCTGTCCTCCAAAATGTTTGCAATCCCTTTCAATGTTGTGTCATCTCCAAACTTGACCAAGATTCCTTCATTGATTAATAAAAATGTTAAACAATACCAGATCCTGAACAGATCTCTGTAGACCCTGATTGAACCCCACACTGCCATTCTGATATTCATCCATTTACAGTTACTCTTTGCTTGCAGTTATTTAACCTTTTTGAAGGTGTTAGACATACATATCCATTAAACAGTCATTCTACTTGGCCCACATTTCTCCAATTTCAGACTGTCATGTGGGACTATTTCAAACTTTACTGAAGTCCAAGTAGATTATATCCACTGCATTCCCTTTATCAAATAAGTTACCCTGTCAGAGAAAAAAATCAAGTTAGTTTTGCATGATTTGTTCTAAACAAATCCATGTGGGCTGCTAGTTCTAAGCAAACAATTATAGTACGCACCTGTTGTTTATAAAATAAAATAAACCTACCCTAGATAGACTTAGATTTATTGCTCTATTTGATTGAACCAGACTTTTAAATGCTATAGGAGTTGTGGCATACAATACATTAGTATAGAACTGTTGTATTGAAATATAATGGAAGCAAATAAATAGCTTCTATATCCAATAAAATCCCAGGTATTTGAGCCCCTTCTTCCAAAACATCATTCTGTCTTAAATTCTGTTAATGGTCTGAGGTGAATCATTCTTCTCCAGATTTCCTTGATCATCCAACCCCATGCAGATTGAAATATTCTCACTATCTCCAAAATATGTTAGATATATGGGTTTATACTATATCTTGAAGTAAATGGTGGGTCATTTTAAGCCATTTTAAGATCAAAACCAAGACCAGTTTAATAAGTAACAACTCCCGTAAGTACAGGTTTTCAGGCAGATAAAATTCAAAGGATTTACGAGTTTTATCTCATTTCTTTAGGAAAAGACCTCTCCCTTTTGGTGAAAGGATCCCATGAGGAGACCCAGGACATTATGTTTGGCTATGATACCATTTTTAGCTCTTCATGTCCCACCACATTCCACTATGTCAAATATAAGCAGCCAGTACTTGATATTAAGCTACCAAAGAAGCAACTGCCTTCCTCCTTCGTAAGTTATTATTGGACTTAATAAGCATAGTAGTAAAATGCATAGAAATATATACATTAGATGGCAACATGAATCTGTCTTCATGGGGGAGGATGTAACACTCTTTGTAAATTGAATTTGTGTGTATTTTTTTCAGCATACCTATTCCTATAACACAAAGGGAGGCCCCTCACATGTGAGTCTCAATTCACTTCCTGAAGGAGAAAAAATAACAGTAGCAGAGGTGAGTGCCAGCTCTTAGTTGAAAGTGATGAAGTCAGCCTGAAGGCTCTATCTTTGCCCAGCTATATTGGGAGCCAGATCTAGTTATCTCCTGCAAGCTTCACATGACCCACTGCCTCTAACAGTGCCACTCCAGCTGTGACCACACTGCCTGGGCTTACTCCAAAACAGTTGTTATATTTATGTGCAGAGAGATTAGCTAAATTACTCTGAAGTCAGGCAGAAACAGGGTATATTTACACATTATAGACTACTAGATCAGAGATGCATAAGCTTTTGTACAAAAGCTTATGCATCTCTGATCTAGTTAGTTTAAATACAAGTATACCCTGTCTGTGTTAATTTGCCTGAGATGGGGCATTTCAAGATTCTAAACTCATTGTACTGGGCATGACTACATAAAAAATGCAACACATTGGTAAATCACCGCAGTTGCCTGAAAAAGTTGTGAATACCTGCTTTTTTCAAGAACTCTGAAATGTTCTGGCTATCAGTAACATGCCTCACAATAATTTAAACCCAATCTACTATAGTAAGGAAGGTTGACAATTGGTGTTTTTAAAGGACAATCTACCACTGCCCACATAAACCCATGTTTTACAATGACTGGTAGCAATAAAAGGCTTTTAAGTACAAGCCGGGCACATCTACACTGGCAATTAATGCAAAGAAATAAAATCCAGGTCATATTGCCCCAGAGTTTTTTGTTCCTGGGAGCACCATTTGAACATGCACTCAGAAGCAAAAACTCTAGAGTATATTGCTCCAGAGTTTATTTGTGCGCAGCACATTGAGCCCAGTCAGAGCAGTCCCAACTGGCAGCAGCCCAGAACTGTTCTGGCCAGGCTCAGTGTGCTGCGAAGGGGCTACCTGGGCTATGAAGGTGTTTCAGTGTGGGTCTAGCCAGCAGGCAGCCTCTGCACTGAAGCATCCCCATGCCCCAGCCAGCTGAGCAGCAGCTACATGTGTGCTGCTGCACATGAAAAATCTCCAGAATGTATTAGTTTCATGCTACGTAGTCAGCTCTGCAGTAAACGTTTTGCACCCGCCCTGAGTTATTTTGAACTAGATTCATTCGGCTGGTTTCCAATAATTTTGTCACTTTGTGCCTGACTCTTAATGATGAATATCTGTTCTGTGTCCTGAAACACTGGTATTCTCTTCCTTCTGTTCAGCAGGGCGTATTCTTACTAGTGATGAACCTGAGATAGTATCAGCTTCACTGTGCTACTGATACTGATCACCCTTTGTAAAGGGCTTTCAGATCTACTGATAAAGCATTTTTTTATCAGAGTTAAGTGTTGCTGATGTAGGTTACAAATCAAATATGACTGAATAGGAGAGGGCAAACACTGGTTAGCACTTGTGCAGTCACTGAAAAATTTTAGGAAATTTTCTCTGAGAAAATGAAGTAGTGATGCTGAAACTATGCATTCTTGGTTTATTTGGGGTCTTTACATTGTGTCTACATTGCTAAGGAAGGATCAAATAAAATGTACTCCAATGCTGAGGGAAAGAAAACCTTTATAATATGATAGCACTAATGGTATTTGCTTTTTTGATTTCCAGGATAAAAGATTTGATCTGCATTTGAAAGCAGAAAACTGGTAAGAGATCCATTCCCTTTGGGCTGGTAATGACTTTTGTCAGCCAAATTCTACCCTCAACTTGCCTTTTGATGGAAAGAATATACTGACAGCTTGCTAGCAGCTTGTGCAAACATTTTAAAAGCAAATGATTTTTAATTAAGTTGCACTGAAAAATGGGAACTTTCCACAAAAAATAAACAACATATATACAATATCCACTGTTTTCATTAATATAATGTACTTATTTGCTAGAAGTAGTAGCAATTTGGCAGCCCCATCCCCTCTCCTTCATTTTACATCAGCCTGTTTGTATAAGAGATTTTACTCTGTAAATCTGACACTTTATGTAATTGGTTGATTACATAAAGTGTAATTGGTTGATTTATGTGCCCTGAAACATTTACACGTTACTGAAACCGCCTATCTGTAACAATGGGTATGCCTGTTTTAGTTCTCACCTTTGTTCCAGCCCAGGAGACCTAGACATGCGCTTGGGGTTTGACCTGTGCTGGGAAGAGCAAGACTTCTTGAAAAAAAGAAAGAAGCATGTTGCTTCTGCTCTGAAGAAAGTTCTCCACTTGGAGCAAGATCTGCAGGACTGTGAGGTATGTGGGGCAGGATTGTAAGTGTCCCTGTTTTGCTCAGATGTGCACTCAACGACTTGGAAACCCAATGTGCTCCTTAATTTTTACTATTATCATTGCATCTGAATGGCAAAGAAGCTCTAAGTTCAAGCTATGGTCCCCTTTCACTAGCATTCTCGTTCTTTACATTAATAGACTCAGTTGTATAATCCTTCAACTCTACTTTCTTTAAAACAGTTGATTCCTCTTCCCTACCACGCCACCCCCCCCCCCCCCC
>NW_017729025.1:84752199-84752845 GCF_001723915.1 Gavialis gangeticus | reverse complement strand
CTTCTTTTTAATCTGGAAATGCTTTTGCCTTTTCATTCCAGCTTCCTAAAACCTCAAGGCCCTTCTGATCCTTCTTTGTTCCCCATGTCAGAGAAATGCCTCTGGACAACCTACCACAATCGCGGAGAATTACTCTAGTACACAATGTTTCTCTTCAACTTCCTGGTTGAGTAAAATGGCTTGTGTCTCATTGGCACCCAGGCCTAGAATCCCAGTCATTGTTTTGCAAGCTTTAACTCCATCTCGGCCTCTCCCCCATCCTGCACCTCCTTTTCTTCTACAAAGGATCCTGTTGTTTCTTCCGAGAGAAATTGGCACAGTTCTCTGTGAAGTTCCTCCTCATTCTCTGTATATGGGAATTTCTTCTCTAACACCCTCAAAAATGCCTTTCTGCCCTCCACCTATAATCCTTCCAAATATCTCAGCAACTCCATCTCCACCCACCTCCAAACTTCCCTTACACCTACAAACATGTCTGCCTCACCCTTTCCCTAAACCTCTCACTGATCTCAGACTCCTGTCCTTCCTGACCCCACCTGGGCCTGCCCTGCACCCTGCCAGCTCCTCTGCTGCCCCCTGGATCCGGGGGTGGCATGCGTGTGCACACGTGTGCGCGTGATGTCACTGCAGGCTGCACCCCTCCTCC
>NW_017729025.1:84742794-84747199 GCF_001723915.1 Gavialis gangeticus | reverse complement strand
TCCTGTTCCTTGCAGTTCAAATAAGCTGTGGTCTTTCCCCATCCTAAAAACTTATACCTCATTTGACCTGCTTCCCAAACTATTGCCCCATCTTTCATCCATTGGGAAAATGATAGAATGTAGCATTTATATGATTGCTGACCTAAATTTAGTTTCATTCTTCTTCATTGTGATCATATTCATGTTGGCTTTTGCTTTTTCCCCTCTGCTGAAATTGCTGTTACTCAATATCTTAATATCAAATTCTCAGTCCACTCCATTACACCCTCCTTGTTTCTCTGCTACTTTTAAAACCATATTACTCCTTTATCTCTCTCCTCCTTGGATTTTCATGATACTGTCCTTTCTGCATTGTCTTCCTGCTTACCTTTGATACCCCTTTCTGCATTTTTTTGTGTGTCTCATAAGGTTTTTGGGGCAAGGACTCCATTTCCTTTCATATTTGTTCCTTATACATACATTAAGCACACTGAAGACAAATAACAATAATACATGAACAAAAACAACTGAACTTATCATTCTTACCTTTCTCTGTCCAATGTAGATGGGGTCCTGAGTGACAGTTAGGGTCCAAATCAGATTATAAACTTCCCCAAAGTGTATTAATGTGTGAGCCTGTTGTTCAAGTTCTGCTCTTGTGTGAAGATAGGCGACAGCTCTGAAGTTTGAATATGGATTGGATCTAGTGGTTCACCTAAGCTCCTCTAGTGCTAAGTGTTAATATGTCAATTTTTTTGCATGCTTTTTCTCTTTTGTGTGTTGTCCAGACTCCAGTGATAGCAATCATGACAACAGGAGGGGGGATGAGGTCATTGACAACGACGTATGGCAGTCTGTCGGGTCTCAAAAAGCTAAATCTCTTGGACTGTGCTACATACTTAACTGGTTTATCTGGAACAACATGGTAAGGAGCACATAAGCATTTTTCTTTAAGTTTTCTTTCTATATACTGCTCACACAATAACCCATGCTAAAGAATTATCCTGAGGCTGACCACTGCAGGTTCTACATAGGTAAGATTGTGACCCCAGCCTTATTTCTGACTTCCTTTGTTGATAATTAGTGTCATCACAGAAGAATGCTGTTTTAAGGAAATCATTCAGGTCACTTTTAATTTACAGGAAGGATTTTTTGTGACCCTTTAAAATGCATATAATATATTTTTAGGGACATTAGAACTCAAAAGCAGCTTAGATCAGGGCAGAAAACCTTGAATTTTACATGAAGTCCTTCAAATTGGAAAGCTGAGCTTAGCAAACTTCTAATTCAAGCCTCACCTTTTCCTCTCAGGACCATGGCAAACTTATATCAAGATGCTGATTGGTCACAGAAGGATCTGGATGAGAAAATCAATGAGGCTCAGAAACAGGCAACAAAATGCAAACTGGGTTCCTTTTCACTGGAGCGTTTGAAGTATTACAAGCAGCAGCTAAGTCAACGGAAAACAGAAGGACACAGGACATCTTTCATAGATTTATGGGGGCTCATCGTTGAGTATTTGTTACATGATGGGGTACAGTATACCATAAAGCCTGAACATTTAATACTGCACTAATATCCCTATAAATAAAGTGAGAAAACACTTCTAATGGAAGATTATTTCCAGATGTTTATACCTTATGGAAAACTATCCTGTTTGTGTTCATCATGAGTGCTGAGTTTCGGGGGGGGGGGGGGCAGATGCATGTGCATTCACAAGATTTCTAAACTTGTTTTGACATATTTGAGATACGCATCCCTGAGGGGGAAAGTCTGGAAAAATGTCACAAGTGCTGTTGGCATATTCTGAAAACAAATGAGCCATTATTTATTCATGTTTGTCAGTCATGTCTGAATAATCTAATATATACCTGGTGCAATGGACTTTAAACAGGAGTTTCACCTTGTGATACTCAATTTTAGCTTAGATTTACTCCTGAAGTTCTTTGCACTTTAAATATTTTCCCTTTTTAAAACACCCCCTTTCATATTTATTTAAAGACAACATCAAATTATCTACTGTATCAAGACCTGGCAGCCACATATTAGACAAATAACTCCCACACACAATGCTGTAATAGAAGAAATAAAATGCTTGAAATGTCGGCATTTAAATATATTCCAAGCCCAGAATAATTGTGTTCGTTCCCATGTTAGTTCCATGGGTTTTTTTCTCATTTTAATCATTTTTCTTGAATAACAGAAAGACAACCATAGACTCTCAGATCAGCGAGAGGCAGTGAACCAGGGTCAGAACCCATTACCTATCTACACAGCACTCAATGTCAAGGACAACTATAGCACTTGGGATTTCAAAGGTAAAGATAATATTTCAGACAGGTACTCGATTTTAAATTTAGGAGGGCTCACTTTGGGTATGGGATAACATAAAACGTAATTTAAGAGCTAGAATTTGAGCTGATGTAAATTGGGAGAAGGCTCCTGAATTTATCCAACTTAGGCAACTGAGGATCTCATCTTCTACCTCAGCAGGTCAAAGAAGATCAATTATCTTATTTTGGTCATTATTTTTATTTTGTGGTGTTTGTATATCTCTAGTGTTGGCCTAGGATCCAAAATGTTAGACTGAACCCCAGAAAATGAATTTCCTTGTCTAACTCCTTTAATCCTTTTGATAACAATATGACTATTTATTCAGAACCAGTGAACTGAGAAAAAAAACTGTTCTTTTTTGTGTCTCTTTTGTGACTGATTATAGAATGGATGGAGTTCACCCCTTATGAGGTGGGATTTCTCAAATATGGAGCTTTCATTCGTTCAGAGGATTTTGGTAGTGAGTTCTTCATGGGTCGGCTGATGAACAAGCTGCCAGAGTCCCGGATCTGCTACCTAGAAGGTGACTTATTGTTTAGGAAAAACGTCAGAGAAACGATAACTTAAATAACTACATAAGCCAGGCATGAGTGTCTCACTGGTACATGACTGACAAAAATGATACACTATCACATATAAAAGTATTTGTCTGTACCGCATTTAAATTTTTATTTAATACAGTGATATTATTGTATTGTTAAAGAAGGCAACTGGAAATAGCATGTGAGTAGCAACAACTATATATTAAATATTTTCTACTTTATTTTATATGACAATGTAGTTTGTTAGCAATCAAATCCCAACTCCAGTTAAGCCATGGGGTTTTTGCCCTTGCTGTGAAATGGGCTAGGATTCATCTAAAGAATCTGGAATTTAGTCTGTAAAGAAAAGGATCATAGGAAGGCAGGGCTGAAAGTGACCTCCCAAAGTCATCTAGTCCAGCCATCTGCTCAAGACAAGATTGTACTTGGCTAAACTATCCCAGCCAAGTGTCTGCCCAACCTGCTCTTGAAAAATTCCAAAAATGGAGATCCCACAACTTCTCCAGGTAGCCTATTGCAATGCTGGATCACCATCATAGTCAGAAAGTTCCAATTAATCTCCAACCTCACTTTCCCCTGAGGACATTCTCCTAGTTCTGTCCTCTACAGTCACAGAGATAAGCTCATCATCTTCCTCTCTATAATCACCCTTCAGATATGTGGAAACTGTTACCAAATTCCTCCTCAGACTTTTCTTCTCCAGACGAAGTACCCCTAAATTTTTCAGCCTTTCCTCATAAGTCTTGCTTTCCAGGCCCCTAAAAATTTTTGTCACTCTGCACTGCACTCTTTCCAATCTGCTCACATTCTTCTTGAAGCACCAGCCAATTGCCTGTCAAGAATGATGGGGCTGGGGGGGAAGAGGGGGAGGATCCCCATGCCCCCCCATCCAGGCCCACTCCCCCCTTCCCCACTGCTTGGGGTCCGGGCCCGCTCCCCCCTTCTCCGCTGTGGTAGCAGGGGAAAGAGCAGGCCCAGGCCCGATGCAGGAAGTATGGGCGAGGACCAGACCATGGGGATGGGGAGAAGCCATCCCGCCCTGGCAATGAGAGGAGGGAGCAGTGCACCAGGGCTGATCGAGTGGCAGCGGGAGGATGGGAGGAGTGGACTCAGGGCCAACGCAGGAGAGGCGGGGTCGGGGAGGAGTGAGCTTGGGCCCAAGAGGAGAAGGAGGCTCACTCCTCCCCTTCCCCTGCTGCTGCAGCGTTGGGCTGGGCCCACTGCTCCTCCCCAACCACTATGGTGAGCCAGCTTCTCCCCCCCATCCGGCTTGCTCCTTACCTCTCCTGCATTGGGCCCAGGCCTGCTCCTCCTCTTCCCCCCACCACCGCCATGTTGGCCTGGACCCAGTCTTCCACCACCACCACCACCGTGGCGCACCCGCTCCTCCCCCTCCTGCATCAGGCCCACTCCTCCCCCCACTGCTGCCACATCGGCCTGCATCAGCCCTGTAGGCAGCAATGACAGAAGGGGGGAGGAGCAGGCTGAGGCCAGCACTAGTGGCCTTGCCCCCCCGCCCCCCCCAAGTATGGCAAACTGATACCACTCCC
>NW_017729025.1:84740695-84742686 GCF_001723915.1 Gavialis gangeticus | reverse complement strand
CCAAGTATGGCAAACTGATACCACTCCCCCGCCCATCCCACTGCCTCCATGTCCAAGGAGCAGGTGGGGGTGAGGCTAGCTCCGGTAACCTTGCCCCCCCCCCTCCACTCCATCATCACTGCCTGCAAGGAGCTGGGCAGGGGGAGCCATGCCAACACTGCTGGCCTCGCTCCCCCTTCCTTCTGCTCTGTTGCCACCACCTCCATCCCCTGTCTCCGCCATCATGGCAGCACTCTGTCACGCCACCACTTCCTGTCCCAATGCTGAATTCACACTCTGATTGCTTGTTTTAGTCAGCCGATCAGAGTATGAATAAAGCGTTATGGATAGACAGATAGACTAAGCCTTTTATAATATTAGAATGGGGCCCAAAAACTGGACACAGTACTGCAAGTGAGGCCTTACCAGTGCTGAACGGAGTGGAAGAATCACTTCCCTTCATTTCAAAGTGACACTCCTATTAATACAACCCAATATGCTGTTGACATTTTTTGCAACAAGGGCACACTATTGGCTCATATTCAGTTTATGGTTCCCTGTAATTCATAGGTCTTTCTCTGCAGTACTGTAGTCTAGCCAATCATTCTCCAATCTATATTTGTGCATGCAATTATTCGATCACAAGTGCAGGATTTTGCACATGAATAGTCTAACATCAGAATTTTTTTTTAGATAAATGAGTATGTAATACTGAAAAAAAAGTGTGAGGAACAAATCACATGCTAAGTATAACAATGGCTGCAATACTGGCAGAACAGAGATATATAGAAAATTGTAATGCAAGACTTTCATTTTTTGAAAATCTTACATATACATTTTGTCCATATTCCAAAATCCTTCAGAGTTAATATATTTATAGAAAGAGATAAATTCAGGAGCATATTTAATAAATAAAAGAATGGTGACTTGAGAAGGAATATAATTTATTATAAGAATATATCAAGGTTCTTAAGCCAATCATATGCCTTTGGAGCCTAATTCATGTTTTTTAATACGCTTTGATTCAATAGTACTCACTCTTTCCTGTCACAGGCATGTGGAGCAGTATATTTTCCCTGAATCTGATATATAACTGGACTCTGTCCCATTCTTCAGAAGATTTCTGGCACAGGTGGACCCAAGACAGAGTAGACTGTATTGGTGAGTTACTTTATTCTTCTACCAACCATGTATTATCATCAGGCTTCAAACCCATCTAGTAAGTACACCATGGACACAAATCCTGGAATTTCATTTTCAAAGCCCATCTGAAAATTCCTCAGTACCACACTTGGAAAGGAGCAGTTTGAAAAGTCAAATATTTAAACTTGTCATAAAGCTGTCATTACCATATTTGCTAGCTTCCAAAATGAGCTTCTTTTCCCCCATTTAAAATAGGGGAAACAAAGCCTTGTCTTAGGATGGAGTATCAGACCAATACTCATTGAGCATCTCCACTGCCTGCCTGCTTGCTGCAGGTTTCCTCACTTTTGCAAATTTAAGGTGACCCTCCAATAATTAGATTCTAGTCAAGGAAAATTATAACGAATTTATAATTTTGTAATCTTGCATGTCTAAAATCTAATTATTTCAGAGTCATCTTAAATTCAAAGTCATTTTGGATTCAGGCAAATGTGGTAAATAATTTATGAATATCCCACACCACCTGCCCACTAGAGCTGTGCAAAGCTTCAGGTGCTGATTTGATTCAGAGGAGATTCAGCCCGATTTGGTGGCTGAACCTCTGAATCCAAATTGAATCAGGGGGCCAATTAAAAGGTCCAAATCAATTTGAAGCTCCCCAAATCAATTTGGGAATGATTTAGAGAGCTTTGGTGATTCAGGCAGTCTCTGCTGGGTGCAGCAAGGAGCTGGACCCAGACTCCATGCTGGTAAGTAGGGGGCAGGGGAGGGGGAGCTGGAGGAGAGGAAAAGGGAGGGGACCATGGGGTGACCCCTGCCTGCTCCCCTAGCCCAACCAAGCACCCTCTGCCCCCCCCCACTCTCCCAGC
>NW_017729025.1:84726244-84740608 GCF_001723915.1 Gavialis gangeticus | reverse complement strand
ATGGCTGCCCCACACAGCCCCAGCTCCCAGTTGTTTAAAAAAAAACCCTACTCACTGGATGCTGCCAGGTGGGGGTGCGATCCCCACTGCCCCCCACTGCCCCATGCTGTGTGGGGGCTCTGCCATGAGCCCTCTGACCCCTGCCTGCTCTCCCAGCTGCCCCACCCGCCTGAGCTCCTGGCCCTTTAACAAAAAACGACAAAGTAAATGTGTTCAGGAATAATAGGACTGATTTGCAAATGATTAGTGAAGCAACAAATACCACAGAGGTATTGGATTAGGACTCCAAGGGGCTACAGTAATACAAAAAAAAATAGTTATTATCATTTGCTGAATTTTAAAATTGTCAAATGCAGGTTAATCTTTTCTACTTTTTAGTACTAGTGGCATGGGAATTATATGTTATTTGGTTGCTTATAGGATTTCAGAGTTCTGTTTTTAATCTAAATCTGAGGTATGTGAAGACATGTCTTATTAGATTTTTAAAAGCCATTGTCTACCTTTTGAAAGGCTCATGAGAACTTTCAACACAGACACTATACTTTAATATATGGCTGAGTGTTATGAATTGTGCTATTTTAGACTTCTGAAAAAAATAATCTTGACAACAAATCTTTTGATTCTTTCTTTTACAGAAGAGGAGCCTATACTGCCTACAAGACCCCATGAGTTAAAGACTCGTTTATTCAAACCCGCAGGCCCCCTCTCCCAAGCTCTTCGAGGTGTCATGACAGAACGCCTGACAGTTGCCCGCTACCATAATTTCTTAAAGGGCCTCCAGATGCATAATGACTACCTAAACAATGACAACTTTTGTAGATGGAAAGGTAAAAGCAGTTTCTTTTCAGCAGCATTTTTGTTGGGAGTTGGGGCTAGAATATACAGAGGAAATTATGCAACTTGAGAGAAAAAATCTTTTAAAAAATAAAGACTATAAAACTTGCTTTCTCATGTGTCAGAGCATGAGCCTACTTTTAAACAGCATGTTTTGGTCAAAAGGTTGAACCATATTTGGCTGAAAATCTCTAGTAACGTTGATTTATTTGGCCTTTAGATAATTTATCCTTAAGATACAGCCAGTTTACTAGACCTTTTTAGGGATGCTCAGTGTATTGACAGCACCCACAATTTTCTATTGAAAGAGAAGTGACACTAAAAGGGAGACTAGAAAAATATCCCTCTTCATCAGGAGAGTGTTACCACTGCCAATCAAAAATAAGGTTTGGTGCAGTTTGAATGGTCAGGTATAATGTTGACAAGAGGGTCCTATGGCAAAGAAAGTTGTGATATATGATAATATATCTCAGTAGTATAATGAGTGTAACACACATAAGTGAAATCAGATGTGTAGGATGGGGTTAAATAGCTTTCTTCTTGGACACTCTTTTCAATAGCAACTGCTCTCTGGCTATTTCAATCATGACAAAAATATTTTCTTTTTTTAGATACTGTGTTAGGTGATTCACCCAACCAGCTCACTGAGACAGAAGCATACCTGTCCCTAGTAGATACTGGCTTTTTCATCAATACCAGCACCCCACCACTTCTGAGGCCCCAGAGAAAAGTGGATGTCATCCTCCATCTAAATTATAGTGCAGGATCACAGATACTGGTGAGGAAAATCAATTTATTTACTATTTTCTGAAGTAAGAGTTATATCATTTGTAAGCTTGTCTCATTTAGATTGGGATTGGAAGGGAGCACCTAGATCATTTAGTACAGTCTCTTGTTGTAGTAAGCAGAGATGCAATAGATGTTATAAAATCCATGAGTTTGAAACTATCCTACTGGTAACCTAAGACAATTTCTCATCATTTGTTTGGCTTCAGGAAATTCTGAACACAGCCTATTATTTGTATTTTAATGCTGTTCTGTTCCTTGATCCAGCCTCTGGACCAGTCCTGTAAGTACTACTCGGAACTAGGAATTCCATTCCCCAAAATTGAAGTCAGTGAAGAAGACAGAAAAAATCTGAAGGAGTGCTACCTTTTTGATGGTGCAGAGACACCAGGAGCTCCTATATTGCTATTTTTTCCACTAGTTAATGACACCTTCCAAAATTACAAAGCACCTGGTAAGTAATCAACAACATTCAACTACGGTCATCAAGGCCATCCTACCCACTACCTGTATTCTGTTGTTTAACTTATAAACTTCCCTATTGGCTCATTTCAATACAGCATCTGATGAGGTGAGCTAAAGCTCACAAAAGCTTGTGCTATAGATGTATATATCTACTTTGGTTAGTCTAGAAGGTGAAAATCGACTCTGCCTTGTGCTTGAATTCAGACTAACATGGCTAGCCATGGGCCTTGTTACATGTTGCACTTTTTGCTGCTCAAATGTTGATCAGTGTTAGTGCTAGCTCAAGTTTAGAGCAGCCACATATTAAGGCTAAAAACCATCTCTGACTGTCCCCAACCTGTACAGCCATAACTTGTGACTAAAGGGACTTAATTTTGGTCTGGATGTGCAACCAGTCTTGCTGATGTCTCTGAGCCACCATCTGTACCATGATCCTCTCAGACTACCTGATTTTGCCTGTTGCATTGTATCCCCTTTGCAGTCATAGCAATGGTTGTCTCCTCTCCCCAGATTGTGACGAGATCCAGCACCTTATTGCAGCTCCAATTAGATGCCCACCTTATGGGGCCTAGCGGGGAGCATACTTTGGCTCATGCTGGAGAAGATGGTTGAGTTGGAGGCAGAGGAAAAGTCTCTGCTTGCTAGCTGGCAAGTGCTCTGCAGGCTGCCTGCACAGGGTTGCACTCCTGGGGTTGGGAAGGTCACACCCCCAGAGGCAGAAGGGGAAGTTGGCTTGGTGCCAGAACCACCTCATAGGCAGTAAAATTCAGGGGGTGGAAAGTTTATCCTCACAGAACAGGAGGGTGGGAAAGGGGACACTGCAACCTGAGATGTTGGAGGACTGAAACATAGGTGACTCATTTCTAGGGAGTTTCCACACGTTAATGGAACATGAGCTGGATAAACCTGCCCTGGAGTGGCATAACTTTAAGCTACCTAAAAGGTGTTTAAAACAAGTTTTACATGTTAGTATGTGGACAATCCAGGGGTTTAAGAGCTCCAAGAGCTGCCTAAAATGGATGTGTAACAAGGCCTTATGTGTTTTATTTCAATACAACAGACTTCTCCCCTGCCAAACCACTGTAGCTTAACACCTTTATACATTTTTCGTTAGAAGAGAGTGTATACATTTTAATCATTTTCATTTTGATGTTAATTAATAAAAATAGTCATTATAAAAATGCAAGGACTCTAAATTCTAAGGAACTATCAATTTAAGAAAGAGCTCAGTGACATCACAAGATTCTTTGCCTTTAGCATTTTTTCAGGGCTTCTAAAGTTGAGTCTTTGTTACAAAATATTAGAAGTCCAGAGTCACACTTGAGAGTACAAAGTACATCTTTGCCTTCATTACAAATCGTCTCCTTATTGCCAGTATCACTATTCCTCTTTTCTACAGGAATACTTTTTCTGTTGGTTGGGAACTGTCTCACCTTCAATGATACATTTAGGGAATACCACTTTCATTTCTGTCCCTCACCCTTGTACTTCTCCTCCACTTCTGATAAGGTTTATTCTTAGCATGTAGTTACACTGCAATCCAAAGGCCTGCTTTCAGCTCATGTAAAGATATTTGATCTAACTATAAATTAGCTAATACAGAAATTGATACCCATGTAACTAGAGGATTACAGAGTTCAGAAAAAGCTAACCTTCCTGAGCATTTACCCAAATTTCTGGGCAGGTTTTGCAGCCAGCCTATGCTTAAATCCATAGTTCTGCGGCTACACTGTTACTGGTGCCCAGGCTAGCTAGTTTAAAGTGACCTGGGGTACATCTGTATGAGTTGCAACCAGACCTCTGGATTGTAATGTAGATACGCTTCCCTATTCCTCTTCTGTCACCACATCCAGCAATTCATATTAATCTAACATTCACCAGGGACTGAGTTACTGGATTGGAAAAGAAACACTTTGGGGGAGGAACAAAAAAAACCCCAACCAATCAAGAAACCTCACAGCAATTAAGCCACTGAATTTTCTTATTGAAGAGATATCTCCTTTCTCTTGGATGTTAGCAGCTGTTTGTTTGTATGTGATACAGGTAAGCTCAAAACCTCACCAGTGTCCTATTCATTTTTTTCTTAGGAGTGAAGCGCTCTGACTCAGAGATGGAGGAAGGCAAAGTTGATCTTACCAGTTCCTCTTCCCCTTATTCTACATATTCTGTCAGGTACACAGAGAAAGATTATGATCAACTGGTTAAACTGTGTGAATACAACATCTTGAATAATGAAAACCTGATTATGAAGACCCTGAGTATGGCAGTGGAAAGAAAAAGGCAACATAAGAAATGATCACCATGCCATGTGTCAGATCAGAGATAATGGTTTTGTACATGAAGGAAATGAAGCTCT
Organism: Gavialis gangeticus; assembly: GCF_001723915.1. Classification (NCBI taxonomy): domain Eukaryota; kingdom Metazoa; phylum Chordata; order Crocodylia; family Gavialidae; genus Gavialis; species Gavialis gangeticus. Next base: position 84,736,167 of record NW_017729025.1, on the reverse strand, counting down.
TAATGATTGGCCAGTAGACCTTTGTGAATCCCATTTCAACCCCATGCAGTGGATGGCCCAGTTAAATTAGGGTATCCCACAATAGAGATCTTACAGAAATCTTGTTCGCTAAAGAATTTAATTGCAACTGAATTAATCCAAAATAATAAAATCCAGTGCATTCCGTGTAGAAAATATAGTACATAGAGAGGCTTGTACAAAGGAAGTGCTGTGGTGCTTGGGTTGCTTGTAACCTTCGAAAGAAAAGGAATTTAAAAATGCTTAAGTCTGAACAACATATTACATACTAAATTCAATAAATCTTTAACTAATAATAAATCTAATTCAATAAATTCAATAAATCTAATACTAATTCTGTTTTGTTTTGTTCATGAGGATTGTTTGAGACCTACAATATGTGGCCTAGATTGTGACTTGTTGCACTAAATGCATTGTGTGTAAGGAGGAATAGGAAGTGCCTTTCTCTCAACCTTTCTACCCACTCATTGAGGTCCAGGGACAGTTATAACCCTAGTTATTGGGGAAATACAGGGACTGCTTCCTCCTGGCCCTCAAAGGCATAAATCACCTCATATGTAATGAAGAGGAGGCAAGGTCATGGGCCTGTCCTTCAGAACTCACGTATGACACTCAGAAGGCACACTGGAGATGTGGTGTATCAGGCATTGTCTCACACCACATCACAGGGCTATAGGAGGAACTGCGTACCCAAATCTATAGTTATATCTGGACCTGCTCTAGGGTGGTATAGGTCTGCCCTATCCACAATGGGGGCACATGCCTAAGTAGAATAACTTGGTCATTTGACCAGACACCCAATAATCTATTGATTGTGCTTCATGAGCCACAAGTAGCTCCTTAATAGGGCTCTGCAAAGCTTCAGGTGCAGATTCGATTCAGAGGAGATTCGGCCCAATTCGGTGGCCAAATTGCTGAATCCAAATCAAATTAGGGGACCAATTAAAAGGTCTGAATTGATTTGAAGCTCTCCGAATTGATTTGGAAAAGATTTGGAGAGCTTCAGTGATTTGGGCAGTCCCCAATGGTGGCAGCAGGGAGCTGGACCCAGACTCCATGCTGGTAAGTAGGGTGCCGGGGAGGCTGGGCTGGAGGAGCCGGGGGGGAACCATGGGGGGACCCCTGCCAGGCCCCATCTCCTGCCTGCTGCCCCGGCCCCACCAAGCACCCTCTGACCCTATCCAGTCTCCCAGCTCCCCCTCCCCATGGCTGCCCTGCCAGCCTCAGCTCCCAGCTTTTTAAAAATAAGAAAACAAAATCTCTGAACTCACCAGCTCCTGCAGTGGCCTCGGGGCTTCAGGGGGCTCATGGAAGAGCCCCCCATGGAGCGTTGGGCAGTGGGGGGAAGTAGGGATCACTTTCCCACTGGGCAGAGCTGGTGAGTCTGGGGGGGTGGGTAGGGTTTTTTTAAAGGTCCAGGAGCTAGGGTGGGCAGGGCAGGGGCATGGGATGGGAAAGCAAGTGGGGGTTGGGGGGCTCGTGGCAGAGCCTCTCACATGGCGTGGGGCAGTGGGGGGCAGTGGAGATTCCCCCCGACCCCAGGCTGGCAGCTGCCAGTGACTGTGGGCTCTTTTTTTTCAAAGAGCTGGGAGTTGGGGCTGGGAGGGGCAGCCATTGAGAGTAGGTGGGGGATGGGGCTTGTGTGATTCAAAGATTTGGCTGATTCAGCAGCAGCCGAATCTCTGAATCAGATGCGACTGAATCGATTCAGGACGGTGATTCGAATCACCGAATCAAATCACTGTCCCCCAAACTGGCTGAATCTGAATCCAAAGCAAATACTAGCTACTTCGCACAGGCATACTCCTCAATTTATCATAGGTGGTTCTTCCCAGAAAATATTAACGGTTTTATTTTCTTTTACTGTGTGCATTGGGCATGGGTTTTGTTCACTCATAATTCATTCAAGAGACACGCTATCTAGCTCCATAGGTTTTGGTACAAGTTTTGCCAGTAGCATAACTAGTATGGGTGTGTGAAACGAGCCGTATTCGATTCAGATTTGACCCCAAATGGGGACAGTGATTTGATTCATTGGTTCAGATCACTATCCCCGATTCAATTCAGCACAATCTGAATCTTCAGATTCAATGCTGATTTGGAGAATCAGCAATTCAGACATAGACACAGCTTTAAATGTTTTTTCTACATACCTCCAGGTACCAGGTATGACTCATAAATGCTGCAATGGTGGGGCAGATGGAACATCCTACAGGAGCATGGGGGGGTCCCAGCGGCAAAACTGGAAGTGGACCAGAAGTACTTCCGGTCCACTTCTAGGTCTGCCACCGAGCATGCCAGGACCACAATGTGTCTACTTGAAGACCCTGGTGCAGGGACCACCCTACTCCTCACTCTGCCACATGTTCAGTTTAAGGCACAAGGGAAACCAGCCACAAATATATTACACATTTTTAATGTCATATTTTTGTGACTGGTTTCCATTGTGCCTTAAACTGAACATGTGCCTGGGTTGCTACTTCAGGCATGATTAACAGACTAATTGCATCTTAAGTCTAACCCCTGCCAGAGTCCTAATTCATTATTTTGTGTTTCTCATTTCTCTCTTTTTCTGTTTGCTTTTTCCCCTGAGGCTAGCATGGCCAGTAAAGCCCAGAAGCATTCCCAAAACTACGCTTGCCTTTTGTGCAGCTGCATTACCCTGCAAACTCATGTTGGGTCTGGGATCTACCAAGACTCCTACAGCCTGACTACATGTGCAAGTTAAGGCATGATGGGAACCAGCTACACCGTTATTATGAAAGACGTATTTTGTGTAATAACTTTGTGGCTCATTCCTTGTTTTATCAAACCATTAATTGCATTACTGTGTGGCCAGGTTACTAGTTAAGACATGTTTAATTGGTTAATCACCTCGTAAGCATAACTTCTACCACAGCCTTCGATTCTTCTGTGTAGTACTGCGATCCAGCCAGGTATCATCCATTTCGTATTTGTATTTTTGATTATTCTTACGAAGGTGTAGCACCTTGCATTTGTCAGCACTGAAATTTCTCCTGTTAGCTCTAGCCCAGCTTTCTAATCTGTCAAGATCCCTCTGAATTGTGCTCCAGTCTTCAACATGTGGGCTATCCTTCTCAGTTCCAAATCATCTGCAAACTTCATAGAATCATAGAGAAGTAGAGCTGGAACGGACCTCCAGAGGTCATCTAGCCCAACCCCCTGCCCAGGCCAGGATCATTCCTATCCAAACTATCCCATACAAACCATAATCTAAACTCTGTGTAAAACTGCTGTCAGCCCTGACACAATACAGATCTAACACTTTAATCTGCTACTGGTAAAGCAGGGGAACCACAGCAGCCAGTAGCCTACTTCTATAAAAGAAGCTCAAGAAGGTTTCTATGCCAGCATCCAAATTGTTAATAAATACATAAACAGCACCGAACCCAGGACAGACTCCTGCGGGACTCCACTCAAAACCTCCTGACATTCTGACATGGATCCATTTATAATTATCCTTTGCTTGCAAGTATTAAGCCATTTGTCTATCCACCATATACTAGTTTTGTCTAGCCCACATTTCTTCAATTTATTTATGAAAAGGCCATGCAGGACCGTGTCAAAATCCTTGTTGAAGTCCAGATACACTAGGGTGGGCAAAATATGGCCCACAGGCCAGATCTGACCCACCAACTGATTGGATTTGGCCTGTGGATGGATGTCCACCAATTAATTGTATCCGGCCCAACTGCAGATGCCCCTGCTGCGCTCTGCATGGGGCCTGGCCCCACGCACTCCTGGCCAGGGCAGCATGCACTGCATGCCCACCGCTGCACTCCCAGCCCCAGCCATTGCACAGAGGTTTCCACAGGGTTGCTGCTGCTGCTGCTGCCGCTGCCGCCGCTGCCCAGGGAACTGCTTGGCTTCCCCTGCCTCCAAAAGATCCTCCTTCTGTCCCTGCTGCAGCATTCTGGGCAGCAGGTAGGGAGGGGAAGTGGTGGCAAGCTAGGGGAAGCTGACGAAGCAATAGCAAGTGGGGGTGGGAGAAGCTGCATCTGTGTGGCTCTTTTCCCAGGGCACAGGACTCCAACTCCCAGCTGCCTTCCACCCACTCTACACACCTCATGCAATCAGCAACTACTTGTGGGCTGCTGAGTGCGTGGAAAGTGGCCCTGCCAGGAAGCTGTATGTTCTGGACAGGGCCAGGGTTGGGATGGGTGTCGGTGGGAGCACAGGGCAATTGCTGCCTGGAGCATGGTGCAGGAGCATGGGACAGTTGCAGTCAGGACTGCAGGGCAGGCTTCCTTGGGTGGGAGCAAGCGGGGATTGGCCTCATGCAGAGCACCAGGGAGCAGCCACGGACTTAAGTGGGGAGGGGAAGGAGGGTGGACTGCGCCTGCACCACCAAGATAAGCTCTACTGCACATGCCCCCTGCCCCTCCCCTCCAAATAATCCTAGTTAGCTGTATGGTTGCTGCATAATTTTTTTTGTGAAGACTGAAGCAAAGTAGCTGTTGAGTAGCTCCCGCTTCATTTTGTCCTCTGTTAAGAGTAGTAGCTCTGTTAAGAGTTTAGCCTTGCTAGTTAACAGTGGACCTACAGCTTTCTTGGTCTTTCTTGTCTGGCCAACATACTTATAGGACCTCTTCTTGTTGTCTTTAACCTCCTTTGCCAGGTGTACCTCTTTCTCTACCTTTGCCTTCATGATTCTGTCTCTGCAAGCTCTTGCTATTTTTCTGGTATATTTCTTTGGTGACCTGCCCATTTTTCCATTGCCTATATGCTTTCCTTTTACACTTGTGGTGTCCTGGAAGCTCCTTATGCAGCCACATTGGTCTCTTGCCATTCTGCTTGTGCTTGCATCATGTTGGAACAGTTTCTTATTGGCCTTCCAATACTACGCTCTTTAGTAGCTTCCTATGGTACCATGCCTATTAACTCCCTGAGTTGGGTGAAATCTGCCTGTTTGAAAGCTAGCATCTCAATTCTGATGACCTCATGCTTTCCCCATCTCAGGAGCTGAAATTCTATCATGTCATAATAGCTTCCTGCCAAGCTGCCCATCATTTTTACATCCTCCCCCAGTTCTTCTCTGCTGGTCACGACAAGATCCAACATAGATGATCCTCTAGGTATAGCCTCAACCTTCTGAAACAGAAGGCTGTCCTCCACACAAGTTAGGAATTGGCTCAACATTTTATGTTTGGCTGTATGGTTCTTCCAGCAGAAGGCTGGACAATTGAATTTTCCCATAAGTACTATTTCATAACTTGTGGCTAATTCTGTCACCTCCTTTGAGAGAGCCTCATACACCTCTTCTTCTTGATTTAATACCCTATAATAAATCACCACCATTATATCTGTACTGTATATTTCACCTTTTTTCTTCACCCAAATACATTCTGACCTGCCATCTACTTCCTCCTAAACCAGGGAAGTGTTTTGGACATAAGGCAGCTCTACCACCTTTTTTGCCAACCTTGTCCTTCCAAAACAGTGTATAGCCCTCAGTGTTGATGTTCCACTCATAACAGCTGTCCCACAAGGTCTATGAGACTTCCAACTTCTCTTATTTATTGCCCATACTTATTGCATGTGTATATATATGTCGGGCATATGTTTCATTTCAACCTATTCATTTCCCTCTTACATCACTTTTTGCTCTCCTGTGGCTCTCTGGCCCTATCCCAGAGTTGAGCTGCTGCTTTCAGTCCTTTCCCCTCTGGACTGTTTGCCCTGTTGCTGGACGGTTTTGTTCACCATGCCTCATGGAACGTAGTTTAAAGCCCTCCTTAGTAGCTTGGCCAGATGGTACCCAAAGATTCTTTATCCAGTTCTGGTCAATTGAATCCTATATCTTGAGAGCAGTCCCCATTCCCAGATATCCATCCATTGCTGAAAAATCTAAGGCTTTCATGCCGATACCACAATCTCAGCCATACATTTACTTCCACAGTAAGGTGGTCCCTGCCACGGCCCTTGCCTTCCACAGGGAGGATTGATGAGAACACCACTTGATCTAAGCTCTTTAACCCTCTTGCCAAGAGCCTTGTAGCCCCCTCTGATCTGCTCAGTATCATTCCTGGCATTATTGTTGGTGCCTGCATGGACAAGCAAGAACGAGTAATAGTCTGAGGGATGGATGAACTGTGGCAGTCTCTCTGTTATGCCCGGAGCCCAAAATCAGGATACACAGCACACATCTTTGGACCCCAAATCCAGACAACAAATTGGTGCTTCTGTCCTCCACAGAAGGGATCTTGCTCCTTGGTTTCCTCCTATGGTGAATACCCTAGGCAAACTCCCTCTGTTTGCAGACCTCTGTTTGCTGCTCTCTTTGCTTGTTAGGGGCTGCCTTTATAAGAAAGGAATAGTACACTTGTTTGTTTACCGTCCCAGTTTGGTGGATGAACCCATCAGTTTACACACACTTAATTGGTTCATTTCACTCACAATAATTCCCAGGATGTTCTCCCAGCAGTTGCTTAATACTGATTCCTAAGGTTATGCCAGTTCATTTAGGATTTAGAATTTCCTGCTATTGAGTCTTTCATCAAAAGATTTACGCCCTGCTTTGTAATAAACATCAGATTAAGCATTCCAGGCTTTCTTGTCTGTTGTTAATTGTAAGACATTGATTAAATTGTCCTGACCAAACTATGCAACTTGCCATTAGATTTAATTCTGCAGGCGTTCAAAGTGATAGAATATTTTTTCATATGCCATATGCATAGGGTGATTAATGTAAGAATGTTAATATCAGACTTTGAGGAACGAGTGCTATTTGAATTCCCCTTTGGGTCCCTGTGACTTGCAATGGATTTCAACATTCCCTCTGTATTTAGATCTCTTGTTTCCCAAGTGGTCACTAAATAGATAGGAAGCCTCTCCTAAACAGTAGCAGATCTGAACAGGGCAAAGAGGGGTGCAGCCCCCATACTTTTGCTGAGTCACATGTGAAGTGAGCTCTGAGTGCACTACCTGGTCAGGGTAGCCTCCTGCCACAGTTCCAAGTAAGCAGTGAACTCTAAGCTCACCATCTGATTAGGGGTGGGTCTGGCCAAAGCCCCTGGTTTCATGCAGCCCTGGAGGCTGGGGATGAATGCTGCTACTGTTTGCCCTCCCTTTCTGTTCCCCTTCCTGCTGAATTCAGCAGCAGGGCAAAGGAGGAGAAAAACTGGTGGTGGCTCTGGGTTCCAGAGCCACACAAAAGCAGAGTATGTGGGCAGACCCCTGAAGGCACATCCACACATGCAGGCACGTGCTCTTGCAGCAGCTCAAATAGCAGTGGCACAAATTTGTGCCAGAGATTTGTGCCTCACCACATGTACCTGAACATGCACTTTCATGTGAGGCAAATTGTATCACTTGGGGCAAACTGACCCTGCCCAGCTCCTCCCAGATCTTCAGCCAGGGAGAGCTACAGTAAAGCTGCGCTTGCAAGCAGCTTGGAGCTACATGCCCTCAGGATCTTCTGACACCCAGCCACTTGGTATCTGGGGGCACTAGCCCCTTCTGCCAGCTGGACTGTTGAAGAAGCAGTAATCTATAGTGGTCCCTGCACCCTCTACCTACTGCAACAATCTGCCAGTGGGGGCTGCTGCCTGGCTGTGACCTGCTGCCACATGTGACAGCATCGGCCCCCATGGACCTGTGGCTCCATGACTGTGTGCCTGCCAGACCCGGATAGGGACTGCATGGCTGCTCGGTCTGTGTTATGGGCACTGCAACAGAGCCATCTACACCTCTGGGCCAGCTGCCAGTGAGCCGTGGCTGCACAGCTGCCTTCATGCTGTACTGCTGTCATGACTTCTGGTGCCCCTGCTCCACCATCTGGGCAGCTATTGCCCAGAAGATGTGCTTGTTGCAGTGGCCCACTTTGAACTGTTGAAGCATGTCCATCTGGCCCCAAATGGCCAGGAGATCAGCCACCTCATCTGCCCTCTAGCTGGGTCCCTGATGCTGGCCCTGGTTAGGCTCCTCTGACTGGGTCCCACCACTTGCCTGACCTGCAAGGATCCTGGTGTTCCCTGTTTAAAAATTTAAAATTCTCTGATAAGAAACCCAAATTCTCTCATTCAAATACCCAAAATTGGCATTCTTCCACAATTAAAATGAAATACCACTATAGAGTGAAAGATCAGTTGGGCAATGTTTCATTGCTATATTTACAATTTTAAAGCAATTTGGAAGCCTACTAGTGCCTCTATCATCATAATAAAATGAATTCTAAATATCTATACACTTTGGCATTTGTTTGGGGTTTTTTATCATAGAAAAATCAGAGCTGCTCCTGCCTTCTTTGCTCACCGCGATGTGGGCTGCTGAGCACTGCAGCAGTGGGATGCCAGTACCCTGCCCCTGCCTATGCCCTCACCCCTCACTCCCAAACCACAGCTCCGCGAGTGCCCTTCACTCCTGTCCTGCAGCCCCTGCCTGCCCCCCACTAGCTCCCTCCTGGCAGCAGCTCTGTCCCAGCACCAAGACATGAGTCTGTAGCATAAACTGAACTAATGTGGCTGATGTTAACATAGAGTGTAATAATAGTGAAATATAACCATGTTAGTCTTGTCCTGTAAGCACCTTGAAAACTCCATTTTGTATCCTTCTGCTTGGCATAAGTGAATGAACTCTGCATAGCCTTTATGTATGTGTGTGTGTAAAAGGGTGAATGGTAAGAGAATGGCATACAGATGGGATAAAAAGATTTAACTGTTTATGTAAGCAACAAGGAGCCAAATGTAAGTTACCAATCCGTAAACTAATTAATAAATGGCTGAAGAATCCCTTTTAGGCCTAGGGCACAAAGAAGATAACAAGGAGAAGAAATGCAACCATCCTGCCAGACGGGCAGCAAGAACACTCCAAGGCTAAGATAAGCTGAAGACAAAAGAAGAACAACCGCAAAAACAGAAGCTGGGTATGGAAAAACCCCAAAGCCCTGAAACAAAGGATGCCAATCCCTATAAAAGAACACTTTAAAAATGCCAAGTTGGGTAAGTCTCTTTCTCTTCTGCTGTTTCATCGGAGCACAGATGCATCTGTTCACCCCACTCCAGCTGTTATCTTCAAATCTGCTATCTTCAAATCATCATCATCTACTCAATAAGCCTGGGTTGGGCACCCTGGGCTGATATTGAGCAACTATTGCTGGTAACTATATCTGGTGTATGTGTGGATGAAATGGTTGTTTTGTGTATATGTATGCCTGTGTGTAATGATGTGTATGATGATTTGTGTGTGTTTGTATGAATGGTGTGCCCAAACCTCTATGTCTAACTCATGTGATCAATAAACGTGGCACCTTGCCTTATCCCCCCTTATTAAGTCTCGCTCATGATTTGAGCAATTGGCAATTTGCGTAACAAATCCAGCTACTGCCATTATACCCACACTTTTGTGTCTCTGAGCAGTGCCAGTCCTTGATATTCTGTTCCCTACACCTGTCCTCATGTCCCAGCACTCCCCATGCTATTCCTGGGAAGCCCTCAGCTAGGGGTCAGGAACTGAGCTGAACAAGCTCCTTCCAGGCCAGCCTCCCCCTGCACAGGTTGCTTTAGTGGGGCAGGGGGGCTCTAAACTCAGCTCTGGTGACCTCTTATCTGGAGGGCTCCCCCAACCCCCATCTCTCTCTCTCGCACACACACCCCCGATGCCACCTCCACCCCTCTCTCAGCCCATCACCCATCCCCCCCAGTGGTTCCTGGGACCAGGAACACCCCCAGGCCAGGGACGCATGTCCCAGCACCGGTGTTGGCATGGGGCAGGGCTACAGCATGGCAGTTACCCCTCCAGCCACGAGTCCCACCAGCTCCTGTCCCATCTGGCGGTTGGGCACACACGATGTGAGATTTGTGGGGGGGATTTGGGGTTTGCGGGGAAGCAGTGGGGGTAAATGTGCAGTTTGTGGGTGGGTGTAGGGATGGGTATAGGGTTTGTGA
>NW_017729025.1:84725849-84726233 GCF_001723915.1 Gavialis gangeticus | reverse complement strand
GATTTGTGGGGGGGACTGTGTAGGGGTGGGGGGTAATGTGCGTGGGGGAAACTCTGTGGGGGGGGTGCCCTGCTTGCCATCTCACATGGTGCACAGTCTCCCTCCCTGCCCCTTTGCCTCAGGGGCCATGCCAGGCCAGTATCTGGCCATGCCTCTGCCCCTGCTCCAGCTAGGGAGCAGAGGGGCAGGGCCAGCCTTGTTCTCTGAAGCAGACAGTACAGCCCAACCCAGGGCTGAGAAGCATGCTGGGATGCTGGGGGATTCTGATTTAACTTAAATTAGGAATAGGTCTGGGAGAGAAGTTCTATTAACTGGTTTGACCCAAATCAGTTAAGTCTGATACTGCATTCAACCAGGTTTATCTTAAACCAGTTTCAGCGATTT
>NW_017729025.1:84719543-84720849 GCF_001723915.1 Gavialis gangeticus | reverse complement strand
GTTTATGTACACTGAACTTTTGTTCTGTTACAGGTTTAAACCAGTTTCTGATCACTTAAACTGGTTTATGTGTAACTTATGTCCCTAGCCCTCTGGGTTAAGAGCCAGGTAAACACTGAAGTTACTGAGATCCTCTTCCTCATGTTTTAACAGGTTATTTTGCTCCCTTTCTTTTTTCAATTCCTCTTTTAACTCTTTCACTCTGTTTTTAGGAACTATCCAGACCTTGCAGAGTTTTACCCTTTCTTACCTTATCTATTCCCATTTTTCCTTTTCTTCTTCTATTTCTCGCTTAAAGAACACACATAGTCCCAAGGATCTTTTTTATGTATTGCATTTAGCACAAATGAAACCCTTATGGGGGGTTGGTTACAAATTCAATTCCAGACCTTACAGGCATGTCTTTTTTTTCCTTTCATTTAATATGGGTTTTAATCAACGTTTCACTAATTAACAAAACTAATTTAAAATCAGGGTTATACTTTTTTAATTAATTTGCCTGTTTTAATAAACAAACACTGCTTTTTGACAAATCAAGTGTATAATCTACATCTCACTTTTAAAATATATTAAGCTATTTCAATAAGATGTTTACTCAGTTTTTATTAAAGTTGCAGCAACAAGCCTGGAAACTGAGTGATCATTGCCACTGTCTAGTCAACTTGGCATTGATACTTCTAACTAGGCCTGTACGAAATGGTTAGTATTCACTTCAGATTTGGATTAGGCCGATTCGGGGAACAGTGATTCAAATCACTGTCCTGAATTGATCTGGCCTAATCTGATTCAGAGATTCGGCTGCTGCCAAATCTCCAAATCTCTGAATCACTCAGGTCAGGCCCATCCCCCATCAGTCTCCCAGCCTGGCAGTGGCTGCCTCACCCACCCCAGCCCTTTGGAAAAAAAGCCCCAACTCACCGGGTGCTGCCAGGCTGGGGGGCAATCCCTGCTGCCCCCCACTGCCCCATGATGAGTGGGGAGCTCTGCATGAGCCCCCCAACCCTCCCCCTGCTCCTCTAGTCCCCACTCATGGCTGCCTCACCCACCCCAGTTTTGGCTCTTTAAGAAAAAAACCCAAAAACCTCAGACTTTCTGTTCCTGCCCAGTGGGGGGGTGATCCCCGCTCCCCTGTGCCACATGAGAGGCTCTGCATGAGCCTCCTGAAGCTCTGAGGCTGCTGCAGAAGCAGAATCCTGGGAGTTTTTCTTGTTTTTCTTTTTTTTTCTTAACGGGCCAGAGCTGGGTCAGGCAGGGTAGCCATGTGGGGGGCTAGGGGAGAGGGGGGGTCAGGGGGCTCGTGGCAGGG
>NW_017729025.1:84711365-84714543 GCF_001723915.1 Gavialis gangeticus | reverse complement strand
CCCCTTCCCCGCCCCCTACTTACCAGCTCTGAGTCCAGCTGCAGCTCCCGGCTACATTAAGCGGGGACCGTCCAAATCATCAAAGCTCTCTGAATCTTTTCTGAAGATTTGGAGAGCTTCAAATCAATTGGGACCTCTTTATTGGTCCCCTGATTCGATTTGGATTTGGAGATTCGGCCACCGAATCATGCCAAATCTTCTCCGAATCAAATCAGTACCTGAAGTTTCACACAGCCCTACTTCTAACCATTTTAAGCATGTAGCTCTGATTCATGTGTAGCTGTTGTGATGTAGACAGAAATATTGACCCTTTCAAATTTGTCTGGCCTAAACATACATTTTTTTCTGACTGAGGATTCATGATTGACTTTTATTTACCATGACTTTTATCACAATTTCATGTTACAAAGGCCATTAAATTCAGCTGAAATATTATGTGTTTATATATTCTCTTATCTTTATCTCCCTAAGAATTGTCCTTTCTGTATGCATTTCTCTTTACTGGAGAGAACAGGTTAACAGCAAACTGCAGAGATTTTGAAAAATTGTTTTGTAGTGATAAATATCTATGAGTCATCCATTTTGCTTCAGTCACAGTAGAGCATGGGAACAACTGACAGTGTTTGTGACATGATAGCATGGTAATGCAGACTCTCACTGTAACCACAGGACACTCACCAGTGCTTATACTTGACAATCACTGCATGATCACAACATTATCTCTGAACACTCGCCTTTCCTTGGTATTAATGATAACACACTTCATATGCTAATACATCTTGCTGCTCTTGTGTGTATGCTGACTATGTGTTAAATTACTATAGCACTGGGAAGAGCTTATACAAGATGTCAGTTGTGAGATCTGCTTGTTCTATTGTGCAAGTACTATTGGCATGCAGGAAACATACAGCACCAGTGACTGGGAATTTTAGCACAATGAAATAGATGATGAATATGTAACACATCCTTGTGCCTCAACATCCTCCCAACCTGTATGTGACACAATATAGAAAAATGCTCAAAATACATGATGCGCCTGTTCTCTTCCTCTTTTTGGTTACAACGTTACCCCTGCCCCTTCACATATGCTGCTCTTTCCATAGCCTGTGCTCTTTCTCTATGGCTGGATGTTACAATGATGGCATCTACCAACTATACAGTAGAGGTCATGAAGCATGGGCAGGAAGAGAAGTAGGCAGTGCTTATTAGTGAAATACCACCAGGTTGTCTCCAAGTGGCTCAGTTGATCAGCCTGTTCCTCTGGCTGTCCTGCATCACTTAGTCTGGGAACTGAAGGTCAATAAGCCACCCTGCAACACTTCCTCATTGATGCTTCCAGGCTTCTAATGACTGGAACAATGATTCACAGGTCAAAATTTGGATTTCCCTGGGTGAAAGAAAAGCAAAGCTGAAAACTGCCATTTAGCTCCCAACCAGAGGGAGCAGAAGTGATTTTTGTTGGCTATGGACAATGTGTTAAAGAACTGGAAGAGCCTCTGACCAACCTTTTATTGACAGAAACTTGACTGTGGACACACAGTCTTTAGGCGTCTGGTTATACTGACTTTGCCCCAGTGAAAAATGCCTTTTTCTCCTTATAGCCAGGATAGAAAGCGCACTTTTTGCCTGATGAGGACTTTAAAAAGGTGACCCATCACTTTGTCAAGCAAAGGCAAGATCTTTATAATGAGCCATATCACCTGGGCTGGAGAAGTTAAGTGGTACAGCCAGCACTCACCTGTAAGCTAGACAAGGAAGAGAATCAAGAATAAATCCCACCAGCACCCAAAATTTTATGGTGATTTTCTACACGTTGCAGTACTTTCTGCCTAGACTTTTACAAAGGCCCAAATGGGCTGGGACCTGCCTGTCTTGAGGAGCATAGTTAATTCTACAGCCTAGAATAATAGCTTCATTCTGCTGGACTGCAAATTCTATTATAGTCCAGGGCTTTTGCTGAAGAGGAGCCAGGCCTATCCAAATGGAGGTGCAGCTTAGTGCAGTGGTTTTCAAACTGGGTCCCAGGAACCTTGAGGTTTTACAATATGTCATCAGGGGTCCTGCAAAGAGATTGGGGGTAATGGCAGAGAGGGCCAGGAGGTGGTACAGCACCATTGCTGGGCCAGGTCATCTGACTCCACGTCAGTCTTGAGGATAGGGGTAGTGGTTCTGTGACCGAAGAAGTGGTATGAAAGGCTTCTGTGACTTCAGAAAATTTGAAAACTAGTGGCTTAGTCTATCTTCTTACCATGGCCTCTAAGCGAGGCAGGTGTTTCAGAGGTTTGTATTGCCTAAAACTACCTGATTTCTAGATTAGAAACTATAAAAGAACATAAAGGAAATATCCCATTTGGGATATTTCAAAGAAAAGGTCTGTTTCAGAACTTTAGGAATTAGCATAGTAATAGCAAACATTCCCGTTGTATTTATTGTTCAGTGTAAGTGTATGAGATTTACCACTATTGTTTCTCCATGCATAAACTTTCTAGACACTGACATTTTGCACACTAGATTTACTGGAAAGATTTGTTCAAAATGCTACTCATCATGGACTGTCTGTGAAATGGCTTGTGAGGTTAGGCTTTAAAAAAGCCAGCATTGAAAGAAATCATTTAACAGAAATATCCCTACTATTCAACTGGTAATGGAAATGAAACTGTCATGGGGATAGTCTTGGTGTCTGGAAATAGCCATCTTCTCCCCTTTACCAGCTCCAGAGTGGCACAGAGACATCATGATCCTCAAGTTCCTTCCTTTTCCTGAGACAGCAAAGATGCTGATGTTGAGAAATCTCAAGAAGAGGGAGCTGCTCAGCACTAAGTTTGAGAAGGATGGCATCACAGCCGATTAGTAGGCCTGTGTGAATAGGTAGCTATTTTATCTGGCTTCGGATCTGGACTCTTCAAATTCCAGTGATCCAATCCAGAGCTCCGGACCAGGTTTCCGCTTCAATCTGTCCGAAGCGGCTCCGAAGCTTCGGAGCCGCCTCGGAGATCCAGCCATAGGGTATAATAGAGAATCAATGAAATATTTATAACTTTGTTGTTTTTAGTCTGATTTGCATGAAACTTGCAGGGGTGATAGTTTCATCAGGCTGAGAGCATGAAGCCTACCAAGTTTCAAGAAGATCGGGGTTCAGGGGGAACTGCACCCCAAATTCCTGAAAGCAAAACTCATG
>NW_017729025.1:84709174-84711354 GCF_001723915.1 Gavialis gangeticus | reverse complement strand
AAAGTTATAGATATTTAATTGATTCCCCATTATACTCTACGGCGGAATCACTGAATCGGCTCAGATCTTTTCTGAAGCAATTCGGCAGCTCCGAATCAATTTGGAAAGCCTAAAGCTTCCAACAATTTGATTCAGATTAATAGATTTGGCATCCAGATCATCTCCGAATCTGAATCATGATCCGAAGCTTTGCACAGCCCTACCAATTAGTGGGGCACAAAAGACATGGATTTTAAAAATTCCAGTCTTAGTCATAGACTTCCTTTGTCATCACAAATACATTGTGAGGATAAAATACATTAATGATTGTGAAGTGCTCAAATAGGGAAGCGGCAAAAGGATATAGAAAGGTATCCAGATAAAGAAGACTGTAAGAAATATTTTAGGGAACAACCTGTAATACTCAAAAAGATGTACTATATGGTCTCCTGATCTCTTTTCTTTCTAAGTGCCAAGTCTTGCAGTCCTAACTTAGTCTGGGAGTCATTTCAAAGGATTGAATTAGATGGATTTATACTACTTGAGGGTCAGATCAAACCAAATGTTAATAAACTGCCAGCTTAGAGCAGATGACTTAGAAAACAAATCTAAGTGTTCAAATTTCCACTTCCAGGGCTCATGATGCTTTACCTTATTACAGATTTCCCTCTATTTATGCGAGGGGGTTCTTTATGTGCCAATTTGATTTATGCGCTGTTCTGCAGGAACCCATGTACCACATAAATTGAGGGAAACCTGTAGATCCATCCTAAAGAAATATTTGCAATTTGAAAAGACTTGGGGGATAGGAGGCAGAGAAGGGGTAAGGGTCAAAGGGAGAAAGGAAAAGAAAAAAATCCCCGAACAGAAAATTAAAAACCAATGGTTTTCAGTTTGGGATTTTCATCAGAAATCTACTTTTTCATATTTACTATTAAAAGCAACTGGCATTTTTTGGAAGTTTTATTTAAATTGGTGGTTCTGCCATAGATAGCTTGTCTCACCATTCATAAATCATTTAATTTATTTGTCTCTCAAAATTCTTCATATTTAAAACAGGTATAAAATAGTGATCTCCCACACAGTAGGTAAGGCTAAATTAATTAATGTTCTGTAATAAATGTGCATGTGTGTCACCAGAACTGAGCATAAGAATTCATTTGATTTCCTGGCCTCAGCTTCGTCACTTCACCTGACTCAGGCAAACCAACTTTCATGACTTTATCATGAGTCTTTTGACTAGTATTTGGGATGTTTCAGAGATTCTGATGATCTCTTCATTTCTAGAATAAAATTTGAGAAATTTTAACCTTATTCATAATAGCTATATACTATTACCTTTAATATGAATGAAACCATGTATTGTCAACACACAAAATAACCACCATTTTCCCATTTTCTTATAGGTAGAAGAGAGACTGTTCTTAGTAAAAATGAACATCTTCCAATAATTCCATTATGAATTGAGCTTGCCAATTCTTTGGAAAGATTCATAGATTCATAGACTGTAAGGCCGGAAGGGACCTTGGAAGATCATTGGGTCCAGCCCCCTGCACCAAGCAATAAAGATAACTGGGGGTTGGGTGACCTCATCAAAGTGACTGTCTAATCTCCTCTTGAAGATTTCCAGGATAGGTGATTGCACCACCTCTGGAGGGAGCTTATTCCACAGTCTGGGCACCCTGACTATGAAAAAGTTTTTCCTAATGTTGAGCTTGAATCAGTCTTCTGGGAGTTTGTGGCCATTACTCCTAGTTTTCCCCCAGGGTGCCCTGGTGAACAGTTGCTCACTGAGCCCTTGATCTTCTCCCCTGGTGTAGCAGTAAGCTGCTACCAGGTCCCCTCTCAGCCTTCTTTTCTTCAGGCTGAAGAGTCCCAGATCCCTCAGCCTTTCCTCATATGGCTTGCCGTGTAACACTCTGATCATACAGGTGGCTCTTTTTTTGGACTCTCTCAAGCTTGTCCATGTTCTTGTTAAAGTGTGATGCCCAGAACTGGATCCAGTACTCCAGCTATGATCTCACCAGTGCTGAGTAGTGCAGAAGAATCACCTCCTTGGTTTTGCTTGAGATGCATCAATTGATGCATGCCAGAGTATTATTTGCCTGACTAGCCACAGCATCACACAGCCAGCTCATATTCATACTGTGGTCTATTATTACCCCCAGGTCCCTTTCATTTGTGGTGCTAGTTGGTTTGGT
>NW_017729025.1:84705458-84708920 GCF_001723915.1 Gavialis gangeticus | reverse complement strand
CAGGTCCGCCTGTATCTGTAGCCTATCTTCAAGCATGACCACACTTCTGCATAACATCATATCATCTGCAAGCTTGGCTAGTAAGCTCTTCACCCCCACATCCAAGTCATTAATAAAGATGTTGAAAAGTACTGGACCAAGCACTGACCCCTGCAGGACACTGCTGCCCACATCTCGCTAGGATGACACAGGTCTGTTTACTATGACTCTCTGGGTCCTATCCTGCAGCCAGTTTCTCATCCACCTGACTATCTCAGAGTTAAGCCCACAATCTTCCAATTTTCTTGTGAGGACATTGTGGGCTACATCAAAGGCCTTTTGGAAGTCCAGGGATACAATGTCAACCTGCTTTCTGGCTATCATTCAGAATCTTACCTTCTGCAAGCTTATCACAGATAGACTCCTTGATGAACTTTCTAGGATTTTTCCTAAGATTGAAGTTAGGTTGATTAGTTACTCGGGTCCTCCCTCCTGCCTTTCTTGTGGATGGGCACAACACTGGCCCTCTTCCAGTCCTCAGGGACTTCTCCAAAGCACCACGAGTTATGGAAGAGTTTTGCCAGGGGTTCCACAATGACTTCGGCCAGCTCCTTCAGCACTGTCAGATGAAGATCATCTGGTCCCGCTGACTTGTATATGTCTAATTTTTTTAATTGGTCATATACTAAGATATCTGCCTCCATTGTTTTATGGTTAGGGAGGTGGACAAGTTTTGAGAGGAAACAATACATGCTGGAACAATAATAGAGGCTATGGAGTTTCAAAGGTACTGTGGGTTGCAAGAAAATTCTGAGAGGGCATGAGGGAATTTGTTATGAAGGCGTGGACTATGCACGATGCAAGGGAATTGTCAAAGAAAGGATACAGAATGAAAAATTGCAGGTGAGTGTAGTACATAGAAGAACAAAATAAACATGTTTGGATCTCTTACTTTTCATTAGCTGTCACTTCAGACTATCAGATCACATTGTTCCCCAATATGTCAGGTGATAATATCAAAATTGATTCAGCTCACTTATTAGTGATAATCTTGGAGCCACTGCCACTCCAACCAAAAAAAATGAGCTTGTAGGAAAAAGATAGCAATAGTCTTCTCTCCAGGCTCCCAAAAATGACTTGCCCAATGCTTCCCTAATTCCACCCCGCAAAGGGGATAACTGGGAATTTGCCTTAGCATATTAGAATTATAATACTACCTGCAATTGCTCTTAGGTGAGCATTTAGATAACTAGGGCCAGGTAAGTTCTGGGGAGTTTCAGAGGCAGAATCATCAAGCTTATGAAAGAGTACATGAGAAACTGAGAGTTATTTAAAAGCTGTAGGTATCTGTACTACACAGTACCGAACACTGAGGTTAAAGAAGAGAGAAAATAAATACATAAAAGGCTTACTATTAAGTTTATTAGCAGAAGTCGGTTTGCTTCCTATTTTTGTAGCAGCTTGTCTAGCACTTATCAATGCCTGAGAATTGCTCATACCTCCAGGAGTGAGAGAAAAAGAGTCATTCGACAGCTGCCTTAAGGCTCCTCTGTTTTATGCCAAGTATTGGACTGATACTGGCTGGATGAGTGAGCAGGCATAAATTCCCGCCGCTGTTCCCCTTCCTTCCTACCATTGTTCCCCTTCCTTCCTATTGCATTAAATACATAAGCTGGCCCTTAGACTACCTGGGTGCATCTACATGCTCATTAATAAGCCTTTCCTACGCTGCATTAAGTTTAGTACCTCTAATATGAGGTACTAGATAAAGACAGTAGCTGCACTAATGTGCAGTAGCAAAGGCAAACATTTTTTGTCATGCTTAATGTGTGGTGGACCAATTCTATATTTTAGCATGGTTTTTGCTATGATGCGCTAATACACAGTAGAAGAATCCACAGAGCATTAAGGGGTCTTGTGTAGACACGCCCCATAGAAAATGAAATATGGCAGTTTAAATTGTACATGAAATATTTCCAAGGTCACCTTCGTGAGAAAGCTTGAGGTATCAGAACTTATGGTATTACATTTTGTAATCTCTATTTACTTTTATGCCAAGAACTGTGTTACTCATTGCCCACAGAAGTGGTAATATGAGCTTCACAGTTATGTGTTAATAAAGCTCTGTCTCAGGGGGAGGGTGGTTATGCAGGTTCGTGTAGCAATACTTAAGAAACATTTGCTCATAACATGCCCAAGTTTCTCTTTGCCCAGTTCCATAAATACTAGTATTGACTTCTGAAACAAATAATTGAAGAGAAAGCATTGATTGAAATATATTTTATAACAAGAAAAGGAACTTTTAAGTTTGTAAATATAATGGAGTGTGTTGAGATGGAATTCATTACCAGGGATCCAGGCTTTCCATTCACCATGGAAAAACATGGTAAAATGTAGATTTCTCATTTTTAAGGAGAAAAACATGGGAAATGGTAGGTTTCCCCTTGAAGGCTGGCAGAGTTCTAGCCTGCAAGGGGGTGGGGGGAATGGGAGGAGGACAATCAGGCATGGGGCACGACGTGCATGTGTGCGTGCACACATGCACATGGCAGCCAGACACCATGGACGGTAACTCCTGCAGCTCCCCTTAGGCAAGCTGGCGGGGGCAGGGATTGAGGCCCCCATAGTGAAGGAGGGAGGGAGTTGGGCAGGGATGGGGCCGGGGCTGGGGGTGCTACCCAGCCATGGTAGTGCATGGGGCCTGGTGCTTGGGACCCAGGGCCAGGTGGGAATGCATGGCAGCAGGGCCTAGCTGGGAAGCAGGACAGAGCTGCAGGAAGCTCGTCCAGGGGTCAGCAGGGGGGCTGGCTCCCCACCACTGCACACACTCCTGGGGGCAAAATAAGGGGCATGTGCCCCCCGGATACATGCTTGAGGCAGGGGCAGATGCAGGCTGCCTGCTGCAGGCTCAGGGTTCCCTGCCCTGTTACCCTCCCCCCAAGGCCTCCATGGCCCAGCAGGCAGGACTCGGTGCAGCAGGGTAGAGTGGGGCAGGGAAGCTCAGTGCCACCACTGAGAGCCCCACGCCACCATGGCGAGACACCCCCTGGCCACCCAGAAGCAGCAAGGCTGGTGGCACACAGTTGTACCCCCTGCTGCTGCCAGGTTGGCAAGGAGTGCCTCACTATGGCAGCATGGGGCTCCCAGAAGTGGCACCAAGCTTCCCTGCTCGGCTCTGCCCTGTCACACCAGTTTTTGCCCACTGGGCCATGGAAACACCAGAGGCAGGGCAGAAAGTCCCAAGCCAGCAGCCACCAGCCCAAATCCACTCCCCCTCCCACCATAGGCTCTGCTCCAGCCATGCCACCCACGGGTGAGGGGGAGCCAGGCTCTGCACTCCACTCAGGCCTCAGCAGCTGCTGCCACCCACAGGCAGTAGCTGGGGCTCAGGCACTGCCGGGGGGCGGGAGCAGGGGGCTGTGGACCTGGACCCCTGGCCCCATAGCCCTGGCAGCTGGGGGCCCCCTCCTGCAGGGCTGAGGA
>NW_017729025.1:84702021-84704377 GCF_001723915.1 Gavialis gangeticus | reverse complement strand
CAGGGCTGAGGAGGGTGGGGGGTTGTGGGTGGGGCGGGGCACTGGCAGGGCCAAAAGTCTGTGGGTGGGAGTGAAGAGAACCAGCAGAGCTGGGGGGCTGGGGGTTAGGAGCGAGAAGCATTAACAGGGCCAAGGGACTGTAGGTCAGGAGTCAGGGGCACTGGCAGGGCCCAGAGGGCTGTGCGTTGGGTGTGAGGGGCACGAGCAGGATGGGGGGCTGTGGCTTGGGAGTGACAGGCAGTGGCATGGGGAGGGCACCAGCATATCAGGACTAATCAGCGCCAGAAAGCAGTGGGAGGGGGACAGCCGCAGCTGGACCCACATCTTGGTGAGTGAAGGGGGCAGGGAGAGCTCTGATTTTCCATGATAAAAAACCCAAAATCAAATGCCAAAATGTATAGGTATTTAAAATGTATTTTATTATAGAGATTGAACCACTGGTAGGCTTCCAAATTGCTTTAAAACTGTGAATATATCAATAAAACATTGTGTTCAACTGATGACTATGTATATATATAGCGGTGTTTCAGTTTAATCATGGAAAATGTGGATTTTGAGGTTTTTAATCAGAGAAGTTGCAATTTTTATCAGAGAATTTGCGATTTTTAGACAGCGAAAACACGGATCCCTGCTCTTTACCCATGTCAACTTTGAATCGAAGGTCCTTGTGGCTGTATCTAGTTTAGACTTTAGGAACAGGTATTTCGTATCAGGAAGCCTTTGGTCACAGATCAGTATTAGCTTCTAAACAATGAGCCATTCTTGGTTATGTTTCAAACTGGGATACGGGGCTTTTTCCCTTCATTTCCTTTTATCTTAATTGCTAACAGAGCAATGTGTGCCATGCAGGTAAACCTTGATTCTCAGCCTGGGAACAATTACTTTCAATATATTCTAGGAACAGGACCTTGATCTGTAGCTAATGTTCTATAGCACGGTACATTTTTAAAGTATAATGATATTATTGCTTATTTTCTCTGTTGTAATTGTTATGTGCATATGAATGATCAATACATGCTTATTAATTACAGCATGGAAAATAGAACTTGCATATATAAAGTCAGATTCTATTTCACCTATTAGTCATGTAAATGGACTTTCATACCTAAGTACAATTCTATTCCATTCTGCTTTAAGACCCTGAAAATCCATAAACATGTCTACTTTTGTAATACAGCTACTCTTACCCTTAATATTGAGTCACAAAAAATAAATGAACACCAAGAGGATCTACCCATCGTTTATATCAGCTATTTTCAAAGTCTCAAGCAGGGTGGAATAAAATTGTGCTTAGATGCTTAAGTCCACTTACATTCTTAACAGGTGGAATCGAATCTGGCCCATATTCTTTTCTATATATTCTCTCTCTGAGTGCTGGACAGTCGACATTTTTAAACTGTAACTGTTCAGCCCCTATTCAAAAAATCATCTTGTGATACTGATGCCCAAGCCAGCTATTGCTGTGTTTCTAACCTGCCCATTTGGGGGGTTTGGGGTTTT
This sequence comes from Gavialis gangeticus, assembly GCF_001723915.1. NCBI lineage: Eukaryota > Metazoa > Chordata > Crocodylia > Gavialidae > Gavialis > Gavialis gangeticus. The sequence continues at coordinate 84,702,877 of NW_017729025.1, read as the reverse complement.
TTTTTTATAGAAGGTCTTTGAACAGTTATTTGGATTTCTGGACTCCTGTCAGTCTGGCTTTTGTGAGGTGGCCTTAGTGGACAATCTACACCTGGAGATCAATAGGGGAAACTGTCCCTTGTTAATCTTATTAGAGCTTTCAGTGACCATACAGTAGACCATGAGGTGTTGATAAGGCATTTATATGATCTGGTGGGTGTTTGCGGGGCCACTCTTAATTGGTTCCACTGTCTTAACAGGGAGGTCCCAGAGGATGGTGATGGGCAAATGCTTCTCCCTTGGAATCTTTCTTGTGAGGTTCCTCAAGTTTCCATTTTGTTGTGCTTCCTATTCAGTATGTTTCTAAAGCTATTGGGTGAAATCCTGTGGAGATGTGAAGCAAGGTGCCATCGGTCTGCTACTGACCCTCAGCTTTCTTTCTCTCTTTCACCTGACCCAGGCACTGCAGTCTGTACCCTTATGCAGGGCCTGGCTACAGCTGGGGATTGGATGGGGGTAAACCAAGTGAAGCGGAATCAAGACAATACAGATAACTATAGATACAGAACTACAAAGGTATATCCATATTCTTTTCCATATATAGAACAGAATTAATATAATATAACATAATATAATATTAGTAGTAATATTAACAAGGAAGCGTGCATACATGTGTATGTGTGTATGTGTGTATTACACACAAACACATTACATGTGTATCTATGATGTGAATTGACATTATTTTTATAATTTTCCTACAAATTATGCTTTTATTAGGAATGTTATGTCTTGTTTTCCTATAATGGAGGAAGATCTATAGTGCGCAGGGTAGCCTATACATTTCATAGATTTCATAGATTTCATAGACATTAGGGCT
>NW_017729025.1:84700265-84701282 GCF_001723915.1 Gavialis gangeticus | reverse complement strand
TTTCCTTAACATAGAGAGCTACACCCCCACCCCTTTTACTCATGTGGACTGAAAGAACTGGCTCCAAAGAGAAATTTGTGTATAGTTTCTGGGTACACACATCCAGTCAGTCTACACAATGCCTGTTCCTTCTACCCACATTGTTCATAATGATAACTTAAGTTTACACAACTTACCAAAATTTGGTAGTTGATTTTAAAAAATTGGAGACAGAAAATTTAGATTTAGAGTTAAATATAAAAATCAAGCCTCATAAAAATTAGAATCTCACAGGTAATAGAACCAAACTGTGTTAACTCTCTTTGCCCCACCACCTACACCACCTATCAGTGGCAACTTTTCACCTCACTTCTTTGCATGTATCAGAAATGATGCCTATAAATGTACATCAGTAGACCATTGGAGTTGACTGGTTTTTCAACTGGTTTCTGTCTAGATTGTTACATCACCTCCTCACCAGAGTTTCTAAATGCCTATGATTTCATGCTTACATGGATCTCCAGTAGGAAGTGTCCTACCTTGTCATCATCCTAATCTCAAGTCCTTTCATAAGGGCTACGGGTTTCATGGTTTGACCGGATTTTCAACATAAAGGTATGAGAAGGGTGACTAATGACACTTAAATGGAGCAAGCAATTATTCTCACTTCCCCAATCAGGTGCTGAGCTGTGCTGGTTCCTTGAGTCACTACAAAGAAAATCCATAACATGGTCACCACTCTTAGTAAACTCATTCAATATGTGACTCATGTGGCACAGTCCAGAACTTCAAATTTCCATTCCATGGAATACTCTAGTAGGGCTGGAGTATTCTCATAGCTATGATTGTCCAAGAGATATATAGATTCATAGATTCATAAATGTAGGGTTAGAAGGGACCTTGTAGATCTTCTAGTCTGACCCCCTGCCCTGGGCAGGAGAGAAAACTGGGCTCAAATGACCCCATCTAGGTAAATGTCAAACCTCCTCTTAAAGACCCCCAAGGTAGGAGCCAGCACTACTTCCCTTGGAAGTTGGT
>NW_017729025.1:84694540-84695265 GCF_001723915.1 Gavialis gangeticus | reverse complement strand
GGAGCCATCACCACTTCCCTTGGAAGTTGGTTCCAGATCTTAGCTGCCCGGACTGTGAAGTAGTGCCTCCTCATGTCTAGTCTAAACCTACTCTCTAACAACTTATGGCTGTTATACCTGGTTACCCCAGGAGCCGCTCAGGGGAACAAGGTCTCTCCCAATCCCCGCTGGTCACCCCAGTAAGTTTATAGACGGCTACCAGGTCCCCCCTCAGCCTTCTCTTGAGAAGGCTGAACAGTTTCAGGTCTCATAGCCTCTCCTCATTGGGTCTGCCCTGCTGTCCCTGGATCATGTGAGAGGCCCTCCTTTGGACCCTCTCAATGCTGTCCACATCCCTCCTGAAGTGCGGCACCCAGAACTGGACTCCAGCTGCGGTCTGACTAGTGTTGCATAGAGTGGGAGGATCACATCCTTGGCCCTGCTTGTGATGCATCTGTGGATGCATGACAAGGTATGGTTAGCCCTACTGACTGTGTCCTTGCATTGTCAGCCCATGTTCATCTTGGAGTCACTAATGACTCCAAGATCTCTTTCTGCCATGCTCTCAAGAAGGGAGCTTCCCAGCTTATAAGTGTGCTGCTTGTTCCCACTGCCCAAGTGCAGCACCCTGCACTTGTCACTATTGAAACCCATCCTATTTTCATTAGCCCACCCCTGTAACCTGTCCAGGTCTTGCTGTAACCTGTCCCTCCCTACTAGCGTGCCCACCTCACCCCAAATCTTGG
>NW_017729025.1:84672891-84689540 GCF_001723915.1 Gavialis gangeticus | reverse complement strand
GCATTCCTACCTCAACCAAATCTTGACGTTGTCTGCGAATTTAAACAGGTTGCTTTTCACCCCATCATCCAAGTCGCTAATAAAGAAATTAAACAGTGCAGGCCCAAGAGCTGAGCCCTGGGGGACTCCACTGCCCACTTCCCTCCAGGTCGAATATGACCCACCACCACCACTCTCTGGGTACAACTCCTCAGCCAATTTGCAATCCATCTGACTGTGTAGGCATCAATGCCACAGTCACTTAGCTTTTTAATGAGAATGGGGTGGGAGACAGTGTCAAAGGCCTTCCTGAAGTCCAGAAAGACTACATCCACTGCAACACCTGCATCCAATGATTTTGTGACCTGACCATAGAAGGCAATCAGGTTGGTCTGACAGGACCTGCCCCTAATGAAACCATATTGGTTGCCCTTAAGCATCATCCCTGATGCTGGCCCATCACAGATGTGCTCCTTGATAATCTTCTCAAAGAGCTTCCCCAGGATTGAAGTAAGACTAATGGGCCTATAGTTGCCCAGGTCCTCCCTTTTCCCCTTTTTTAAAGATGGGGATCACATTGGCTTTCTTCCAGTCATCCGGCACCTGGCCAGAGCACCATGAATGCTCATAAAGCCGGGCCAGGGGCCCTGTGATAACCCCTGCCAATTCCCTCAACACTCTGGGGTGGAGAGCCTCTGGACCTGCTGATTTGAACATGTCCAGCCCCTCCTGAAGTTCCCTAACTTGGTCCTCCCTGACTCTAGACCTGGCAGAGTTTCTCCTGAGTCTGTCCTGAATCTCGGTAGGGGAGTCTCAGTCCCTGCACAAGAAAATGGAGGCAAAGAAGTTGTTAAAGAGGTCTGCTTTCTCCTCTGGTGCAACCACCGGATTGCTAAGCATATCCTGCAGGGGACCCACATTACCCAGTGCCTTCTTCATGCTCCCTGTGTATTTAAAAAAGGACTTTTTGTTATCCTTGATCCTTGATGCTAGCCCTAGTTCCATATCTGCCTTAGCTTTCCTAACAGTCCCCCTACAGACCCAAGTGGTGGAGGTATACTCCTTTTCGGTGATAGCCCCTCCCTTTGGTGATATGGGAGGCAAAGTTTTTTGGTGATATCTTTTATTGGACCACATGCATATTTGGGACAGTTGTTAGATAAGCTTTCAGGTGCCAAGTGCCATTACTCAACTCTGGCTCTGGCTCTGGCTCTGGCTCTGGCTCTGGCTCTGGCTCTGGCTGACGAAGGGTGCTATTTTGTGTCTGAAAGACTGTCTAGCATCTTTCTCAACTATACAGTTGGTCCAATAGAACATACCAACAGAGAAAAGCCTTGCCTGTCATTGAATATTCAGACATTTAAAAAAAATTCATTCCAAATCAGGAAAAAAAAAACAAAACCCCAAAATCACATTTTCCTGAACTTAAATTCTGAAAAAAAAAATGTTTTTGGTTAACTGAAACTTTTTTTTATAACATCAAAACGTTTAATTCTGATTTTGATTTTTTTATCATTTAAAAACAATTTACAAACAAAAAGCTATTTAAACATGGAATGTCAAAATATGTTCCAAGGGAAGCAATGTATACATAAATGAATAACTTTTCATTCCATTCTTGATTAAATGTTGCTGGTATAAATTCATTTCTACAATGTCATTTGATTTTGATAAAATCTCATTTTTCAATGGAGAAAACGTTCCTTCTGGAAAATTTGAACCAACTTCAGATTTAAATGCCTTTGTAGATCCCCACTACTCCAAATATCATTCCAGTTCTGTGTTCTCCTTCATTTTTCTCTCCACTAAATCTCTTCCCTCAGTTTGCATCCTCTCCAGAGTTGCCAACTCGAGGAAAATACTTTTACTGACAATCTGCAAAGCTTTTACTGACAACCAAACTTTTTTTACTGACATATGTTTTACATAATGTACATGGAGGCCTTGGACAAGGGCTGGGTTCAAACTATTGTAAAAGTAGTGGAAGACTATTGATAGAAAAAAATATTCAGTTGTTAACTCAACCTGTCTGCAGTAATGTTTTTTGTTCTATGCTGCACCCATCCCAGGGACTCCCTACTCACCCTCACACCGTGGTGCCGCCAACTGTACCCCACACCATATTACTCCCACCAGCCCCACTCCTCTGTCCCAGCATAGATCCTCCCCACCAAAAAAAGAGCACTGTCTGCTTGCCTGTTACCCAACAGTGTTACAGGCAGACAGGAAGTAGTACCCACACCAGAAGCCATACACAGCACCCACAAAACCCTGAAGTGCTGCACACCTGCTCCGATACCAGGTGGAGCTGCAGTGCTTTGGCTTGTTTTCCAACAACAGAGTTTCAGCAGCTTTTTTAGTGCCATTTTTACTTTGTGATTTATGGACAGTACAGTTTTCTTACAGAATTTAGGAACATGCATTTGTAGTCTGGTTATTTAAGGGGTATCTGTACATTTATGGACAGTTGGTGACTCTAGTCCTCTCCAAGGTCCCCCAAGACTTCCCCTGAGGATATGTCTTCTCTGAGGGTGTGAACTTACAAGAGATTAATTCAGTACAAACTGGCTTCTCTGCCACCTAGGGGTGAGGCTTTCTAATAGCACCTATGTCCATAGTTTGAGAGCTGGTCATGTGGCTACTGTTTATTATGGAATAAATACATTACATGATAAAATCTTAGGCAAATTACCCCATAGTAATTGGGACGTGTGTCTATGACTAGAGGCCTTGTTTCCTGGTGATGAGGTTCTTCCCCTTCTCAGCTGCCTCTTCACAAAGTTCCTCTTGAAGCTGCATCCCAGCAGTGTGACTTCCTCTCTAGTTCCCCTTCTCTTCAATATCCCTTCAACTCTCCTTCTCAAAGTTAGGTTCTATGTGGTTCCTTTTTCCCATATCTGAGCGATTTTTCATGGAAGGAGTAGGAAAAGCAGCTGCTGGGCAAGAGAAAAGTAGGAGAAAATGGAAATTTGGAAGGAGGAAATGTGAGAGGAGACAGAAGTATTTGCAGGCTTCTTCATGGTAAAAGCATATAAGAAGGAATTTACAATGCTGGGCTATGGTTGTCTTATTATAAACATCTGTCCCCATTCATCTTTATTAACGGTCGCAATCTCAAATAAGAGATTTAAAAAATGAGATGTTATCTGCACATGAAAAATTTCACTGTATTTTTTGAAAGCGGAGGTGTGTCTTGTTATCCTTGATATATTCCTCTCCCCTCTCTGCTGTGTAGAGTGTAGTTCATGTGCTAGCTCCTTTGCAGACATGCTGTATGCAGAAGTTTCTAATGTTTATGGGTTGCTTGGCAGGCATATACATGGAAATATGGAATTATTGGCATGTATTATGCTTGTTGGAAATCTGTGACTGAGAAGGGTATGCTGCCTCTATGTGTCCTGTTGGTCACTGCAGCTGCAAACAAATATTCCCACCTTGCAACAGACTTATTCTGAGTACATGGCATGCAGGTGGTGATTCTCTCTGTTTCAAAAATCACTGTGGGGTGGAGCTCTGCGTCAACATGATAAAAAACCTGCCCAACTACTTCTGCATTGAAATCTACAAAGGTGTTTCAGGAGGCATTGACCAGCAGTACACTGTTGTATGCAAGTGCCATTTTCAGGTCCTGATCTGAATGCAGCAAAGACTTCAATGGCATCACATAATGGCTTCCATCAGGTAAGGAAAAGAGAAAAAAAATCAAACAAGATTTACCTACTTTGAGATTATGGTTCACATCTTCTCAAGAGAGGTGTGTGCTTTTTTGCATTCTGCCTTTCTTATCTCTTGGGACTGTGTCTATAAGCAAACAGTTTGGTTGTTCCTCTGCCATCTCCAGGAGTGAGGATTAGGTCAACACCCTACTATGTCTCTTACAAATGGTTGCAAACTTCATAGCATTTTTCCACAGATGTGTCAATACAAGCATAGAGGGAGAGCAAGCTGCTCTAGTGTCGTGCATTCCTGTGGTTAGCAGATTGACTGTTAATAATCAAAAATTCCACATTTTGGAATCAAAACATGATGGCATTGCAGTTAAGAAGCCAAGAAAAAATATTATCACTTCTTTTTTCTTTTCTTTTTCCTTAGGAATTAAATGGAAAAGCAAAGCCATTTCAAAATGGAGAAATTAAATGGATAAGCCCATATGTGCCAGAATATGGTGCTCACTGTAGGGTATGTTATAACAGACAACATATTGAAAGTGAAGTAATTTGTGGTTTTTGAGGGAAAGGGTACCAGGAATTTTAGAATGAATTTGCTATCTGTCAGAGATTTACCTGTTTAGCAATACTAGCGATTTAAGGTTCATAGGTGAAATTTCCTTAAATTTATCATTTGAATCCCATTTTTTGTTTATATTTGCTTGTTATATGCAATATTGTATGCAATTCATTCTTTTAAGAGGGATTCATTCAAGTGGGCTCCCTATAGTGTGCTATTTACTGTTAAATTGTGGGGGAAGCATGCCATTGAGCACAGAGGGGAAGAGAGCAGTACATTCTTATGTGATCAGGGACATAAGAAAGTCCCTGGCTTGTTTGATTCTGTGTGATCTGACTGAAAGGGGGTGTGTCTGCACCACTGCACGCCCCCTGGATCCACCCCTACATAGATAGATAGATAGATAGATAGATAATGTTTGTATATCAGTCATATCAATGGTAATATTTCTGCTATTATCAGACAGCTTGCTGCTTGCAGTGCTTTATGTACAAGTGCCTCAGAACAAAATTGGGTGGCTTTAAATTAAATGCTAACTCAGGTTGGTTAATGGCATCTGGAGTAAGATATTACTCTGGGGAGTATGGTTTCTAAGAAAGTTCAAAATCTGGTCTCTTTTCCAAGTTCCTGACAAATTCACTGGTGTAAAATGTCATAGGTTATCCAAAATGATATAAACATATCGTTCTATCTGGACATGGCTATAGGCTGCAATTATGCTTCTACTGTATAGCTTAAAATTTATAATAGATGCAGTTAAACTGTTTGTACTTAAGCCATAAAGCAAAGAAGACTTCTCACTGCTTTTAACTATATCTTTCTGTTGTAAGTTCTTAGTGCAACAACCTTGGTAATGCCCAAAATGACTAAACTGCAAGCTTTTAAGTAACAGCATCATTAAAAGTAATATGTTTACGAGTTTCCTTTTGGTTTTGATCCATTTGCTTTCATGTTCATGTTCACACTTTTCTCCAACTGGTTAGAACAAGTAGTTCACTTTTTAACCAATAAAGCTGAGATTGTTGCATAATCCAATAACCCTTCCGTCATATGGGACTAAAAAAAAACATGAAAGACTAGGAGCCTCCACATGAAATTGTGTAAGTTGGCAACATTTAGTGTTTTAATTGAAACAGTGATGTCTCAGTGTCCATATGGGTACAAAATTAAGCTAAACAAGTTTACCTTTTCATAGCAAACACTGCAGGAAGATTAGTAATTTGATTAAGACATAGGTATGTGAGCCAGGAGATCTGGCTCCTAATGCTTTCTTTGCCTCAGCTTTCCTGAGTGAACTTGAATAAGCCATTTGTGCCTTACCTGCCCATCTGAAAAATAAGGCTAATCCTTATCTGAGTAGTTTTGTGAAACTGCAGTGTATTAATGTCAAATCACAAGCCCTGAGGCAAGGCCCATATTAAGATGAAAAAAAAAAGGAAAAAAAGCAAAACTCATGTAAGTGCGCACACAGTATAGAAGAGCGAATGGTTACTCTATTTCCCAAGTTTTTTCTCAGTCTTTTTGCTTTTGTAGGGTCGCCCTTCATTGCCTGAATTAGTTTTTAGGAAAGATCTGCATAGAGGATGTTGCATTAAATATATAATAATTGTTACCACTTAGAGCAGTTGTCTCACCTGTCTTAAAGACAAAGATTAATTTTCTTCCTGGCACAGAAAGTATTATAAAGTAATATGACAATTCATTTGTACTGTTAAATGGACACAGGCAACCAGTGACATCCTTTTATGCCTTCCTTTAGGACTAGGGACCAAAATTATACTTAAACCAGTACACACGATCAGAAAATGATTCAAATTTATAACACAACAGAAGTTTAGTGCACATAAACCACTTTCAAAATGGCTGAAACCAGTTTAAGATAAACCTGGATGGATGGATGTAGTATCAGACTTAACTGCTTTAAATTAATTCAGTTCCTTTAACTTCTGTCCAGATTTCTTCCCAATTCAAGTTAACTCATAGTCCCCAAGCATCCTAAGATGCTTTGCACTAGGGGTGTGCAAAGCTTTGGATCATAATTCGGATTTGGAGATGATTTGGATGATTCGGAGGCTGAATCTATGAATCTGAATCAAATCACTGGAAGTTTTAGGCTTTGTGAATTGATTCGGAGTTTCCGAATCTCTTCAGAAAAGATTCGGAGCTGATTCAGCGATATGGCCATAGACTATAATGGGGAATCAATGAAATATCTATAACTTCATTGTTTTTTGTCTGATTTGGATAAAACATGCAGAAGTGGTAGCCTCTGTGGAGAGCATGAAGCCTATCAAGTTTCAAGAAGATCAGTATAGGAGTTTGGGGGGAACTGCACTCCAAATTCTTAAAAGCAAAACTTATGTCACATCTATGTGTTACACCACAGGGGGGTGAAAACTGCACGGATGGTAGGCCCTGGTGAGGCCACAAAGCCTGTTAAGTTTCAAGGAGATAGGTACAGGGGTTTGGGGGGAACTGCACCTCAAGCTGCAGACAAGCAAAATTCATGACATGGGAGCTTGTGCAACTGACTGTCTCTGTCTTGGGGTAGTTGATTGTCTGTATTGATTATTTCCTCTCCTTAGTCTATGGTTTTGTAAGTGTTAATTGTTGCTAATTAACTGGCTACGTTACTTAGCTACTGTGTATTGAGCTGGTCCCTGAGTGAATCAAGATTGATTGGTAACTGGTAACACACTAGCTTAGCAGCCAGGCCTGCAGTAGTGTTCCCCCACCCCAAGACAGAGACAGAGACAGTCAGTTGCACAAGCACCCATGTCACAAGTTTTGCCTGTTAGCAGCTAGAGGTGCAGGGCCCCAGAACCCCCCTGCACCTATCTCCTCGACAGCTGGCAGGCTTCATGGCTGCAGCAGTGGCTACCATCCCTGCAGCTTTCACCCTGCTGCACCGTAGCATTGACAGTGGCAGCCATGTCACGAGTTATGCTTGTCTGCAGCTTGAGGTGCAGTTCCCCCCAAACCCTTGCACTGATCTTCTCGAAACTTGACAGGTTTCATGCTCTCAGCAGATACTACTATCCCTGCAAGTTTCATCCAAATCAGACAAAAAAACCAAAGTTATAGATGTTTCATTGATTCCCCATTATACCCTAGGGCTGGATATCTGAGGCAGCTCCGAAGCTTCGGAGCCACTTCCGCCAGATTGAAGCAGAAACCTGGTCTGGAGCTCCAGATCAGATCACTGGCATCTGAAGCAGCCAGATCCAAAGCCAGATCGAATAGCTGTCTACTCGCATGGGCCTACTTTGCACCTCCCTTGCAAACACCCACCTTGCAAAGTGGGTAGGCTAGCCTTGGCCCAAACGGTCTGCTCCAGCCAAACAGGGAGGTGTACTCTAGCACCCCCCAGCTTCTGGTCTAGGCCACTGCACTATATATGACTGCATTTCTAGAATAAAATATGTTCATTTGCTTATTGGTTCAATCTACACAGCTTAGATTAAACTGTGAAGATTGAATTGATTCAGCCTCAGGCTTTTTGACTGTTTGTACTTAGCCTAGGGCTAGGGGTAGAAGTTTTACATAAATTGGTTTAAGTGATCAGAAACTGTAACAGAACTGAAGTTCAGTGCACATAAACCTCTTTCAAAATGGCCAAAACCAGTTTAAGATAAACTTAGCTGGATGTAGTATCAGACTTAACTGATTTAGGTCAAACCTGTTCATGGAACTTCTGTTCCAGATCCCTTCCTCATTCAAGTTAACTCACAGTCCTCCAGCATCCCAGGATGCTTTGCAGCCCTGGGCTATGCTGTCTACTCCAGTGGAGCAGGGACTGCCTCAACCCACTTTTCCTTAACCTACTTCCTACTTGCATTCCTCACTCATAGGGTTGGGGGAACAGACCCCCAGACCCTCCTAGCCAGGGTCTACACAACATGTGGGGGAGGAAGAGCCCCTGTGGTGCGGGGGGTTTAACCCTCAGTAGCCCTCCCCCTTCGCAGCTGCTGAATGCTTCCACTGCTGCCACAAGAGGGAGAGAGTGAGAAGGAGTACTCCCAGCCAGGTGCCTGCCCATGCAACCCAGTATGGGGGTACTGGGGAGCCCCTACCTTGAGGGCTTCCCCCCACCCCAGCCCAGGGTGCCCCAGCCCAGGGCAGTCCCAGGGAGCTGAAGGGAATTCTTCCCCTCCCAAAACTCAGAGCTGCTTGCTTACCTTATCCCCTGTGAGTTTTAGGCAGCCTCAGGGAGTAGAGGGAAATTCTCCTTCTCCTCTGCAGCCAGGTTTGCCTCAGCTGTTGTGAGTCTGAGGCAAAACTAGCTTCAGGGAGAGGAAGAATTTCCCTCCACTCCCTAAGGCTGCCCCAGACTATCCCTGAGAGTCACAGCAGCTAAGCCAAGCAGCTCTGGGGTTCAGGATGGGGGGCTTCCCAAGCTGGGAAACCACCTGAGGGGGAGACTCCCACAGGCTGGGTCAGCACAGGGGGCTCCTTAACCCTCTGTGAGGGGACAGCAGGGTTTTGGGAACATGTACTGCATAGCCAATTGCAAACATTTGGCTGGGCTGGCAAAGGCCAACAAGCTGGGAGGCATGCTGTAGCACCCCCTACCTACTGGCCTGGGTCAGTGCAGGCCTCCCATGCCTTTCCCAATTGAAAACTGAATTGAATTTACCATTTCAATCTATACAGCTCAGAGGAAGCTGCCTAGATTGAATTGATTCTGCCTTGGATTTTTTGATTATCTGTACTTAGCCCAGGAGTCTTATGTAGATATTTTTACATGTTTGTATATATGCTAATTACATTTGGAAGTGCCAGAAACACAATTACTGAAAGGGTGTTGTAGGTGGCAGTTTCTTTCTGGCTTGAAGCTAAATCATATTTATTGCAAAAAAAAAAAAAAATCCTTCCTTTTTTTTTCTTTTTTTTCCTTCCTTATTTTTTGCTTTGGGTTGTTTGTCTAAGGCTTGATTTAAAGAAAATATTTACCTCCAGTGGGAAAGATACATGGGAGCACAAAGAACCTAATTATATTAACTGTGTTAAGGTTTAGGGTGTCTGGTTTCAGGAGATGCTATTTTGTTTGTGGTCTTTGCTGGAGTGACTCTAACATCTAACTTTTTGGTGACAGTACTAGACTATATGCAGAATTACACTGTTCATACCATGCCTGCACACCCATCTCTATACCTGTACCCATACCCACTGCCCTCCTCAGAGGGACTACTCCTGAAAAAGTCTATGCCAGACCCCTCTCCACCAGATGAAGTCTGCCATTTCTTTCCAATTGTCCCCTTCTGTCTTCCTGTAGTACCAGTACTTTTCACTTAGTCCCATTTTAATACAGTCCTCAACTGTGGGGTCTGAGAGTCTGTTTATGAGCAGGTTCCTAGCTTTCCACAGAGCATATCTGAAGCAGGATATGAACTGGTCAAAGCGAGCTGTCAGGGTCCCTTGGTGTCTGGTCAGGTGCCCATAGGAACCGCTTCCCTGGTCAGATTTCTAAAACCTGTCACCAGGAGGTGAGGGATGCACCAGGAACAGTGCACAGACTTTCTTCCGCACCTCTATGGCAGTCCCAAAAGAGGTGGTCAATCATTTCTGCCTGCCAGTGGCAGGTCTGTCTCAGACAGTTTGATGGACCTCTCTGCCCTTCACTGTTTCTCCATGCCCGCACAGAGAATGCCCGGTGGGCTGCCTGCCATTTCAGGTCTTTGTGCTCCTTTTGCAGATCCTTGTGGAAGATTCACTCCCACACAGTCTAGCAGTTGTCACCAGGTAGTAAGTCTACAGGCGATGTAGTGTCTCTTGCCCTTACCACCTCCTGTATCTTGCGGTGGTATGCCAGAGTCACTAGGGTAGCGCTGTAGTGCTCTTTCCACTGACCCTTTGTCCCTGCATATGATGTTCAGGTCATCCATATATGCCAGGACTTTTGTCTCCTCCCCATTCCTCCCACAGATTTCCATTCCCCTGATCCGGGGGTCCTGTCTGAGTCTAGTTGTGCTAGTCGTTCCATTACACAAATAAGCAGGACCGGGGAGAGTGGGCAGCCCTGCCTGATGCTCGATTCTACTGACTACTCATTTAGCATTTAGCATTTCAAAACCCATCTTGGGGTGTTAGTTTATCAATGGGGCACATTTACAGTAACTTGTACAGGTGATGATTTGTTTTTCAAACTACAGACATACGTTGAATGGTTCAGACATTTTAACACCCTATACGTTAGGATGTTTGTTGGGAGAAGTGTTTGTCAGGTACACAGCATCTTTTCTGTATCTTTTACAAATTTCTCTTGAGATGCATATTTAGCCTTTTATTTTCTTTAGCTGCTAGGTCAATTGAAATGCATATGTAGCTTCCTTGCCTTTACTGGCTTCTGAGACACACATGTGATGAGTATGTCAGTTCTCTGTTGACCATTTTCTTGATTTGACATAATTTTGCACAGAGAATAAATCCAATTGGGGTTGCTCTATTTTGTATGATCCCAGCTGCCACTTTTATTTTTGTGCAAAATGCACTGTTATTTTAATTTGGTCATAAAGATTTTATGTCTAGGCCTGGCCGAGCTGTTACTGTATTCACAATCAACAGTCTTACTATTTTGGAAGCTGCAGAGCATCATGTTGATCTGCTCCAGCATCCACTCCTCTTCTAGCCTCTGTCCCTCATCCTCCCCAAGGACCCTCATGAGCCTCTGCAGAAAATCCTGCATTGCCCCAGGATCCTCCACTCATGCTGTATAGAGCTTCCAGTAAAAAGCTGTCGCCACCTCCAGCATCCCCTCATTTGACCAGTGCTCCACTTGGTCTCCATCTACCAGGCTGGTCATTGCTTTTTTTATGGTTTCCTTTATCTTGCTAAAATAAGTAGAACACTCCTCCCCATCCTCCACCCAGGAGGCCCGGGCCAGGAAGATCTTCTTCCTCGCCTGTTCCCTGTACCAGGCCACCATCTTGGATTTCACCTCCCTCATAGCCTCCCTCACGTCCCAACCCTAAGCTGTCTGCTTGTGCAGGCTCTGTAGTTTGTGGTTGAGGTATTCTTGTTGCCTTCTCTGGAACCAGGTTCATCTCCTTCTGGCTTTCCAGAAGATCCCTCATTCTCTCTTTGATGTTAGTCCACCATTCTGTGTGGTTCCGGTATCTGAATCTGAGGATTTTCCATCCTGCATAGTGCTGCCTGAACCCCCACTGTATCTTCTCATCTTCTAGCAGAGTCACATTCACTTTCCATGTGCCCTTGACTCTCTTCGGCTGCTCCCCCATTCCTACTTAAACTGTTAGGAGGCAGTGGTCCAAGAAGCAGACTGGTGTGGATTTGGCCTTGGCTACCTTCTACCCTTTTGGGAGGAAGGTGAACTCTATGTGTGATCTGGACTGCCCCAGGGGGTTTACTTGGGTGAAATTGCCCCCTAGCCCTGTGGCCTCTTTGCTTGCATCCACCAGGCTGTGTTCACAGATGAGATGCTGCAGCAGCTTGGAGGATCTGTCCAGTCCTTTCATTTGCCCTTTGCTTATTTTGTCACCCACCTCAAGGATTCAGTTCATGTCACTCACGATCATCACTGGCCAGCCACTACCACCATGTTATTGAGGAAAGCATGTACTGATGTCCTATTTGCTGGTGCATGTACATTCAGAAGCTCAAAAGTCCCTTCTTCTATTTCCAGGGTGACTTGTAGCAACCTGCCTGCAATGATTTCTCTGTGCTGCAGGGGCCACACTCTGTCTCCCTCCAAAAGCACTGTGACCCCTGCTGCCTGGTCATCATCACTGTCACCAGACCAAAAGGAAGGACCATGTTGCCATCTATTCTTGAAATCGTCACAGTCTCTAGAAGTACAAACTATACATGATCTTAGCCTGAAGTCCAAAGGTGCATGGTTTACTATACAGTTCACTGGGCTGGGCCCCAGCAGTCAACAGCATTTCAATCCATGGTGATCCCATAGTTTAGCACTGGTCAGTATGTAAGTGTACTCCAGATGCCCCTCCCCCACCCCCCACAAAGGATCCATGTGCTAATTAGCCCTCCACTCATGACTGGAACTGGGTGTTCTTGTCATGAATCCTCAGATCGTCTAAAATTGATATGCAGATGAGGTGCAGGACAACCTGGTCTGGTTCTGCTTCATGGAGTGTGAGGCCACACTAATCATTTGTGACAGGCTGAGAGAGGGTTGGCAGAGGGATTCTGGATGAACTGTTTGGAGCCCCCATTTGGTGATGTTTGCCAGACATTTAAGGCTGGTGAAGAGAGAGGAATCATTGGAAATGGGAAAGAAAGGCACAGCTCAGCTATGGGAGTGAAAACAAAGTTGAAATTGAATCAATATCATGGCACACCTTGACTTGAAAAAGAACCAGTGCCAAATGGGGCTTTGCACAATGAGTACTATCCTGTCGTATTCAGATGGGCTGCACTAGCCTGTTTTTGTGATGGGTGCCCAATATGGGCTTTGTGTTTTATAGTCATACTCGATGTTGGCTGCATTTAATCAACTTCATAGTTAGGTTCCATTACTGAGTACATGCTGCTTTTGGCAGCAGCTTAATGATACACAGTTTATGTAGTGAGATTTCCCTGTATGCAGATATAAGAAGAAGGGCTTTTTTTCACCATATTGATTGGGGGAAGAAACCTCACCTTGTATTCAAGTAAATACAGTATTTCTTATTTTTTACTTATATTTGTATTAAGCTGCATTAAGATGTCAACTTGAATTTAATTAAACACCAGACCAATGCTTCAAATTTATTAAACAAGTAATATTTTTTGCACACTGTTCAATTTCCTTCTCATACACTGTATCCAGAAGCCTTCCAGCAATATCTGTTCTCCTGGTCATAATGCTTGAACTATATCAGTGAATATTTGTTCTGAACAGGACAAAAGAGAAAAATGTGTTGCATAAATGAACTGAGCACTTCTTTAATCTATGTTGGCTTGCTGGATTTTGGTGTTCCTGTTTATGAACTCATTTATAATTTTACTGGATAATGAAAAACGTCTCTTTTTGGATACAAGGTATTCACTCTGGGCACATCTACATGTTCATTAAGGAGCAGTAGTTACTGTGTAAGTAGTTTAGTACTTGCTTAATGAAGTACTAACTACTAGCTACTTCAGTAGCACTGGTGAACGGGTTATTTTGTGATGTTTACTGCACAGTAGCCTAATAACACTCCACAGTAACTTTTTAGCATGGTTTTTGACCAGTTTGCTACTGTGCACTGTTATTAGCCTACCATGGCATGTGTCTCATGTAGATGTGCCCTGTCTGACTTATGCTCCTGCCCTGCTCTGTCCCCCTTCAACAGCCAGGGGGAGCCCCAGGCTCCCCCCGTGCCAGACCCAGCTAACAGGGAGCATGAGATCTTAGCCCTGAGCTCCAGAGGGTGGGTGGAACTGTCCAAGCTGGTAGGCAGTTCCATCCCAGCCAGGGGGAGATCATGCTGACCCACAAGGGGAGGGAGTAGAGGACAAACCCATCCTGATCTCCATGGAGCAGGAACAGCTGTCCTGGCTGCTGGGACAGCTGCCTCCCAGTCACATGGCGATTGGGACCTGATCTCCGTGGGGCAGGGAGAGCTGTCCGTGCTGCTGGGCAGCTGCCTCCCAGCCACATGAAGATCAGGCTGGGACAGTTCTCCTACATGTCACTTCTGAGTAATGCCCTAGTTTTGCATTGATATTCTCTCTCAAGACTCTGTCTCTTACTGTGTGTGATTGGCACAGCTTTTACAAACTGGCTGGTCAGATCTGACATTCTTGGTTTGAAATTAGAGTTTTCCTTCTAGCAGGGATGACATGCGTCGGGGGGTGTACGCGGGTGCATGTGCATCCCCTGAGCGTGGCAGTGCACCCCCCTATGGGCAGCCACCACTTGTCACCCTGCTGCTGACACCGCTGGCCTGTCCCCAAATCCACCTCAATCATACATTCTACCTTTTTAAAAAAAGACAGGAGAAAACTCTTTTTCAGTTATTCCCTCTGTTCATCAAAAAACTGCATGAAAAAAGAGACACTTCTAAATAGACCTTGAATCTGGATGCAGAACACCAACCACAGTATTGTTTAACAATTGTACAAAGCCAAAACATAACATTTTAGTGAATAACTGTATCATATTATATCATTTTAGATGTGAGGAATCACTTCAATCCAAAATTTGTCTGAGATCACTGTGTGAAAATGGTGTAGGATGACTTAAGTGGTTCATCAGTTTTTCTTTTTTTTTCTTCACTTATTCTCTTTTGCTCTGTATTTTCTTCCACAGGCTATTGAAAAGTTCACTAGGAGACAGGAGTGATTTTTTCTTTAATGAAGAAATGAGAAAAGAACCACCTATGGAATGGAGTTCTGGAGCCTTCACTGATAGTCATATTTTTGTTGTATGGTTATTTTAAAGAGTCTCCCTGAGCAGGAGTTATAAACCTTTTCATGTTTTGTTATAAATTAAATGACTTTATTCAATGTTGTTAATATTCACATGGTTTTGTTTGTCATTTTTTGACAGAAGGAAGCATCCCCTTGCTACTTGCTTTCTGTAAGGATCATGAGAATGAAGAATGTTCCTCAGAAAGATATCTGTGAGTACTTGCACTGTTAGTGGCTCCTCATAGCTTTAAAATTAGTTAGCATGACTGAACAACAAGGACAATTTGCTTTACAGGTAAAAAATGTCAGGAATGAATTAACTTCATAACTGTCATTCCACTGACTTGATCTTAGCAATGAATTTGACTGTGTGTGTGCTGTAAAATGAGTTATTCTTTTCATAAGGCTATCCAAAGCATCTGGTTTCTTTTCAGAAGATATATTTATGGTCCAAGTCCCATATGTACAAATAACTATACAGTTGTCCAAATATGGTAGAAATATAATACAAGAAAGATGCATGGCACATGGAAAGAGCACAGCAGCAGAATATTCAAGGCATCTCACTATAGCTCCAAAAGTGTAAGTTTAAGCTTCACTGTGAATGCACATCAAAAGCTACTCCCAGCTAACAGACAGTAAATTCAAGTAGGGTGGTAAAAAGCATCCAGACATCATATAAACCACAGCACTCCTTTGTTTAATATTGTGTGCATAAATGGGTATGCTTTAAGCTCACAAGCTCAACGGGCAATAAGTTCAGACATTCCTTTGTCCTTTTTGGTATGGCATAGTGAAGACTATCTGGACTTCAATACATGTTCAGACTATTGTCAAACTATGATCAGATAATCAAATTACTATTATTGTCAATATTGATATTGTGATTTATATTGTGATAGTGCCTAGTTGTGGCAGTCATGAGCTATGTCCACACAGTACTAGGCATTGTATAAACACAGAACAAAGAGAAAAACCTTACCCAAAGAGTTTGCAATCTAACCCAAACACTGGGAATTGTTGCCAGAGGATCTTCTACCACAGTATATCTGTCATCGTCTCAGATGTTGCTATCTTACCCTTCAATATAAGTAAACTGAAATACTTCAAAGAGCCTAAATTCTTGGTTACTCTAATGCCCCTTTACACCTCTTTGGCTGGTCAAAGTGTGTATAAATTATACTTGCCTTCATACCTCAATGCAAGTGGACTTAGTGTCCTGAGAGGCTGTACAGAATCACAGGATCTTACTGCTTTTAGCCTCCTATGCAGATAATAGCCCATAGTGAGGCATAGCCTCTAGTATAGTGTTTTTAAACCTGTGGTCTGTGGGCCCCTGGGGGGGTCCACAAACTATGTCTAAAGGGTCTGTAAAAGATGACTATGATCAATCAAAAGTGAATACCCACATTTACAATGCAAAGGGGGCCACACCTCCGTACAAAATTTCCAAAAGGATCCACACCTCCATCTGAAATTTTTTAGGGGCCTACAAATGAAAGAAGGTTGAAAACCACTGCTCTAGTATTTACCTTGATTATTTATAGAATTCATTCATACCCATTGTCAAACTAAACATTTATGTGTAGCTTGGCGCCCTATGAAAGATTAGCTTTCTGTTGCTATTTCAAGCCAGATGGACTTGAGGGAAACGCCTCCAGACCTCAGGTTGGGGAGAACCGGGTTAGAGAGCTTCTGGAGGGGCTGGACATGTTCAAGTCAGTGGGTCCAGATGCTCTCCACCCCAGGGTGTTGAGGGAGCTAGCAGGGGTTATTGCAGGGCCCCTGGCACGGCTTTACGAGTGCTCGTGGTGCTCGGGCCAGGTGCCAGATGATTGGAAGATAGCTAACGTGGTCCCTATCTTCAAAAAAGGGAAGGAAGAGGACCCGGGCAACTATAGGCCCGTCAGTCTTACCTCTATCCTTGGGAAACTCTTTGAGAAGATCCTCAAGGAGCACATCTGTGATGGGCCAGCAGCAGGGATGATGCTCAAGCGCAACCAGCATGGTTTCATTAGGGGCAGGTCATGTCAGACCAACCTGATTGTCTTTTATGATCAGGTCACAAAGGCAATGGATGCAGGTGTCGC
>NW_017729025.1:84669461-84672579 GCF_001723915.1 Gavialis gangeticus | reverse complement strand
GCCCCCTGGCATGACAAGGAACAATGGACACAAATTATTAGAGAGTAGGTTTAGATTAGACATCCTCAAGAACTACTTCACAGTTAGGGTGGCTAGGAGCTGGAACCAACTTCCTAGGGAAGTGGTGCTGGCTCTTACCCTGGGGATCTTTAAGAAGAGGCTTGATGACTACCTGGCTGGACTCATTTGAGTCCAGTCTTTTCTCCCGCCCAGGCAAGGGGTCGGACTTGAAGATCTACAAGGTCCCTTCCGACCCTACTTCTATGATTCTATGATTCTCACTTATTATGGTATATTATTACCAACATGTAGTAGGTTTTTGTCACATCTTCTAACTTTGCTTTTTCCTTTAGTTCAGCTATCTATCTATCTATGTATCTATTTTTAGTAAATAAAGTTTAAAGATATTTTGTAAAGGAGGCTAAATTTTGCTTTCACTCACAAGTAACAAAGCAACCCAGTTGTTCCTTCAGAATGAAAGAATTGGAGAAGTTTTGCAAAAACAAGTCAGAATGGTTTAGACTAGAGTGATTAGTCCAAACATCTGAAGTTTGTGGGGGCCAAGAAGCTCATCTAAACATTTATCAAGGTTGAACTAAAGTTAAATAGCTGTGTTTGTATTTGGTGTGTTGACAGAATGTGTAGCGGGCATTGTAATATCTTAGTAATGAAACAGACATCTATAATAAGATATGCATTGAATAGGTGGTAATTAGGTACACATTAGTTGTACAATAGAGCTTTGAGTCTAAGTTCAAGCACAAGCCCTAGCTATGACTTGAACTTACAGGCGCTATTACTTGGACAGAAGAAACAAATAGTGACAATCGTGTGAGATCTGTTATTTTTGTAAGGTTTCAGACCAGATTGTTGGGCTATGAAATGGAACTGGAAAATAGACCTCTTACGGTCACGAATCCAGCTCAGAACCCAAATGAAGGGCAAGTTTCAGTTGAACTCACTCACACGTCTGAATTTCAAGGGAGTTCCTGGCACCTTCAAAAAACCACTCTACAGGTTTATGCTACAAGTGGGAAAACAGCTTCCATTTTGAAGCATGACTGGTGTGTGGGAGATATAAAACCTACTGCCCTTTTCCTGAACAGGCCTTTTTGATGGGGAATTGACATTTTTGAGGTATTCAGAGGGCAGGGAGTTGCACCAATAGATGGGCCTGTTTGGTCATTTATCTCAAACAGAACATGAATTCTCTTGAGACTTATGTCCCAGACAGTTCTATATACTGAAGGCCTCATCCTTTGTCATTCGCTGTTGATCTGAACTGGTGTGAAAGTAGATTTAGACCCAGAATTTTTAAGCATATGAAGGTTATACATACTCCAGTTCCTCAGAAAGCATACATCATAGTCAATAATGGTGAACTTTGTGGTGGGGGGGGCGGAGAAGCGGAGGGGTGTAAAATCCAGAATTTAGTGTGTGGGAAACTTACAAAGTCCTTATGCATCAAATCAGAAATTTGAAAATCCCTTTGGGAAAAATAAAACCTTAGGTTCCCCCTCTAACTTGTCTTCCATTTTACCAGCTGCATAGATAGGTCTAAAAGAATTGGAAGCTCTTCCCCAAGCTGGTGTTTACCAGCCTCCTTCCCGCAGAACAGGGGCCTTTAAGGCTTTTAAGATTTTTTAAGTAAGCCCCACCTCCCATGACTGCACCAGGGTGCTTGGAGAGGTTGATCCAGGGGGATGCAGTGGTGAAGTTGATACCTGGTTTAACCATAGTTTTAAAACCAACTGCCTGGCAATGGCAACAGCATTCTTATTTAGGCAGAAG
Source organism: Gavialis gangeticus (assembly GCF_001723915.1). Lineage (NCBI taxonomy): Eukaryota > Metazoa > Chordata > Crocodylia > Gavialidae > Gavialis > Gavialis gangeticus. The sequence continues at coordinate 84,670,788 of NW_017729025.1, read as the reverse complement.
TGAGGGAATTAATTTTCTTCATGGTTCATTATAATCTACCCCATTTCTTCATTCCACAGGTGCTAACGACCAACTCTCCTTTTTAATGGTTTTTATGTTGCACTAATCAAGTTATCCTTTCTCCTGCAATTCTCCTGTCTCTTACCTGACTCTGGTAATGCAGCTCCTATTTCACAGCCCTACAGACTGTGTTTAACACTAGCTAAAAACATTTACTCAGGTGTGGAAAAGTTAACTAGGGTGACTCACCCTACACACAGTAACTCAGATGTGGAAATAACTTTCAGTGAAGCACTGGATGCACTGTTAAGACGCTCAAGAAAGCTAAACTGAAAAATATAGCCATGGGCCTCTAGCTTTTAGTAAAGCTTCTAGTTTACTTTTAACTGTATTGTGTTAAATGTGATGAGGTACCACACCATCTGTACTATCTATCCCCTTACGAAATCCTAGATCTTCCCATGGGTGTTTGAGATTCTGGTGAGATAACATGGAAACTACTAGGCCTGTGCGAGTCGGCAGCTATTTGATCCGGCTTCGGATCCAGCCACTCGGATGCCAGAGATCTGATCTGGAGCTCTGGACCGGGTGCACCTGGTGGTGGGTGCAGGGCAGATAGGCAAGGTGTCTGGGCAGTAGGTCTGGGTCTCATGGCAGCAGTGACAATGGCTGCAGCAGCTAGGAGCCACCACTGCCAGAGCTTCTGAGAAATTGAGTCTGGCTGCTGCACTGCACCCATCCTGCCATGCACCTCGGGGCAGTGGGACTGGCTACATGGGACATGGCCCAGACTGCCCCCTGTGTCTGGGTCGGCGGGGCCAAGGGACCCACCATGGGCTGGATAAAATCCGTTGGTGGGCTGGATCCAGCCTGTGGGCTGTATTTTGCCCACCCCTGACTTACATGATTCACAAAATAAACCCAGAGATTACAAATAGGAATCCATAGAATCTAAAACACTGGGATGTGTTATGGTATTTCTTAGTTCACTGCCACAGCAGGATTGCTCTATTACTTTTCCTAGTAAAAAAAAAATGAGTAAAACCTAAGAGCTGACTTTTTCCAGAGGGGTAACTTGAGTTTTATGAAGTTGAGAACTTCTGCTCTAATACCAGCTGGGGACTCCAGGAACTACTAAAATGATGCCCCTGGGGATGATGACAGATTGCCAAAGGGAGAGACATGAATATGTCTTAAAAAAGAACCTTGAACCTGTGATTGAGCTGCCAACATTTGGGGAACCACAGCAGTAAGCAAATTCTTGTTTATGTCAAAGGAACACCAGGTTCTACACATATAAGCTCTGAAAACATTTTTAATAAGCCTC
>NW_017729025.1:84645960-84664461 GCF_001723915.1 Gavialis gangeticus | reverse complement strand
TTTCCAACCAGTAAGCAAATTCTTGTTTATGTCAAAGGAACACCAGGTTCTACACATATAAGCTCTGAAAACATTTTTAATAAGCCTCAAAGAAAAACATGGAAAAGAGATTTAATGATGTGGCTAGTCATCAGCAATCCCCTGATTCAAGGATGATCTCTGCCATGGCTCATTGATGGATCTTGAGGTGACTTAAGAGTCCAGTCCTTGAGCTGCAGTTCTGTCTACAGAAGTTACAGGACTTTCCACAGGAGAGAGTAGGCTGTAGGCTGGGATTCCACTTTTTTCCTTCCTCTGCTCTCTCTTCTCTGCCTCTATGTTAAGATGTTTTACCTTGAAATGGGCTGCTGCTTGGTTGAGGTTGCATCACGACTGGAGATAATTAGCAGCCAGTTTCTCCCAGCTCTTGATATCAGCATCCTTTTTCTTGAGATATACCTGCATGCCCCTTATACATGCTGCTGTACTCCCCCATCTACTGTGGTTGGCATACTCTCATCAGGCTGCCTCAGACAGTCAATGAGTTTGCTACACAACTGCTGAACAAAGGAGGGAAAGATAACTTTTGTAATGTGGTCTCTCCTACTGTACCACCTACCTGTTCTCTCTTTTGCCAGTTTATGTTGGAAACTACCAAATTGCCCTTCAAGAATGACGGGGGGAGAGGGTGGAGATGGAGGGGAGAAAGCTTGCTAACCCCCCCCCACTCCATCCCCTCCATCCCTGCTGTCATGGTGGCACTTTGCCACTCCACCGTCACCACATCCTGCCCATAATGCTCTTGGAGCACTCTGATTGGTTGTTTCAGTAACCAGAGTGTTCCAAGAGCATTATGGACAGATAGACGGATGGACTAAGCCCTTTATTATATTAGAATATTAGCATGAAATTAACTAGCTTATTGAGTTAATCAATTTTGCATGGGATACACTGCTGGTTTACAAATTATTCTGTATTTTTCTTCTACAGTAAATAAAACTGATTGCTACGTGAGCCTCTGGTTGCCTTCTTCTTCATCTGAAAAGTTACGAACTAAAGCTGTCTCAAACTGCAAAGATCCTGTTTGGAATGAAACCTTCTATTTCAGGATCCAGAGTCAGGTCAAGGTAGACAAAAACACCTAGAACTTTCTCTTGAGTCTCATCTATAGGCAGATCCCACCAATCTAGGCAGGGCTAAGACTTTCAGATTTTCTAAGAGTGAAGTTACTTGTTATTCTTAGAACATACTAAATACACTTAAAATGCAAACATCCTCATGTTAAAGCTCATTAACTTGCCCTCTGAGTGTCTCAAAGTTATGGCACTTCAGGGCCATATTACCTAGCTCATGTTAGGGCAACTTCAGTCTGCTCAACAGAGATAAAACAAGCAATTTGCAGTTCTCCAGCATCCCAGAATTCACTGCTTCCAGCTACCTCCTGCCCAGAGCAGTGGTAGATCCCAGGTGCCCTGGCTCCTAGTCATGCCCTCTAGTGGCAAATTAGAGTTACACAGGCAAGAAATGGTATTAACCCTCAACATGCAATCACTCACAGCATAATTTAACTTCAACACCTCTTAATATTTCTCAGATTTAGTGTGGTCTAAGTATAACATGTAACTTCGCCCTGTTTGCATCTAATATCTTTTCATTTAAAGTGCACTGAAAACTCTTCTTGGGATCATTTTAACTGTTCTAACCTACTCCTGAGATCATTTAGTATGCCTGAAGGCTGCTTCATTTTTGTATACTTATTTTAGATGCTCTGGTAAAAAAGAGAGATGATATAGGATGGCAACACATGCAACTGATGAAATACAAGTCAAAATCAACAAATATTTGGAACAAAATCTTACTGAAAGGTAGCATGGGATAATAGAGAAAGCAAAGGACTAGGAATAAGAACCAAGTTTGAACAAAATTAATCAGTTTATCCAGACTAAATACTGGTACTAATAAGAACATTATATTTAAATGCATATTCAGTACAATTAGTTCTGTGTTAACCTTGAAGGTATATGGATCAGTAAAACTCACAGAAAACCTAGAAATGTGACCTTCGTGAGTGCTTAATATGAGACTTATTACATCTAAAATTAAATTAACACATTATCTAGATGGAAAATCTGTCAGAAAATATTGGCAAGTGAAAATGACAAAACAAATGAATTTCCACTACAACTTTAATTTATAAAAGTAAACATATATCTTCTTAAAATAAGATTAAACACCTATTCTCTCCATCTTCTGCTGTGTGCCAGTTTTTCTCTAATCACTTTCTTTTTTATTTCACTTTCTTATAAACACATACCATACGTGAATTATTTCTCAAACCTGTTTCCTGGGTGTATACAAATTAACAACATTTTTCTCATTTCTCTTCCTAGAACATCTTGGAACTGACCATATTTGATGAAGATATTAACCAAGATGATGATCACATTATTGTTCTCTTTGATATAGCTAAACTTCCCCTTGGAGAAACAGTTTTTATTGCATTTCAGTTAAATCCACAGGTGAGGACTAGTATGACAAGAAGAACTGAGTGGAAAGAATTTGTTTGTTTTTCCTCCTAAACTTTTTTCTGTTGCTTTTTTTTAACATAAGGTATGAGTGGTCTGGTCTATCCATATTGATTTCTGTCAGTCTATGACAGAAGAAAGCCTCTCCAAAATTGCACTTGACATTGAACTGAATTGTTTGATCACAATCTCAATCTACTTTTTCAGAGGAGTTTGGGAAGGGTGTGATATTTTTGCTGATTTATCATCAATGATAAAATTGTAAGAGATGACACTCTCAATTAGGTCATTCAAAAATTATTTTTTGAAGTTGAAATGTAGAACTGGTAGAAGGGGACCTAGCCAATATTGCAGCCTAATTTATTTCTACATGCAGTCTTGTGCAAGTCAATCTCTTGGTGACTTCATTTCCTGCTGTAAATTGGGATAGTGAAACCATCTATTCAATAGAAAAATAAATGTTATGAACGTAAAATAATTTGAGTGAAGTGCTTCCAAAATTTCTCATGATAGATGCTATAAAGTCTAAAGGTAGTAGACTATAAGTTGTTGCTATTGCCCTGATAATAGGGTGAGAGTAGGGTCTATGATTCTTGGAACAGGAATTGCACTGTACTGGTAAGAAAAAAACACATATCTGGTAATAGTGAAGTATAAGGTCAATATTTATTAATGGACACAAGACCCCTTGTTTAACAAAGGGGCAGATAAACTCATTTTACAGACCTGAACATCCTAATCCAGAGATTTTTATAGCCTATATCTGAAAATTTAATTAAAACAACACCTGGAAAGCAGAATACTGTTAAGCATCAAAACATGGAGAGCACTACTTGTCTCACAAAAATTTAAGATACTTTGCAGAAGCTACTTGTGTCCCAGTCTGCCACCTAGTAAGGCTATCCTTTTTGGCTTTATAATTTCATGCATTTTCTCCCCTTGTTTTCAGAGAAAGGAGCAGTTGGACGTTGAATTCATGTTGGAGGACATGTGAGTAAAATTTAGGTATTATAGAAATATCAATTCAGAGATTAGTCAATCAGTAGAGGGAAATGTTTTGTACATCTGCTAACTCTTTACTAGCCACATCCCTGTCCCAAGATTCGTTCCTTTCCTTAAAAAAATTTAGAAACAAATATTTAAAGGAAAAGAGAATGACAAAGAATGAGTGAGAGCACAGCAAATATCAGCATTGTTTCTTATTAATAATTTGTGTCACTATATTTTTCCTAAAGATGATTTGTTATTTATGGTCTCCCATAGTAGCCCACAGCTGCCATTCTGAGGCTGGCAAAACTCATTTCTATAAGTCTGTTGTTTTTCTGGAGTAAGTACTCCAGGCTAATTCATGGTTTTGAAGTGGTGTCACTCAAAATGCTATTAGGGCTGTTATAAGCCCCTCCCATCCATTTTACTGCTATTGAAGCATCTCTACTGATAAGTAGACAGTGGGTCCCCTAGATAGAATGGGCCACATTTTGACGATCAACCCAAATTAATATGACTAAGAAAACACTTAAGAGGGGAAAAAACCCTGTCACTCCTAGGTTATATCTCTGCGGTCTCTATGGCAAGTTTGGAAGCACTGCTTAGAGCATGACAGCCCAGAAGTTAGAAAATGGAGCTGGTTTAAGCCACATACAGACATTCATTTTCTCCTGGGAGAGTCACTGCTTTCCTAGTAGAAACCACGAGTGTACAGGCATTCATTTTTCTCCCAAGGCAAAAATGGCTGATCCAAGAGAAAAATAACCCAGGAACAGTCAGAGTTAAATGGCACCCAGGAGAGTCTCTTCTGGAAGAATGAACTTCTGTACATTTATTTTCTGAGAGAAGCCACAGCAGTCCTCTAGCATCCCATCATTCTTTGCTCCCATGATTGTACTTACACACACATCCAGGGAAACAGGGCATGAATACACATGTTCCTATGGTGATGTTACTGCACCATGATTTAGTAACAGCCTGTACTGCACTGTGCACATTGCACACGATTATTTTTAACAGCTAATTTGCCATAGCAGCATGCTATAACAGGGGAGTGCATCACTACAGTGAAGTAGCTGCTGGTCATGTGTAGATCCCCATGGATGCTACGTCACTGTAGTGCATTGCTATGGTGATGTGGTGTCATGTGTAGATGCACTCACAGTGTATCACTTGGCCTGGACTCTTCTGCTCCAGCTGAGCAGGAATTCCCTTCACAATCCCCTCACTGTGCTGCAGGGAGACACAACCTGCAAGGAAATCTAGGTTAGCCAGTCAGGGCATCCCTGTGCACTGATGTCATCTGTCACCAGAAAGACTGCAGAGCTTGCAGAGCATATGTACATAGGGGGCCCCCAGCTGTGCAGCATCTCATCATTTGAATGTCTGTTCAGGGGTCTCCAGGTAAGTTTTTCTACCAGAAAAAGAAATCTGGGAGAATTCTCCAAATCATTTGAACATGTGTACATAGTACTAATATGACCCAGAACTCATGCCAAGAAGCACACCCAGGACAGAGAGCTTGTGAAAGGTTGTGGGCACATGTACAAGTCTTCACGGACCCAGGTACACTGTCTAATTTCGGAGTGGGAATGATTTCGGAGTGGGAATGAGCTGTTTCTGGGAGGGAGGCTTCTTGTTTGCACTCCTGAGGTCACTATGGAGGCAGTGTCAGCATGGCTCTGCTGTCTGCTTGAAGTTAGCATTTAGTTTATACCAGTTCTGAATGCATATGTTTCATGTTTATCTAGTCTAGGTCCTCCTGAAAACATCATCACTAATGGAGTAATAGTGGTGAGTTTTATTTTTTTTTTTATTTTTTCCAATGCTACACAGTAATGTGTATAATAGTGCTGGGACTAGAAAATCAGTGAGCTGACTTTCCATGTTCTGTCTCATCCTGAGGCAGAGGGTGATGCTGGAGTAGTTTGTGGACTCTTCTGAATATATTTATACTGCTATTTATGGTTAGTCCTGATGGTTACCCAGCCAGCCAAAATCACAAGAGATCTCCTCTCTGCCTACCTCTACCTTGTGGCTGCTACAGATTGTCCCTCCTGTTTCCTCTCATTCTACCCATTACCCGTCTCTCCTTCTGTGCTTAACATTAATTATTGGCAGTAGAGAAAGGAAGTAGGGTACAGAAGAGCCATTAGTCAAGGATTGCTGATGGTGGCCTTCCTGTATTTGCAGCCTGTATTACCTGGGTGAGTTTCAAGCACAGTGAAGGAAAGGAAGGCTAGGATAAAATGCAACTTAAGGCCCTAAAGAGTAGCAGCACTTCCAGACTCAGGCTGAAAACTGAAGGTCAGGGAGGGGAGGGAGATTTCAGTTAAAATGGTTGGACAGTGGCTCTGAAGTTGGCTCTGAAGTTGATTTTCGCTATCACTGTGGATATATAATTAATCTTTTCCAATGACACCTGTTCTTACAATATCTTTTCCTCTTTTGAGAAAGCTATATGTAAGAGCTTGAAGAACGCTATCATTGTCTCCTTTTTATCACATCCATACTTAAGTTGTTATGTTACAAGCTACCCTCCTTTCATATGAGGTTTAAGTATGACTCTTAAGTGCACACTCATATCACTTAGTCTGCCAGAGAAGTAATTGTAGAAGAATATAAGATGCTTAGCCCTAGGGATCATGCCTGCTGCTTGCAACAGCATTTACAATATTTGCCAGTCCTAATGGCAAGATAGTGGGATAAAAGTTATATCCAGCTCTGTAGCAATCTCTGTATTGATCCTGTCTTACAGTCCCGTGAGCTTGCCTGCTTAGAAGTTCAGATGGATAGGAGGAAAAAGAAGAAATATTGCACAAGTAAGTTTAGTAACTGGTTATGAGTACTTGCAGCTTTTGTAACTGTGATTAGAAAAGACATCTTCTATGTTAATACAGGTTTCCCATGATTTATGTGGGTTCTTTATATGCGAATTCCCTCTTATGCAATGAGCATATTTAGACCTATAATTCGTTGCCCAAGCAGGTAAGTCTGGGGAGAGGGGAAAGGGCCATGGCTCCACTCACCCCAACCCCGACTGGAGTGTCCCCAGGAGTGGCCAGCACCAGCTGCCTGCAGCAGCTGGGCTGCACTGTGCTCCACCTGTCCCCCCATGCCTGGACTCTGCCTGTCTCCACTCACCTCTGCTCCTGGGCTGTGCCATGTCCTGGAGCAGGCAACTGGTGTCAGCTGCTCCTGGGGCCACTCCAGTATGGGCTGGGGTGAATGTGGACAAGTGGAGCCCTGGGCGATGCAGGGCATGGCGCAGACCCCCAGGGACACAGTGGCCCGGGAGTGGCCAGCACCAGCAGCCTGCAGCCGCTGGGCTGCACCGTGCTTTACCTGTCCCCACTCACCTCTGCTCCTGCGCTGCAACGTGCCCTGGTACAGGCAGCTGCTGTTGGCTTCTCCCGGGGCTGCTCCAGCACAGGAGGGTGAGTGCCCCGCACCACCCAGGGCTCTGCTTGTTCGTACTCACCCCAGCACATGCTGGAGCAGTCCCAGGAGCAGCCAACACCAGCTTCTTGCACCAAGGCATGGCGCAGCCCAGGAGCAGAGGTGAGTGGACACAGGCAGAGCCCAGGCACAAGAGGACAGGTGGACCATGGTGCAGCCCAGCAGCTGCAGGCGGCTGGCGCCGGCCTCTCCCAGGGCTGCTGCAGCTGGGGTTGGGGTGAGTGCCACTCTGTTCCCTCTGCTTTGCTACCTTGTGCATCCCCAAGAGTGGCACCCCTCCCCCACCCCTTCCCTGGTCCCAGCCTCACTCCCTCCCTCACCCCCGTGGGAATCTATCCTTATTTGTTACATTGTAAAATGGGTCTGCTTTATGCAAATTCGATTTATGCGCTGTTCTCCGGGAACACATGTACCACATAAATCGAGGGGAACCTGTAGCTTTATTAACTGTTTCTATACTTGGTTATAAAAACCATACTACTTTACGGTAACATTATGTCTGAGACTGTACTAACTGACAGGCTTAGAGAAATACCCTTGAATGCCGCCACTGGTATCCAGCACTTTTACCTGAGAAAATGAATACAGTCAGACTTACTGCCCATAGAATTATTGTAAAGAATAGTGTTTGTTTTATTATTATATTAAATTACCTTTAGCCTGTGGGTTCATACAAGTGTTCCAGTAGACCACAAGAATTCTTGCAGCTTGTACCCCTGGTAAGAAAACCTACAGGAAAGCACTGTACAAATTATAGAGGGGCTGGATGGATGCTGCACAGACAGCCTGCTCTTCCAGCAGCCCACATCCAGGGTCCCTGTACATGCATTCCAGAGTGCTCTGCAGGGTTCCCCTGGCTGATCTCTCCGCTGTAAGGCTTTGGGAGAAGAGACCCAGAGTGAGTTTGTTGTCTTGTCAGTTGCAGGCATGTTGATTTCTATTCCAGCAGCCTATGTTGAAATAGCAATGGTGTGGGGGTCTGGTTCTCAAGGGTATGAGGGTGTAGCAGTCTGGGGGTCTGGTTCATGTGCAGGGGACACAGCTGTCCCAACACCCTGTGTCTCCCTGTAGCCCTAGAGTACAGCGCAGGGCTGGTGAAAAACTTCCTGGTCCCAAGGCAGTCAAGGGGAGGGGTTTGCTTCATGATCAGTTGGTGTAGCAGAGTCCAACCTGAGACACAGCCTACCTCCCTGGAGCTGGGGTCAGGAAGATAGCAATGCACTCAGGGATACTGGAGGATGGCTCTGCAGCTTCTGTCTGAAAGTTAAGTAAGTGTACAGTTTTCATTCTCCTGGCAGAACTTGTATCTGATTGGAGTTGGGTTGATCTTCTCCAGGAACTGTCAACTTTGGTCTGAGAGAAATTGTGTAAACATCTGTATACCTAGGGTTCCTATCGGGAATTCTCAGTGGAATCAGGTCTTTAACTTTTTACAAGTAGTGGTAAAATTTTATTTTGTACATTTTATTTCCTCCCTTTAGGGCACAGCTTCAAACTTACAGTTCAGGGATCTTTTGAAGAAACTCAGACTCTTCCTCTGAGCTCGGATTACTGCTGTCACCTCACAGATGCTGTTAAATTCCACTATGCCAAGCATAAACAACCACAACTGGACATTACATTCTCAAAGAAGAAGAAATCTGCCGATCTTGTACGTTACCTTGGGACAATTTCTCTGTTCTCAGTGGTGGCAGAACAAAGAGCAATGGTCTCAAGTTGCAGCAAGGGAAGTTTAGGTTGGATATTAAGAAAAACTCTCCTCACTAGGAGAGTGGTGAACCACTGGAGTGGGTTACCTAGAGAGGTGATGGAATCTCCATCTCCTGAAGGCCTGGCTCGACAAAGCCCTGGCTGGAATGGACTAAATGGGGATAGTTTTGCTTTGAGCGGGGGGTTGGACTAGATGACCTCCTAAGGACCCTTCCAACCCTAATTTTCTATAATTCTATAATTCTATGATTCTAACACAAACAGAAATGTGAATCTTCATTTTGTAGGGTAAGGCGATAAGGAAGTAATTCTTTTGGGTGTTTTTCAGTGTTGTTGCATGTCAAGAGGAGTGAGAATGAAAACCACTGGAGTTATGAACCTGCCTCTAAATTTGCTTCCCTTTGACCAGAAAATAGTAGGTGAGGTAAGTGTTGTCAGCTATTCAGAATAATATTGAACTGCATTTCAATTATTGCTGTTCCATTGACAGGAACAAAATCAGCACCACAAATGATCCTTTCTGCTAAGGAAGTAAGAAAAAGAACATATATGTCTTCCTAGTTTTAGAAAGGATTAGGAAACAGCTGGGTATTGGGCATAAAAAGGCTGAAAAGAGTCGAAGATGCTATTCACACACTAGGAATATTAGATTCAGCTATACACAAGAGAGAGTTCCTGGAACAGAAAAAGAATTTCATAGTTCAAGGTTCTTGGAAAACCTAAAGTTTAGTAAAAATATGGGCTGTTTTGTTACCATGTCAAGATAACAAGCTAAAGTTTCAGTTTACATCATGTTTCTGCACTGGGTCTGATACTCAAAGCTGTTATTTCTGGTATTCTAGGCTCCAGTCTATAGCTTATATTTGAGTCTTTTCATTAGGACATGCATCACTACGGCTGCCCATACAATGTCTATTTGTGTATTCCATAAGCTGTAATGGTGCTTGAGCTTCTCTAGACCCAACTCTTGAAGCAGTAAGAGGAGGCAGTTGTTATGTAAAGCCATCAGCTTAACATAGAGGGTAGGTGCCCCTGCCTGAAAAATTAGGAACCACTGAAATACAGATGAATATTCTCCAGAGGTTCATTAAACCATCTATATCATACAGATAGTTGCCATATTGTGGACGTAATAAGTAGGGGTTTACTCAAAATGAGAAGGCAGGCAGCCAATTTTGTGGGCAGATCATGGGGCCAGCCGGCATTTTTGCAGGCTTATCACAGTGGGGCTACCCCACACTTCTGATCGGTGAGAGGCCCCCACAATCCCACCTCTCTCTGCAGATTGGCAAATGGCCTGAAACCATGGCTTAATTACTCTGAATAATGGCTTCACCAGGCTTAATTCACTCATTATGAACCAATCTAAGCATTCAGTTAAATTCTAAACCGGGGTTGGCAAACCTCAGCACACAGGTCAGAATGTGGTACATGAAGCCATTTTACTTGGCACACCACAGCCAGCCCACGCTCTGGGAAGGCCCCTGCCACTGGCCACGGTGCCAAGGATGCTCACAGCAGGTGGCGGGGAGGCTGCAAACAGCTGCACCAGGGTCTGTGGAGCCCTGGCTTGGCTCATGACCAGTGGCAGGTTCATATGTCCCTCAGGGCAGACAGCAGAGAAGGGGTTGGGGGCAATACAGCCCCAGCCCCTTGCTCACAGTCTGCCCCAAAGTGCATGTGCACCTACCACCGACAATGAGTCAGGGTGGACAGGAGAGAAGGGGCTAGTGGCACCATAGCCCCAGCCCCTTCCCCACCACTTGCCCCAAGGTGCATGTGAACCCTCTGCCAACAATGAACTGGGCCAGGGCTCCATGGACCCTGGTGCAGCTTCTTGCAGCTACCCTTCTGCCCACTGCAAGCAGCCCATGCTCTGTGGCTGGTGGTACAGGCCTACCCAGACCCCAGACTGGCTGTGGCAGGTGGTGAGGAGGGTGCAAGCAGCTGCACTGGGGTCCACAGAGACCCAGCCCAGCTTGTTGCCAGCAGCAGGTGCAAGTGCACCTCAGGGTGCATGGCAGGAAAGGGGCAGCCTCTCATCTGCTCCCTCTCACCAGCCTTTTTTCCTCTTCCCATGCTCCAAGACTGTAGGGATTCCTGCCCTTTTCTCTGCTTGCCAGTAAGTTTTTTTGGTCCAGCAAGGCTGCCAAAATTGCAGAGCCCACTGGTTTTTTGCAGAAATTGCTTGATTTTGGATTTTACATGAAAAATGCAAAATTGCAATTTTGGTAGGTCCCTGTGATAAGCGCTGCAATCAGGGAAATGTTATTCTAGGGTGGGGAGGAAGGAAAGCCTCAGCATTTATGATATTTCTGTTTCTTATTTTCAGCATGGAAAATTTGATGTACACTTAACAGCAAAGAACTGGTAAGATATCTTACATTTATTTAAATGTTTCGTTCTGTGTTCCTTTTATTCTGATATTTAGCAGCCATCTTTTGATCTTAGTTCAAGAGGAAAAAGGTGCTTATGTCATAAATTGATGCTGTTTATTGGTATCTGAATGAGACTGTATAATAAAATACTGTTAATAATTGTGATATGCAAGTATCCAGTTTAGGTAACATGTGGAAAATATTCTCCTGAGGTATGTTCTCAGGGTATGAATATACAGTGCTTCCCTGCCTTCCACCTGCTGTGAAAGCTTGTAATATTGAAATTCTGTCATTGGTAGTGATGCTTTAGTACTAAATTATCAATGTTTTAGGGTTAGTGTTATGCTTAACAAGAAGGTTAATTTTAAAATCCTACTTCAGTGCTTATAATTCCCTATGCTTATTCTCAGTATAGTCATCAGTTTTACTGAAAAGTTTGAGGAGAAAAACATTCAACCAAACTTTCAATTAAATGAAGAAATTATATACAGCACTTGTGTATTAGGACATGTAGTTGCAGTTAGCACATAATTTGACCAGTAGACTCTTTCTAGTGTCAAAATCATAAACAAAGTTTATGTTGGAAATAAATCCTAAATTTTATCACCATATGTTTTTCTATTAAACCAAGATTTATGACATGAAGGGAACATGTTTGTCTCTTAGAGATTATAATATGGCACAGTGTCGTTCTACTTGCATAGGCAGTTCTTAATTCTGATTAAAATTTATGGGAAATGGGTAGTTGCATCTCCTAGGTAACTTTGAAAATACCTGTCTATACTTAACTTTTGCAAGGTAGACAATATAGCACTGTATTCTCCAGAAATGTAGTTCTACCCTAGCACAAAGAAAAAGCATAGAAGAACAAAGCAGAACATCAAATCCCTATATAATACCCACAACTTGAAATTAAGGTACCTGCAGATATTTCAGTTTTTAGTTAGCTGGCCTTATGTAAATCTGGACTTATCTGATTAGGTTAGATCACTCTTTTCCTCTTTGTAAACCAAGACCACAATGCATTAAACTATATATTAAAAATGCAGTAAAATGAAGCTTGAACAAATTCTGAAGATGCAATTAAGAAGGAGCTTTTGAAAATTTGGACTTCAGTATCTAAATTTTGCACTTGGAGTTTAGCAATTTGGTTACTTCAGCTATATCTAACTTTAAATAATAAAAAGTCTTAAGGTCATTCCAAGCAGACACTGGTGGTAGTAGTTTTGGTAACAAAATAAAATATTAAAGGATGTGTCCCCTAATTGCACTCTATCTGTTTCTTATCTCATGTCAGTTTGTCTACATAGGCATGATAATATTGGCTTGCCTATTTATGAAGTGTATAGAGTTTATTAATTTAACTCTGTGAGGTATCTTAACATTGTAGTCATAACACTGACTACAAGTCATAATGTACAAATCCTCTTTTTCCAGCCAGGAAAACCTAGATGTGCGCTTAGGGTTTGACCTGTGTACACAGGAGAAGGATTTCCTATGCAAAAGGAAAAAGGTGGTGGCAGCTGCTCTGAAAAAGGTTCTCCAGCTAGAGGAGGACCTACAAGATGATGAGGTAGGTGTGACAGAATCCTTCCCACTACTTCTTTCAAACACTCAGCCCCTCAAATAGACCCAAAGACTTTCAGACCTTTACTATCTGGGCTAGCTTGGCCTTTCTCTAGGCTCCTGTCCACACAGCTTCTCTTGTTCCAGGCTGGCCTGGCCTCTGACTAGGCCCAGGCACTCAGCCCCCTTCTCAGGTCTCTGGACCCTACACTGGGTTCCCAGGAACCTCCTCCATCCTACCCAAACTTCCAGATGTTGCAGATGTTATTCTCCATGCTGGCATTCAGGAGCTGCAGTCTTTGCGCTGGATGATGTTCCTCCACCACCTCCCAAGATGTTACTGCCTGCCCTACTCTGAAGGTCTGAGCTGATACCTGTCTAAGCCCAGCCCTCATCCAATCAGGTGTCTCCCTGACATTCAGGTGACTCCCTTGATCAGACCTAGTCTCACCAGCCCCTGGGTCAGCTGACTCTCTAATTAGGCCTGACCCCCCTGCCAGTGGCTCAGCAGACTGCTTCACCTCTTAAAGTGGCAGGAACATCAAGTGCCCTGCCACAATCTGCTCCATAATTTTTCCAGGGACTGAGATGAGGCAGGAGTAGTTCTCTGGATCCTCCTTTTTTCCTGTCTTAAATATGGGCACTATATTTGCCTTTTTCCAATCATCTGGAACCTCTCCTGATTGCCATGAGTGTTCAAACATGATGGCCAGCAGCTTTGCAACCACGTCAGCCAACTCCCTCAACACCCTCAGGTGCATCCTGTCTGGCCCCATGGATTTGTATATGTCCAGCTTTTCTAAATAGTCTGTAACCTGTTCTTTTGCCAGTGTTGGCTGCTCACCTCCTTCCCAAACTGTGTTGCCAGGTACTGTGGGGGCTGACCTTGCCTGTGAAGTCTGAGGTGGAAAAAGCACTGAGTACTTCAGCCTTTTCTGCATCCTCTGTCAGTAGGTTGCTTCCCCCATTCAGTAAGGGACCCACACTTTCCCTGATTCTCCTCTTGTTACTGACATACTTGTAGAAACCCTTCTTTTTACCCTTCACATCCCTTGCTAACTGGAACTCCAATTGTGCTTTGACCTTGACTTTATCCATGCATGCCCAAGCAATGCTCTTATACTCCTTCCTAGTTGTTTGTCCTAGTGGAAATTTCTTATAAGCTTCCATTTTGTGATTTAGTTTATTAAAGAGCTCCCTGCTAAGTCAAACTGGTCTTCTGCAATGCTTACTATTCTTCCTGCACATTAGGATGGTTTGTTCCTGAACTCTCAGTAAAGCTTCTTTAAAGTACAGCCAGCTCTTCTGGACTCCTCTCCCATACAGACTGACTTCCCAGGGGATCGTGCTCATTAGTTCCCTGAGTAGATGCACCCTGCTTTCATCATCTCTGGTCAGAATACTTTAAAATGAAGAATTAAGTGATTTTCCTTCTTAGGAAAAAAATGACTAGTTACAGACAGTATTCATAAAATCATCTGGTCTAATTTTATTGATATATACAGTTCCTACTGAAAAGATCTTTGACTAGTGAGTTATATTAATTACCAATATAATGTAGCTTTCTGGACTCAGAATTATGGCAAAGGCTTTTATAAAGATAAAGGCTGCTTGCAGATGTTAAAAAAAAAAGTGATGCTTTACTTTAAACTTGACAAACTCCCATGCCAAGCCCAGTGCATGCCCAGAAGAGGCATCACGTTAACTGAACCCAGCTCACCCAATGTCTGTATAGACTGAGTGCTTTAGTGGGACTTTTTTGGTGCTTTTATGTAATACCTTACTGAATCAGCTTTAGATAAAAGCATCAAAAAGCCCTGCTGAAGCACCCGATCTATTCAGATGCTACAAAGCCAAGTCAAAGTAACACACTGCTTCTTCCAGTAAAGCACAGTTTTTGAGGGATTTTTTTAACATTTCCAAGCAGCCAAATTATCTTCTTAGCCAGCCATATTCAAAAATCAACAGTGGCAGTGGTAGTCCCTTGATGTGAGGATGAAAGTCTTCCAATAAATAGGGAAGTAATTGATGAGTCCATAGATGACTAAGGAGGTGAATTCAAGATCTTCATGTTTAATTGAAGACGTGGCAAATAGTTCTAGCAGGAAGGGGTAGGTCCTCTCCCACCCCCCAGCCCCACCTCCCCCACCCCTAGTACTTAACAGCTCAGAGTCCAGCTGCAGCTCCCTGCTGCAGCCACCGGGGACTGCCTGAATCACCAAAGCTCTCCAAATCTTTTTTGAAGATTTGGAGAGCTTTGAATAAATTTGGACCTTGAAATTGGTCCCTTGATTCAATTTGGATTCAGAGATTCGGCCACTGAATCAGGTCAAATCTCCTCCAAATGGAATCACCACCCAAAGCTTCTCACAGCCCTAGTCCTTTGGATAGTGAGATAAACTCACCAGTGACAGAACATACCGTCTGGAGAAGAAAAGACTCAAAGAAGTAATTTAACTCTGGGAAAGGGCCAGAGAGCGACAGAACTGCAACATTTGGTACAAAAAGGGAAGGAAAATGCAAAATATGTCTGATGCACGTATACAAATGTGAGAAGTATGGGGAATAAATAAGATGAGGTAGAAGCTGCAGCCTAAGAAAGATCTATGATCTGACTGATACCACAGAAACCTGGTGGGACAGCATTAAAGGTTACACACTGTTTTGGAAGAACAGAGTTGGAAGAAAAGTGGGGTGGGGGGTAGTGTTACTTGTATGTACCTGGTTCAGGAGGAAAAAAACAAATCTGGATTTCATTCAACTCGAGTTAATAGGCCTGGTGTCATGGAAGGATAGACTAAAGAATAAAGGCACCAAGGAGGGCTGGGAGCAACTAAAGGGCACAGTATTGGAAGCTTAACAAGAAACTGTCCTGACATGATGGAAGCACAAGAAAAATGGCAAAAGATCAATGTGGTTGCACAAGGAGCTTCTAAAATGCCTCAAAGGAAAAAGGAAATCACACAGTCAGTGTAAAAATGGGCAGGTCACCGAGAAAGTATACCAGGAAATAGCAAGAGCCTGCAGGGACAAAATCAGGAAGGCAAAGATAAATAATGAGCTGCACCTGGCAAAGGAGGTTAAGAACAACAGCAAGAAGTTCTATAAGTAAGTTAGTAAGAAAAAAAGGACCAAGGAAGCTGGGAATCATCTGTTAACAAGCCAGGGGGCACTCAATTGAAGATGCAAAGCCGGCAGATCTACTCAACAGCTAGTTTGCAGTACTCTTCACAAAATAAATAAGCTGAAGCTAGACACTTAATAAGAATTACCTGGATAAGGAAGCAGGCAATGCGAGGGAGGAAATAACAAAAGAGATGGTTAGAGAGCTTTTGTTGGGTCTGAATTCAAGTCAAAAGGGCCAGATGAGCTTTATCCCAGGGTCCTGAAGAAACTGGTAGAGGACCTTAGAGCCCTTGGCAATGATCTTCATGAAGTCGTGGGAGACAGGCCAGATACCAGAGGACTGGAAAAGGTCCAGCATATTGCCCCTCTTCATAAAAGGCAAAAAGGTCCCTAGGGAACTACAGGCCAGTTAACCTCATATGAATACCTGGGATGTTACTGGAAGGCCACTTGCAAGCATCTGGAGGAGAAAAGGGTGGTCGCAAGCAGCCAGAATGGATATATAAAAAACAAACTGTGTCAAACAAACTTTATATGCTTCTTTGACAAAATAACTACTTGGGTGGATGAAGGGAATGCTGTGGTTATAGTGTATCTCACCATCAGAAAGTATTCTGACAAGGTCCCACATGAGCTTCTTATAAACAAATTGGAGAAATGTGGACTAGGTAAAACTACTACAAGGTGCATAGATAACTGGCTCGATAGCCAGAGGCAAAGGACAATGATTAACAGATCTATGTCAAAGTGGCAGGAGGTTTCAAGTGGAGTTCCACAGAGGTCTGTCCTGGGCTTGGTGCTGTTAAATGTGTTTTTTTTTAAGAATTTGGATGCTGAATTTAAGAGAGAGCTTCCTGAGCAAGTTTGCAGACATCATGAAACTGGGAAGGATTGTAAACACACTGGAGGATGTGAGTGCATTCAGAAGGATATCAACACACAGGAAAGTTGGGCTAGAGCTAACAGGATGAAATTCAATGTGGACAAATGCAAGGTGCTACACCTCAGGAGGAATAATCAAAAACACAGATATAAAATGAATGACACCTGGCTCGATGGCAGGTCTATGGAAAAGGACTTCGGAGTCTTCAAAGATCACAGACTCAATATGAGTCTGCAGTGTGATGCAGCTGCACAAAAGGCAAATACGTCTTTGGGATGCATCATTTAGGTGCAGTTAGGCACCAGACACAGGACGTGATAGTGCCTCCCTACGCAGCACTGGTTAGGCTCATCTGCAGTGCTGTATGCAGTTCTGGGCTCCACATTTTAAAGAGCATGTGGGCAAGTAGACAGGGTCCAGAGATGGGCAATATGATAAAAATGATAAAGGGCTTGGAAGCCAAGCCATATGAGGAGAAGGTAAAGGAGCTAGGCACGTTCAGTTTGTGGAAAAGGTGCTTCAGAGAAGACATGGTATCAGTCTTCAAATAATTGAAGGGCGGCCATATAAAGAAGAGGGAAAGCACCTGTTCTCTCTTGTGGACCAATGGCTTGTAGTTGCAGAAAAGTAAGTTTACATTGGATATCCAGAAAAAAATTCTTCACTATTACAACAGCAAGGTAGTGGAATAGACTGCCTAAGGAAGTTGTGGACTCTCCATCACTGGAGGTATTCAACAAGAGGTCGGGCAGCCACTAGTCAAGGATGATCTAGGCATAGTTTTGCCTATGTTCTATTATGGGTATTTCCCAGGCTTCTGGGCTTTGCTGGTTGCCCTCTTTTGCTTTTCCTGCTACATGTGTCAGAGTTTTTTTTAAGCCTTCCTCAGATGCATTGGGTGCTGGCTACAGCCAAGGCTGGAGACTTCAAATAAGGTGTGCCAGTGCTCCTGCTGGGAGGTTCCTGGCTAGGGGGTCTTGCCCTAGGTCAAGGCCAGATCGATTGCCATATTTGGAATCAGGAAAAGATTTTACTTTGCAGTCAGATTGGTATGGACTGTGGCGGTTTTTGCTTTCCTCTGTAGAGTGGGCATGGCTCTCTACCCAGGATTTTTTAAGCATATATTGACAACATTTCATAGAAGAAAGACGTTGGCTGCTGTGGTTCCCCTGCTTTACCAATGGCAGGTCAGGGGTTAGGTCTGTGTTGTGTCAGGGTTGACAGCAGACTTGTCTAGAGTTTAGATTATGGTTTGTATGGGATGGTTTGGATAGGGATGATCCTGCCTGAGGCAGGGAGCTGGGCTAGATAACCTGTGGGGGTCCCTTCCTTCCCTACTTCTCTATGATATCTAGATAGGGGAAATGCTCAACAGTTTCCAAGAATTGGCTCTAATTGTACTGTGTGGGCAAATGGTTGTCTTCAGGGTGAGTTGTTAAAGTATCTTAGTTTTTGTGAAGATGACAATGAGTCCAAGTATTTCATACACTTCACAAAAGCAACCAAGAGTGACTTGGAGCTCTTTAACTGAGTGGGCAAACAAGACAAACTTCAGTGTACTGAAGATCAGTAATGGCGGTGTCAGTTATCTTGGATTTGGAATGTAACCGATTGATATTAAAGAGATTCCTGCACATACAATATTGGATGCTGACTCCAGATGGAAGTCTGTCGACAATGAAGTGTGCAATAGCTGTAATAAAGATGGAAAACAGTGTTCATGCAATCACATCTCCCTGCTTGACTCTAGTTCTAATGGTGAAGGGGTCTATTTCCAAGCCATTGCTTAGGATAGTTGCTGTCATGTCATCATGAAGGAGTCTGTTAATGGTAACAAATTTTGGCGGGCATCCAGATCACATCAAGATCTTCCATAAGGCCTTTCTGT
>NW_017729025.1:84640612-84640960 GCF_001723915.1 Gavialis gangeticus | reverse complement strand
GTCAGTTATCTTGGATTTGGAATGTAACCGATTGATATTAAAGAGATTCCTGCACATACAATATTGGATGCTGACTCCAGATGGAAGTCTGTCGACAATGAAGTGTGCAATAGCTGTAATAAAGATGGAAAACAGTGTTCATGCAATCACATCTCCCTGCTTGACTCTAGTTCTAATGGTGAAGGGGTCTATTTCCAAGCCATTGCTTAGGATAGTTGCTGTCATGTCATCATGAAGGAGTCTGTTAATGGTAACAAATTTTGGCGGGCATCCAGATCACATCAAGATCTTCCATAAGGCCTTTCTGTTTCATAGATTCGTAGATTCATAGATTAAGGGTCGGAAGGG
>NW_017729025.1:84609078-84640601 GCF_001723915.1 Gavialis gangeticus | reverse complement strand
TGAACCTGGGGGGCTTCCGCCGCTCTCCGCCTAGCAGCTATAGATTTGGGCACCGTCTTCCACTCCTGCAATGTCAAAAGCTTTAGTCAGGTTAGTGAAGGCCATAGAAAGATCTCATAGGTGCTCACAGCACTTCTCCCGCAACTGTCTAGTAACAAAGGTCATATCTATCGTACTTCTCAGTGGTCTGGAACCACACTGTGACTCAAGTAGAATCTCCTTAGCAAAGAAAGTGAGTCTATTGAGGAGAAAGCAGGCAAAGATTTTCCTAGCTATGGACAGGAGTGCAATACCACAATAATGACTGCTGCCCAATCTATCTTCTTTCTTGAATATGGTTACTATTCTGGCATTTTTCAAGTCACTGGGAATCTGCTCACATTTCCAGAATTTCATAATAACAAAATGTAGTTGATGAGAGTTTTTTGCACCTTGCTTTTCAGCTGGTATTCCATCAGAACCATATACTTTGTTGTTTTTCTTCTGCTTAATGGCTTTCAAGGCCACTTGATAAGTTGTTTTATCTGCAAGGTATTCCATAATGGGGTGTTGTGGAATGGCTTTCATGTTAGAGTCTTGGTTCAGGAGCTCTTGAAAGTGCTTCTTCCAACATGTATTGATGATGGAGGAGTGTTGTTCCATCCTTGGACTTCAGAGGAATGGCTTCTTGTGTGGTTAGCCCATAGATAACTTTGGTTGCACTGAAGAAACTATGTGTGTTGTACCTGTCAGCAAACTTTTGAATCTTGTTTGCTTTGTCCTTCCACCATTTGTTCTTTTGGTCTCAACTATTCCTCTAGGTCTCAGTTTCAATGTGGTGATAAGTGTGTTGCTTCTGTTTAAAGTTGATATCTTTCTACCAAACTTTGAGGGCTCTTTTTCTGTCAATGGGAGATTGTATGACCCTATAATTCTCATCAAACCAGTCATGATGTTTCTTTGCAGAAAAGTCTAGAGATTCTTTGCACACCTCCTGGATGCCTTTCTTGAGATTTTTCTAGTAATCAGTGGTGTTGAGATCATCAGGGAGATCAGAGTTTTTCACTGAGGCACTAGTGGAGATGGTTGCTTTTAGCAGTCTCAAGCACTCAGTATTGAACCCCTCTTCCTTGGTTGCTTCTTTTATTTACATAATTTTGGGGGAATACAAATGGACTGTATCAAATGATGATCCATCCAACAGTTGCCTTCATTGGTTATAGATCTGGAGATATGGACATCACAAAGGTCCTGGACGCACACTATGATGTAGTCAGTTAGGTGCCAGTGTTTGAGCAGGGGTTCATCCATGACGTCTTTCATTTGTTGATTTGGCAGGATAAGGAGTTTGTGATGATGAGATCATGTTCCAAACACTTGTTGAGGAGAATTCCATTTGAGTTGACTTTCCCAGTCCCTTCCTTTCCAAGTGCTCCTCTCCATAGCTCAGAGTCCCTACCCACTCTAGCACTGAAACCACCAAGAATAATTATCATATCTTCTTTAGGGGTAGGTGACAGGACATGGTTGAGTTTAGAATAGAAAAAATTCTTATTTTATTTTATCTTGTCACAGAGCACTTAGGTGCCCTGCGCCTGAGAGCAGGGATGGCTCCAGAGAGTCCCCTAGCAGTGAGAAGGGGGAGGTGCAGCCACCAGTCACCAGGGCAACACAGGTGCTGGTTGCCAGGCAACTGGCGAAACCCCCTGACAGGAAGGGGCAGGGCTTAGCCCTTCTTAAACCCAGGCAGGAGGCTAGGGTGGCAGTTCCGCCTCTGGTAGCCAAGGAGTGAGGAGCTCAGCCAGCGCAGAGAAAAGGCCAAGGTTTGGCTGCATGAGTATCCACGGGTTGCTGCCATGAGCTGGAGTATTTTTGCCTGGTAAGGATTAACTGTCGTCTGACCGGACGGTTTAGCTTTATATTATAGCCCAGGGGCTTTGTGTTTTGTGTTTACTGTTTAACCAGAGGACTGGGTGAGGCTATTAGGGGTTGGAGGAGGCCTCATAGGGACTCCCCAGTAGTGTGGGGGTTCCTGGCGTCAGGAAGGCACAGTATTTTGTGCGGTGCATTGGCCTAGCCCCAAGAGTGCAGGGGGGCAGCGAGGAGCCCCGAGAGGGGGGAGCAGTGAGGAGCCCCGAGAGAGAGAGAGGGGGCAGCGAGGAGCCCCGAGGGCAAAAGGAGGGCCGAGACATAACAGGGCCCAAGTCAGATCACACCAGCACCGTCTGCGAGGCTTGGGCTGCAGTGTAGGGGAGGAAAAGGAGCCGCAGATAGCGCCCCCTGTCATCGGGGTGCATAGAAATGGGCAGCCTCCCGCTAATTACAACAATCTATTAATTAATTAAGATCAAGGCATGGCAGGCGAGTAAGCAGGCAGTTGGCCCATTGCAGGAGGGCGGAGCTATACCCGGAGAGGCTCCAATAGTGGCACCCCCCCGTCACAATCTACATAAAGAGTCGGGGAATACATTGCTGAATGTTGCATGTGATCTATTGGTCAATTGAACACAAAGGATCATGAGATGATTACTGATGCCAAATGGACATTCCAGCATCTTAGTAACAATCTTGGTCTTGATGCAAAACCAATGCAATGGATGTATCTGTCTTTTTTTCCTTCTTTTTCTTTCCAAAAAAGGTGTAGTGACCACCATGCTCTGTGAACAGCTATTCTTCTGCGCATCTGATCTTACTAAATGCAGAACTTGTCAATATCAAATTGTTCAGGTTCTCTGGCAGTGAGTGCTGTCCTTCACTCTGGTCAATCACTGTTACGGTTGTCCATCAGAATGGGCATGTTTTAGGTTGCAAACCTCATTACTTGATTTGGACCACAGATAAAGTGATCCCGCTGGACACATTTTTTTTCAGTCAGGTGAAATAAGATGGATTCTGTTTAGGGCACCTTTTCTAGCTGCCTTCCCATACAGTGTGAGAAGAATGGATCCTAAATATGCCTTCTCAGTCATGATTGCAAATGCCAAATATCACACCTGTCTCAGTTCTAAGCACAATATGATCATCATACAATCATTGCTTCCATGTATGTCTGTGACTAGAGGCTTCCAGTAAGCACTGGTGCCTGACCCTGTTGCCACTTACCCACTGCCATAGGACTTGCTCTTGAAGGAAGATATCTGTGCATGTCTTCTTTTAATGACAGCATGTTGTTGCACATCAGCACCACAGGAAGGAAACCTTAATCCAATAGCAAGGAAAACCTAGATGGCCAGACATTTCTATTCTGCTGCAGCCTTCATCACTGTTGCAGCTGTTATGAAGTACTAGCCAATTGCCCATCAGGAATGATGGGGGGCGGGGGTTGTGAGGCAGGTGGGTACAGAGTGCCGCCACCCACCACCCCATGCCGCCGCCGCCTTCCAGGAGCAGGGGTGGGGGGGAGAGGGGGAAAGCTTTCCCTGCCATCCCCTCCAGCCCTCTGGGCCAGCACCTCATGCTGCCACTGCCTCCAGGGATCAGAGCTGTGGGGGGGCAAGGCCAACACCGCTGGCCTTGCTCCCCCGCTCCAGCTGCTCTGTCCCCACCGTCATGACAGTGCTCCATTGTGCTGCTGCCGCCTCCTGTCTGGAACATTCTTGGAGCACTCTGATTGGTTGTTTCAGATAACCAGAGTGTGAATAAAGCATTAAGGACAGATAGACTAAGGATTTTATAATATTAGAATTCTCTCTTCATCCACCTGCTCTGCTGTTGAGGACTCTTATTTTTATTTTTAGATTATTAGTCTAGACACCTTGCTTTTGACCTTGCCACCATGGTTGACCCTACCACAAGTACAGAACTCCAGAGGGCATCACTCTCAAGGTTACTGAAAGCACATACCTCTCTACCATGTCAAGGTTGCATTCCATGGGATTATTCAAAATGACTTGAAGCCTGACTTTCCATAACTTGACTTGTGTGGACATTTAACTTGTGCCAAATGGGTAAATGCTGTCATTCTAATTTTGTCATGTATTACAGTTATGCTGATGCGGGTGCCAATAACTGCACAAGGTATATAGGTAGTAGAAAATCAGACCTCATTTTGCAAACAACCTCAGCATAATTAGGCAGCACATAAACTCAGAAGCCAGAATGGTGGACTTACTTCCTTTCCCCCAAGCTGGGTTTATCACCTCTTTTTACATAATGAGGTTTTTCATTTTGCATGTGAAAAAGAGCTTTATTTTCAAACACAGTTATTAAAATAAGTTCTTTTTTCTTGGGATCCACAATTCTGCACAAAAAATATCTAATATTTGCATCAGCAGTAAATTGGCTCAGTATATGCTATTAATCTTTACTCCTAGCTGAGCCAATTCATCTGTCAGATGAGCCATAGGTTTAAGTAATCTGGGGAAATGTTTTCCAAATTCAAATGCAAAATATGTGCGCCAGAGATATTTTGAATGCTTACATAGTCTCAAATGCCACAAAGCTTGACCAGCCCAAGATGACAAGTAGTTAATTACAAGGTCATATCACATCAGTGATAGCAGTGAAGAGATCATTTCTAGTTTTCAGTGGTGAAGCACTTCAGCGGTGAATAAATTGTTTCTACAGGTATAAAAACTGAAAATCTGTTTTCTGATTTATTGCACGTAATACAAATCTAATATAATCAGAGGAAGGTACCAATTATTGTATCCCTGGTTGTCAGACCTTAAGCAGGGAGGGGCTGGAAGTATTTAAAGGGAGTGAGTGAGATCGGTCTCCAAATAGATTTAATACTTTAAAAATTATGTCTGACAAGGCAGCCTTTGTCCTTCCATTTGCCAATATTTAGGTAGAGAAAACACAGAGTAATTCCAGTTATTCCTGTATTCCTAATTAATCCAAATTATAGACTACATCCTAATCACTTTCTCATACCTAAGTGGCAGTTTCCTGGCTGTATAATTACAATTTGTGGCATTCATGCAGAGTGCAGATCATATTTGCACATTTGGCAGCACAGGATCATCCTGCACATGTACCTTCCAGAGGAGGAAGAAGGGAGATCTACCATTTTTTTTGTCTAATTCTTGGGGCACTTGTCCAGGGATCAGAAGACTCAAACTCTAAATGCTTCCTCAACTGGAGTGCATTAGAACCTACATCTGCTGCTTCTCAGAAAAATGCTTTAAGCACCAAGCGATGGGCCAGACATTATCTAAAGCAGGGATTCTCAGCCAGGGTGCTATGAGATCTTTTGAAGGGTGCTGCAAGGTATGGGGAGATAAACAGGTGTGAGGAGATAAGTGTAGGCTCAGGCTAGTCCCTTCCCAGCTGCTGCCCTGCCCCCACTGCTGAACCCGTCTACAAAGAGTTAAGCACTGTAATAAAAAATAGTTTGTTTTTTAATTAAATAGGGATGCTGCTCAATTCACAGAAGTTATGGAGAAGTGCTTTGACTGAAACAAAGGGTGCCTCATAAGTAAAAAGCTTGAGAACCATTGATCTAAAGTGCTTCCCAGCACTCCTCTTGAAACTGGCCCACTGGGTAGAGCACGTCAGATGAAGAGTTATTCAGTGAGAATAACTGGACATGATGGACATCAGGTTCTTGCTGGGGCCTCTGCTCCCAATGAGGCAGAAACTATCCTAAATTTCTTATCCATTTTATCCAATGACTATTACAGGTACAGTGCAGGAAGTCAGCTTTAAGGGGAGGGCTAGAAACAGTTCTGGACAATGCTTAGGCCATGGCCTGATGGTTAAAGCACTTTGCTGTGAAGTGGAATATGAAAGATTTGAACCCTTTTTGGGTGAGAAGGACTTAGAACCTAAGTCTCATGTTCGTTCCCTGGGGAAGTCTCCTAACCACTATGATTAAAGAAATGAGGGCTGCTTCTTCTGTTCCTTTCTCTCACTTGTGTTTTTTCTACAACTAAACTTTTGGGACTTGGTTGGCACGGTGACTATAGCTATGCTGAAACCTAAACTGTTCATAAGTGCCAAAAAATGCTGTTTTGCAGTATGCAAGTGGTGTTTAGGTACATGAATTGAAATAGGATCTAGCCCAATGTCTCTGCTTCCAAAGTGGTGATACATAATTTTAACTTTTCATCAATAACTGAACTTTGTATAATATCCATGCTTCCTGGTTTTAACCACTTACTGAACATAGATTTATCATTTTCTAATCCCTATTACATATATTTTTATTAATGGGTCTTTTTGCCTCTTGCAGGTGCCAGTAGTAGCAGTCATGACGACAGGTGGTGGGACAAGAGCACTAACAGCGATGTATGCTCACTTGTTGTGTCTGCAGAAATTGGGTGTCTTGGACTGCATTTCATACATCACTGGTTTGTCTGGCACAACGTGGTAAGGCTGAAGTGAACAAAGCTTTCATCTGAAATTTTTTTGTAGTAATTTTTTGTTCCTATGAAATTAATTTAAAAAAACATAAAATCTTTACTATGGTGAACTGTTCATTTGTGTTCATTTAAGTAGCCATGCATATGTTTGTAGCCTAGTTAAAATATCTAATGAATATTATCTGCATATGGAAAATCAGAAACTGCTACTGTCTGTGTGTTCCAGAAGCCTTTGTGACCAACAAAAGTACAATCAACAAGGAGTTTGGGCCATCTGAGGTGGCTTTTTCATGTTTCCTTTTTAGATAATTACCAGTATTTGGTACAGATTTATCCATGACTGATGTAACACTGGGAGGGTAACAAAATTTACTAGAGAGATGACAACAGCAAAAGCAACAGTCAACAAAGGGAGGCTTGGTGCTAGTAACTGGAGTGCTCTATGCCTCCAACTCGAATATTATATGGAATGTTGTAATCAAGAAACTACACATATGAAAGCAAAAGTGTTTCCATATAGTGGTGTTAATACTATTTCATTGTTATTTTTAGTGTAACCAAGCAATGTTGTTGCTATGTGGGAAGTGTAAAATCAGGATTGGGGTAGGTGGTGTCCACAAGGAGTTTATATCTAAATTGGCTTACTGCATGAAGAAGTCTGAGAGTCACTGTTTTAAAACACTGGTGAGCAAGATAAGGCCTGTGGGTCAGATCTAGCCCATGGAGCTGTTTCAACTAACCCACAGGACTCCCCACAGGTCTGGAAATTTGGTGGAAGTAAGGGGTGACAATGTTAATTGCTGCATCTCCTTGAGTCTTAGCAATTGAGGCTGCTACCTCCAATTTCCAATCTTGTGGGCCAGGTGATGAGACTCCATGTTCTGGATCCAGCCCAGACCATCCCCATGCTACTCATTGAGCCCCATGCCACTCATCCACTCATGCAAGGCTGGATGAGTTGGGCAACAGTGTTCTAAAGTACACTATGTGGGTTGATATCCACCCTGCAGTGATCTTCCCAAAAAAGACCTCTTTCACAAGGTTTCTACTATTTTTTCCTATTTGGGTTTGCTGTATCTCTAGTTAAAATAAAATTAATGGAAAATAATGGAAATTCCTCCCATCCTTCTCCTCCCCCACATAATCACTGGGGAAACTCCTGTAGGTTTTCATCTTCTATGTGCACACAAGAAGAAATGCCACACAGTTTGCCAGAGATTATACAACTTATTTTTTTGAACATCAGCAGAATTCTAGAAATGGATTCCTAGGCCGCATCTACACAAAACGCTGGCTGCTCAGAAGCTCATTACTACTGCACAGTAGCATTGCATGGCACAAAGCATGACGGGATGTTACTGCACAGTAGTAAGGAGCTACTGCACAGTCAGCATCACCTAACGGCCATTCAGTGACTGTACTAGATGAGTAACTCCAGTTACTGAACAGTCATTTAGTACTTGTCTATACAAGTATTAAATGACTGCACAGTAACAGCTGCACAGTCAGTGTCTCATGTAGATGTGGCCCTAGGTTCTCTTTCTAGTTGTAGGACTGTAATTTACTGTAAAAGTCAAAGTACAGGGTGAAGAGTTCTGCCCCTGAATTCTGTATTTTTGTTAAAGATGCTCTCTATTTACATAATGATACACACTAATGTATGATTTACATCTACATCATGATGCATACATAATGATACATAATAATATAAACATGTATCCACTCAGCATTTATCATATCCAAATACATAGATCTGCTATAGCTATAAAGCAACCCAGCTCAACCTTTCAGGCAAAAATGTGAGACCAGATACATTAGAAGCTACACTTCTGAAATTCATGAACCTTTTGATAAGCCTGGGACTGTGTATGAAGCAATTCTAGGCCCATTTAATAGCCATTATAGGACATTCAGTGGTTTTGATTAAATTTCAATCAATGTTCATTGAGTTTCCTTCAACCACCAAAGAAAACTTCAAGCCCACCTATATAAATTCAAATCAAGGCATCTCTGTAAATCATAGAACTCTAATTTTGAACCCAATTTTTCCTTATATTTCCTATCTCTAGGACCATGTCAAATTTATATGAAGATCCTGACTGGTCACAGAAGGACATGGAAGCAGCACTCAAGGATGCTCGAAAGCACGTGCTCAAAAACAAGCTTACCTCCTGCTTTTCCATTAGTCGTCTGAAATACTATTTGAAAGAACTGTATCGGCGGAATCAAGAGGGATACAAGATATCTTTTACAGATCTGTGGGGACTTATCATTGAAAGTCTATTGCATGATGGGGTACTGTGTGTTTTGTTGCTCATCCTAATAGTTCAATTTTTTATTTTCCAAGGAATATTTCTAGAACCTAACTTGGTTTCAGTACTGGTAATTTTTAAAAAGGATTAATTTTTAAATTTTCAAAAATGAAATGTGCCTCATAAGATTTACACTGTGTGAGCAACATGACCAATAAAAACTGGCAACATAATAAACCAAACTAAGAAAACAACACAGAAATTTCATTGCATGATTAACAGAATCTTTTTTTTTCTTAACCATTTAATTAAAAAATTCTGTTTTTCAAATCCACAGAAAAATTCATATTTTTTCATATATATCTTTATTTCCACATTTTGCAAAATCCGTTTAAAAAAGAGAGGTTGAAGAATTCAGAATTCCAGTTGAGTTCTATGGCAACACAAGAAGAGTATTTCATGAAGGCTTGGGCACACAGATGTGACTAGCACCTTAGTCTATTAGCAAGATCTCTGGTTCCCAGAACTCAGTTCTGTCTGAAGAAGGGCAGGTAGTGTTGGTAGCACTAGTGTTCCTCCAGACTCTGGAGTGAAAGGAACAGCATTTTAGGAAACTCAAAATAAGCATGCTATCATGTCACTTTGGCACTTAGCACTGTTCACCTACTCCTTTAACCAATTCATTCAGGGAAAAAAACAAAGCTGAGTTTTATTTCTAAACACTTTAGAAGCATTCAATTAACAGGACTATTGATATGCTTGCATTTAAGCACTTGCTTAAACAATAAAGAGAATGAGGGACAGAGATCAGCACTTTGAGGACTAAGCCCATAGAGAAGAGCCTGGCTAGAACCTAGCTTTCAACCTGTTTTAATTATTCTATCTCAGATTCAGTCAAAGCTTCATGTGTTATTTACATTTTCCTGAGTTACTATCTTTTTTTAAAACAGGAAAACCACCATAAACTCACAGATCAGCAACAAGCATTAAATCAGGGTCAGAATCCTTTGCCCATATACCTCTGCCTCAATGTGAAGGAGAAAATGAGCAATCAGGATTTTCGAGGTAATAATTATGTTCTAGAATTATATGTGGCTCAGTGCCATAAGTAGGATGGGGTGACTGGGGTAGCTGTCTGGTACCAACTTGGTGGGGTGAGAAAAATTGGCTGCCACTGCAGCTGCACAAACGTACCAGCAGTGTGGCAGCAACCAGAAGCTACTGCTGCTCTTGTGAAAGTCAGGTGCCCTGGGTGCCTGGCCACATTATTGTGTCTCTGGTTTGGCTTTAAATCAAACATGATGCAGTTTAGAATTAGGCAAATTTGTTCATTTCATTCAAGATTACTCAAATTAAGTTGCTGAAAGCAGAACTTATGCTGTTTTATGAATAAAATATGTATGTCTGTATATTTCCAGCTTGTCTGGAAAATGTGTACTACAGTGGATTATCACAAGATTATCCATCCCTCACAGATACAGGAAGTGCCAGAAATCTCATAAGCTTTCCATGCATCTCTTAGTATAAAGGAGAATTTGTTCTCCACACTCATCACTGTAACATGTACAGTGACTATAAGTGCAGTTACAGAACATGGTAAACTAGTTTGTCATGAACAGGCTGAAACCAAAAGTCTTATTTCATTGTTAACTCTGAGTCTCAAAACAGTTTTTCTGTGTACTCATGATCAGATTATTGCAGTCTCTCTTGTGTTCTCTCTTTAGAATGGGTGGAGTTTACCCCGTATGAGGTTGGGTTCCAAAAATATGGAGCCTTCATTCCTGCAGAGCATTTCGGAAGTGAATTCTTCATGGGCAGAATGATGAAGAAGCTCCCAGAATCCCGTATCTGCTTCTTAGAAGGTGATATATTTCCTACAAATTGTAATGCTAATGCTACATCGCTGTAGCATCTAAAAATAACTGGTGTGCCACCGGAACCGCGTAATACTACGCAGTCATTTAGTATTTGCTAAATCACATACTAAATGACTGCTCAGTACCAAATGTGCAGTCCCAGGCATGTGAAGATGTGCCCAATGTGTAATATAAACCACTGACCAGCAAGCCACTTCGTTATGTTGGCAGCAATTGATGAAATCTAATTTTTCAGAAAGTGTTTATGGTCACATATTAGAATGAGTAACAGGTCACTCACTATCTGTAGGCTTTTAAAAATCTCCCTGTCATTATTTCATCAGATTTATCTAATTTCACTGCAAGACATATGCAATATTATACACCTTTATTTCAACAAATGTTGTGTAACATTGCAGTTTACTTAAGCATGAGTTCCTTCTATAGTTCAAATCTCTAAGTTTAGGTTCTTACATAAAATAGACCTACTGGTGACTTACAGCTCTGCTTAATCCAGCAATATAATATTGTGTATGCATATTAATGCATAATGCAGTAATATTCTGAATTTAATATGAAACTGTTCTGAGGAACAGCTTTGGTACATTAGGTATCCCAGAGATCTTTACAAATTTAAAGAAAATAAATACTGAAATCATAACAAGAAAATGTTTTACAGAAACAGACAGGAGAGAGAAATCAGGCTGTGTGTATGTTTCCAGATGATGTTCAAAATGAGTTGTAGAGTAGATGAAGCAGAGGAGGCTGCCAGCATGTGGAGGATTAGCACTTAGTGGGTGTATCTACACATATGCTTTACTGCAGAGTCAACTAATTAGCTCTACAATAAAGCATCACCATCTGCATGTGCACCCCTATTAGGGCACAATACATTAATTAACTCCACTGATAGTACTGTCTGGGACAAGGTGGAGTAATTTAGTGTACCAAAACACATGGATAAAAATGACTGGGTCTGGCTGGGGCATGAAGGTGCTACAGTGCAAGGGCTGCCTGCTGCCTAGCCCCACAGTGCATGACCCTTGTGCCCCAGCCAGGCCCTCCACAGCACACTGAGCCAGGGTGGAGCAGCTCTGAACTGACAGGCTAACCCTTTGGCCCCACCCCCGTCAGCTGGGGCTGCTCCATCCCTGCTCAATGTGCTGCAATACTGGGTGCATATGTAAATTCTGCACCAGAGAGCAATAAACTCTGGCACAAAATGCACCAGAGTTTATTGCTATGTGCAGATTGCATGTGTAGATGCACCTACATGTGCACTTTACTGTGGAGTAGACTAATTAGCTCCATAGTAAAGCATCGCCGTCTACACATGCACCAGTATTAGGGCACAGTAAATGAACTAACTCCATCATAAGATAGTACTGTTGGGGATAGTACTATCTTACAGCAGGACAATTTACTGCACTGAAACACACATGTAGACAGTAACCGCAGGTGTAAATTGTGCCCAGTCAGCCCAGCCAGTTGGGAGGCTGCTCTGCCCTGACTCAAATTGCTGCTGTCCCAGACACACACATAGATGTTGCACCCCAGAGCAGTTTACTCTGGCTCAGACAGCACCAGAGTTTAGTGCTTTGCCTTAATTTAACATGTAGATGCACCCACTATGATTAACTTGAAAAATGTTTTGAGCATGTCTGTACAGTCAAAAGATCATACTAGATAACACTGGAGCGATATACAGCACACCTACTCCACCCTGAAATGAAGGCAATGTAGATACCTTCAAATGTCATTATACCTGTAGCAATAACCATGCCCAAGGCAAAAAGGTTCTGGCACACACCCACTACTGTCCTATGGGTGGACCCATTCCATTTGTCTGAGCTATGAAGCATGGTATCCTGCTTCATGGCAGTACTTCCTAGGATAGTCCTTTGAGGCCTTTTATGTTTTGGCAGCACAATAAAGATGGGGAAATCATTTTTCATTTGTTTCATTTTTATTTAGTGTAGAACTCTGTAAACATCTGTAACATGGTCCAATAGCTTGAGTGGACTGGAATTTATTAAGAACATCAAGTGCTTAGGAACCAGTGACTATCAGGAATAAAGCTGCCTTCCAACTGTAATCTTTTTTCCTGGCAGATACAGTGTAAAGCACAGATGTAATAAACCTTCTTCGGGCAGCCTCTGAATTTCCATACAATTTCCACTCTGGTGGGGTTAACTGCTCCATTTTCCCACTTATGGCATTTTGTTAGTTCACTTTACTCCTCGTCAGTGGTATAACTTGGGCAGGGTGACCAGGGCAACCACCCCAGATGCCAGCTTGGAGAGGGGGAGAAAAAAAAGCTGCAGCTGGCAGCCACCCAATCATGATTACAATTGTGCCAGTGGAAGTTGCCCCAACTCTGTGCAACTGGAAGTTGCCCCTGTGCCCTGGGTGCCAGACCATGTTGCTAGGCTGCTGCTCCTGGCAATATGTGATATTCAAAAATCACTCAGAGCCAAGGAGTCTGATATGGTATCTGAGTTCGAACTGATCAGTAGTGCATGCACAACATGAGACTCCAACCAGCAGTCCCTTCTGGCTTATGCTGTACCTCTTAAAGGTACAGTTTCCTACGCTAACACTAATTTGGGGGTATGGTATTCGAGGGTAACATTCTGAAGGGCTTTTGAGAGATACTGGATTTGCATCATCCTAGATATGGAAAAATAGCTCTAGAAATGAATTATAAGAGGATTATACTGTGAGCCCCTCAAAGGATGGGGTCCATCCTTTTTGACAGCAGCTAGCAAAATAATGAATACTAAAGAAACACACAGGGGGAGTCAGAGCAAAATAGATATTTCAGGATGAAGCTAGTCCAGTCTCCTGTAGCTCTGCCACACCTGTTATGTAGCCCTGGTTTTTACAGTGCAGTAACACAATGCCATCTATTCACCCACAGACACCTTACATTTTAACAGAAGAGCTGGCTTGTGCTGTAGACTGACCAGGTCCAGTCCCCTCTCCCTCATGCTCCTCCTGGAAACTGAGATCCATGGGATACTTCTACTTGTCTTATGCACCTCTGTTTCTGGAAGATGCTGTGCACGGTCAAATTGGGAAGGGTGGCACTATGAGCTTGCTTTCCTGCCTACTTTAATGTTATCAGAGAACCTTAATGAGGAAGGAGAGCATGCATGTGTTGAAGCCCTTTCCATGCTGGCTGTACACCAGGTGTGTGGGACCATTTTACCTTGCAGCAGCAGCACCCAGTTGGGAACCACTGAGATAAGTTGAGTATGGCAATGGCTTTCAACTGGGGATACCACCACATTAAATAAAGTGGTGGAGGAATGACATTACTTCAAAAAGGTTGAGAACTACTGATATAAAGGGAGTTTCAGGTTATTGTTATGAAATGTAATGGAGTTAAGACTATTTGTCTGTGTGGAGCTTTCACAGCAGCCACAAGAAAAGGCTTTCAGGGAGAGAAGCAAACTGCTTTTACGCTGTGAACACCCAGAACAGAGTGGGTGCTGACTGATTTAGATCATTTGACCTGTAGCTGCATTCAGCAACTGTCTGGAATGCTTTTGTGGGCCCACTTTGTTACTCCAAGTTGATAATGTGGCATGTGTTCTCGCAGCTGTTCAGACAGATATTTCTTACTGGCAGTCAGGCCAAAATGTTTTCTGTAATTTGAAATGTTCAGTAATCTTAGTAATAGTATTCAGAAATAGTATTTACAAGCTTGCCAACAGGTGCTGGTTTACTGCATAATTTTTTGTATGTGTCTTAAAGTCCCAGCTCTTTGGAGGTATGTGAATAGGTGGGAGGCTGTCACTTCAAACAATAAATTTCCAGTGCCCACGCTTGCAGAGAAAATTTTGCAAACGTGACCCAAGCTCATCCTAGAAACTCAAAAATCAGAGAGCAAATAATCACTTAACATTTATATTTTTCAATCTCATAATTTTTATGCCTTTAAAATTATTGGCAAAGCTTATCCCTAGCAGAAACACAGTCCAATTAAGTAAAAAAATTGGAATTCATACTTTATACTCAAGTCTTGAAAATGAATGGTAAAGTCTTATGATCTGCTTAATAGAGCAGCTGTTTGTATCATGACAGTGATACTGAATTTATAAACTTATAAAAAATACCACACAAGCTGTTCTGGCACATAATGCAATAAGTAGATAATGCTCTTCATATTACCTAGCCAAGTATGCACACATGTGTGTGTATGTATATGTATGTAAACTATACAGATAAATACACTTTAGAAGCATTCAGTTAACAGGACTATTCAGATACTTGTATTTAAGCACTTGCTAAAGCAATAAAGAGAATCAGGGACAGAGCTCAGTACTTCAGGGACTAAGCCCATAGAGGAGAGCCTGGCTAGAACCTAGCACTCAGATGTGTGTGTGTGTAGAAGTACTTTTTATATGGAAATTTAGCAAAAACATGAAAAAAAATACTAACATAGGAAATTCATTTAAAATGCTTTCAACAGTTTACCATATTGTGTTCTATCAAATTTCTTTTGTGTCACAGGGATCTGGAGTAGTGTGTTTTCTTTGAATATTCTGGATGCTTGGTATATATCTGTCCATTCAGAAGAGTTTTGGCACAGATGGACCAGAGACAAAATTATTGACATAGGTCAGTTATTTTTACATTGTATTACTATTTGACTTTTTCTTTTACCTGTTGATTTTCTTTTCCTGTTTGCTGCTACACATTTAGCAAAAAAATTGGAATTACTTTAAAGACCTATTGAGGAGGTGAATTCCTCCAAGCTTATAGTGCAGAAGAAAGCAGGGCTTTCTACTTCAAATCAGTTTGGACATGGGTGTCTGATGCCTTTTGAGTTGAGGGGGAGCATGTTTCCCCCCTGACACCAGTCAGCCACTGGAGAGGCTGGTGGGGGTCCCCCGGCAGCCAATCCCACTGGCGGCCAATCCTGCTAGCCACAGGGGCACTGATCTCACTCACCATAAAAGTGGCCATGCCACTTCCAGAGCTCTGCAGCCCCTTCCGGAATCAGTGCGGTCACTTTTGCTGGCCGCCCTGCTCCCCGGCCAGCATTTGCAGGGGACGCACTGGTATTCCTGCCTGACCCCTCCCCACCAGCCACACAGGGAGCATGGCCTGACAGGGGGTGCACCAGTGCTTTCAGGGGGTACATGTGCACCCCCCCAGTACTCCCTACATGTCGTCTCTGGATTTGAACCTTTTTATTGGTCCCCTGATTCAATCTGGATTCAGAGATTCAGCCACTGAATCAGGCCAAATCTCCTTCGAACCAAATCACCACCCGAAGCTTTGCATAGCCCTAGGAGAAAGCTATATCCTGTGTGCAGTTCAGCAATAATTTCTGTTGCTTAAGGAGCACAACCAAAGGGATTTCCAGAAAAAGAAAACCCTTAGTTTAATCTTCTTCCTTCCCACTTCAACTATAGTAAATAAAAAAGATTTAAAAACAGGAGAACGAGTGAATAAGTTGCCGAGAGCAGTTGTATAATCTCCTTCATTGGAGGTTTAGAAGGAGAAGCTAAATAGATACCTGTCTGGGATGATTTAGGTATAGCATACCTGCATCTGTGCATAGGGTTGGACTAGATGACTTAAACGAACCTGTCCAGCACTGTAATTCTAAGCAAGGTAGGAGAGATGGTCCTGATATAGGCTTTGATGGAGGAAAGTAAACCATATAAGAAGTAGGTAAGTGCCTGAAGTGATGGTAGGTTTTGCTCATACCTCATGAGCCAGCCACTCTTCTGTGTATTCTTCTTGGCCAAACACCAAATGGAGGCCATCCTTAAGAAGTTTACCATACTTCTGTTTTATCTTTCAGTTTTATTCTGCCTGTGGCTAGTGAGTCAACTTATTTATTGTTGATTCTATTGTTATTCTGTTGTTATTTATTGTTAAAAATAGTGATTTTTATTTTGGCCCCATTTGGGAAATTGTTTGGAAATGTTTATTATTTTACTTATCTTTCATTAAGGTGAGATAAATTATAACAACTACAATAATATGGCACCAAATTTGTGCTTTAAAAAGTAAAAGAAGACATTGGTCCTGCCCCATAGAGGTTTGATGCAAGTGTCCAATTCTGCAATACGTACTACTATGCATTATGCTTGTTATTGCAAGTCATTCCAGCCAAGGTAATAGAATGCCTTAGTAGAAAACATGACCTAAATAAGTATAGGTTTGTAGCACTGGAACTACACTGGAGAACAATAAATCCATATGGGTGATCTAGGATTTTGAAAAGGTGGGTACATACTATGCAATGCAGCCTCACATATAGCACAACACATTTTTCTCCAGCTGAAAAGAAACTGGAAGCTTTGCTAATATGCTAGGGACCTAGGGGTATATTATTCAGTTTAAGATTGAAGCAAAAGCAAGGATATCTTTACTGGAATGTGCATTAATTTGCTATACCACATATTGTATATAAAAAACACAACTAGGCAAAAATAATCAAAAGATGTTTTTCATTAGTCCTGTAGCCTTCAGACTTAAATGTACATCTCTTTTTCAGATTCATTAAACAAAATCTAACATTCTTGAGCTAATGTTCACTTGAGTTAATGTGTCCATGCCTGAGTTAATGTTTTTACCTAGAGATAAAAACAATCTATGAGCTATGAAATAGGAAATACATTACCAGGAGCAGCTAACAGATAGCAAAAGAAAGGATAGCTTGATTAGTGGAACATTAAGACCATTAAAATGGAGAGAGGGTCTTCAATACCTGTGGAATTAAAAGTTTAGAAGGAATTAGGTAAGAGTATAATGAGCCATGAAGTCAATTGACTCTGTCACTGCTGCCTGAATACAAATGTTGATGCCACTACCAGGCAGCTGTTTTTAAACTTTGGGTGAAAAAAGAATCAAGAGAGGTGCACTGCACCACAGCACCCCACTGGGATCCACCTGAATCCATACTACAGATGAGGGTATGGAGATGGAAGAGAATTGCAACAAATAACCTTATGGTTTACATGCTTATATTTGCAAGCAGTAACTTGTTGTTTCCAGTTGTTTTCAGAATAAGAATAGCGAGATTGGCAATGCTTGAAAAAGATATGAACCTTTCACATGGACTCAGTGTATGCATGTGCGGGAGGGCAAAAGGAAGTGAGGGAGGACAGGAGTGAGATGCATGGCAAAGATGCAGGGGGAAAAATGGTTTTGGTACAGGGTACTAAATGGGGTAAACTCAGGGATAAAGAAGAGGAAATTACCATCAGTCGAATAAGGGCTTTCAGTGAGGACTTCAAGAAGAAGGGGCAGATTTGGGAAAGGTTAGAAGAATAAGCAAACAGATTAGACAGACTGTATATAAGGAAATAAATAAATTAAAACAAACCCCAACATCTGGTCTGGTCTGGTATATCGCAGGATGCTACACTAACTTATGGCGCAAGAGTCCCCCAGCAATGAATCCCAACATAATAATTTTTTCATATCATTCCTTCTGCAGAAGAAGAGTCTGTTCTGCCTCCAAGGCCAAATGAGCTAGATACTTGTGTGGTTGTTCCCCGAGATAGCTTTTCAAACATTTTACGAGATCTAGTTCTGTTGCGGCCTGCCATTTCAGAAATCCACAATTTTCTAAAGGGCTTCCATATGCATGACGACTACCTACTGAATAAGTTTTCTATCTGGAAAGGTATGGCAATAACATTGTGTTTAAAGGAGTTTTTTACATATTGGCTTGGAGATCAACATTTTTGGAGGAGATCTGTAGACCCCACTGAAAGTAAATGGTGTTACTTAAATGCCTATACTAGTTTCTTTGTGAAGAATCTCAGATGGTAGTTCTGCAGGTAGCAAGATGTGGTATGATGGTTTTAACGTTGTGAGTATGGATGGATCTGTTATCTAGCAGTGGGCAAACAATGCATTAGTTGTGTCAATCATTACTGTATTCCAGTAGTTTCAAGATTTGCTAAGTGCTGCCAAAACATTTAAGAGATTGAAGTCTCAGCTCCCCAAACAAGTGCCTGTAAAACCTTTTTACTGTGATTCTGGAATTCTGTGCTTAAAGATCAGTTCTGGATCTTCCAATAGTCTTTCTTTTTATCGCAGACCCCAATCATAGTCTGGTCTCTTATCAGAGACTCTGTCCCCCAAAGTAACAAAATTTGATATTCAGTCTAGTTTATTCAGATAGTTGCACCATCTTTTTGTCCCTTGTTTAAAAAAACCTATCCTACAACTGGTTCTGTTCTGAAATGTGGTACTTATCAAATTTCTGTAATATACATTTTTAGATGGCCCTTTCCACTTCAGTGAACTGAAAACTTGTTAAACATTTAAAACCATCTATTTTTAGAAATGTTTAGCAGTCTTATGAAAGTCTTCCTTTTTCCTGGTACCCGTAACTTGCAGATATAGAGGGAAGAGCCACTTAAACTTCCTCCAGTCAACTTCTATATTTTTAGTAGGAAGAAAAAATATTTCTCATACTGGAATTATTACTATTGGTATTTCTATTACTACTATGCATTTTAAAGCTTCTCATGGTCTTGAAATGTTAGAATAAGTCCCATGGGGATGGATTAGTGGCCAGAGGGCAAGCATGGCAGCTGAAGGGCACAGAATACATTCCTTTATCATATTGGTTTGCAATTTATCACATGGGTATCTCTTCTATACACATTATATGTGTGTGTTTATGCATCAACTGCAGTTAAAAAGCAGTCTTTTACCTTTCTTTTTTTAAACTGGTAAGAGAGAGATTACTGGCTCTAGCATATTACCCAGCCAATATGTAACCTACCAATGAAAGCATAAACAGAATGTTTAGCTGCAGCAGTTATACACATAAATACCATATTTCCTTACATGTGAGCCCCAGAGTAAGATATGCACCTTGTTTTTCAAAGGAAGAATGAAAGACAAAAAGATCTTTCGTTGTAGTGAGTAACTGAATGGCAGCAGCTAGAGAGTTGAGCCTACTCATTGTTCTGCTCCCTTTGTACTGGTGCAGACTATTTTTGCTTTTGGCCAGTAAGCAGCAGACTCTGTTCTTACCATATTTCTTGCATATGATGCGCACTCAAATTTCCAGCAGCTGTTTTTGGGGAAAAAGATGCAGGCTGTATGTAAGAAAATATGTTATGGTTTGTAACTAAGTATGTAAATGACCTCATTATCATAGTATCAGATCAGTATCATTATCACATTATCTTTGATCTTTACCCCTACAAAATAAGGAAGTTTTGTTCTCATTTTTTTATGAAAAACAGAGGCAAAGAGAA
The DNA here is from genome assembly GCF_001723915.1 of Gavialis gangeticus. Lineage (NCBI taxonomy): Eukaryota > Metazoa > Chordata > Crocodylia > Gavialidae > Gavialis > Gavialis gangeticus. The sequence continues at coordinate 84,620,961 of NW_017729025.1, read as the reverse complement.
TCTAAGGGTATCATGTAGATCAAGACCATGATCACACCCCTCTTTCAGAACACACCATGGGAGCAGCAGCTGGGGACTTATTTTAAATACCCAAATTGGGTAAGAATTCCCCCCTTCTTCCCCTATGCTCAATGGTACATCTCCTCCCTGCCCTTCCTATGTCCCCCACACCACCTATCACTGCTGCCGTCCCCACTTTCCTTGGCTGATCCAGGGGTGGAGAGAGCTTGAGAGCTGCTTGTACACTGCTCTGGCAGGGCTGTGGGGAAGCCGGGCTCAGCCAGGAACAGCAGCAGAAGCAAACAGGTTCCCTCTCCTTGCCCAGTCTCCCTAGATGTTCCCTGCCAGCTTGGGAGCAGGCTCTGGGAGAGGGAACCTGCTTGCCACTGCTATTTCTACTGTTGTCCTCAACTGAAACCAGCTCCCCACCCAGCCCGCCAGGAGCAGCTCTGGAGCTTCCCCTATCCCTGGGGCAGCTGGGCACAGTGGCAGTGGAGAGCAGTAGGGTTAGAATGGAAGGGGAGAGGAAGGGAGGTACCACTGAGCACACGGGGTGGGGGTGCCAAGAGCAGGGTGTGGGAGATTCTTATCTGATTCAGGTTCTTCAAAAAAGTCACTGGGCTGATGCTCCTGTAGAATGGTCTGCCTGTCCCAGTGGGGGAGGGGAAGCCAGGAGAAGGGATACAGCCATTCCTTCACTGCCAGTTGCTGCTCCTTCACCCCCTATTACAAAATCCTGGATCTACTCATGAAGGTCCAGTGCATCCCCAGCACTGCTAAGGCAGTAAAGCACATGTGTAGATGTGCCCTATGTCAAGGATCTAAAGGAGAACCAAATTCCCTTTCCAGACTCTAACTCTTCACTTTCCTCAGAGGAATAGCATACCTGTTTTTGCACTGGCATATGCTCTTGACAAGATCTGTTTTTCTTGTAGACTGTGCACTTGATTCTGTCCCCAACCAGCTGACAGGATCAGAAGACCAGCTCTTCCTGATAGATACTGCATTTGTCTTCGAGTCCAGTTATCCACCACTTATGAGGACAGAAAGAAAAGTGGATCTCATTTTGCATTTCAACTACAGTTCAGGATCACAGATAAAAGTGGGAATTATGCACTTTCTTCTATAATGTTCTTTCACCAATGCTTTAGGATTTAGCTGCCAGAATTATTAACTCCCTAGTAGCAAACAGTGAGAGGGAAATATCTACTTAGGAATCAGCTTGAACTAACAAATTTTCAGTAGTATGAATCAGTGCCAGTATAAACATCTCTAAAAAGTAGTACTGATAGAGATTGCCTGAAATTTCTCTCACTTCTTCAGTGTGTGTGCTATTTAGCAAAAATTTAATCTGGGTATATTTGGATTATCTAAATGTGAAAGAAATTTCAGAATTTTTAGATCCTATTTTTAACTTGACACTGAAAGTGTGGGGGAGTGTTTTAGCTACTTTTGAAGAATTTAGGTTTATAATTAATTACTTTATAAGCATTTGAAAATTGCATCTCCTATTTGAAGGTGGACTTCCTTATATATGCATTAATTCACACAAACTCCTATGTCAGGAAAACTGCACATGCAGCGCAAGAGTCCTGTTTGAGTGTTTGACCTCCTAGTCAGACACACAGATAAAGGCAAAAAAAATCCTGAATGCTTCATCAGGCTTGTAAATATCTCTCTGTACACTGACAGTGGGAGTTGGACTTTTAAGTAAAAACAGCTTGTCCTTTTCTTTTTTTTCCCCTTTCTGTGGTAACAGCCTTTGAGGGAAGCCTCTAAATACTTCTCGAAGCAAGGAATTCCTTTCCCCAAAGTTGTGCCTAGTGAAGATGAAACAAAAAATCTGAAGGAATTCTACATGGTTGGAGATAAAGAGGGCCCAGAAACTCCTATAGTACTGCTCTACCCACTGGTGAATGACACCTTTAGAAACTACAAAGCACCTGGTAAGTTAACAGCTGTCAATCACTTAACTGAAGTCAGCAGGAATAACCTGTTCATCTTTTGAATTCCTACTTTTTATTTCAATCCAATACACCTTTATTGGCCAAGTATCTGTAAAAGATTTTCTTCACTATTGGATCAGGTCTTCTCAACTCTGGAACGTATTCCAGACCCCACAATCTCAAATTTTTTAATAGACACCAGTACATCAGATCCATTATAGAGATTTAGCCAGGTTTCACGCTGAACATTTGTCCCCTTCATTTGGGATTTCCCTGAGTCTTTTTTATTTTGTGGATTGCCCATCATAAATGAACAAGGTCCTAGGTATACTTTTTGAGTTTGCAGTGTCAGAAATTAGTATACCTATTTTTTGCTGTACCTCTGATACCTTCTTATGGAAGGGCTATAGAACTTATGGTGTATGCTTTAAAAAATGCTTCCAGGCTTATAGTTATAAAGATAACCTTGAAAATGTAATCCATGTGTAAACTGATGTAATGATACCAGCTGAAAAAATTACTCTGAGATGTGAATCGCTTCTCGTCACTTCAGTGGGTTCTTGATTCTGAAACCTACGGAGGGCGCTTAAAGGTCAGTATAGCTAATTACTGCAGTGATGATCATGTTTAGCAAAGCTATCCATCTAAACCCTGCAACTTCAGTTTGCATCTTTAGGAGTTGAATGCATCAGTTGCCCCTTGCCCAGGTATCAAAATCTCTGGATTCCTCTGTGAAAACTTCCAAAACACAGTTATTTATTATTTCTATGAAACTGCAATATACCAAAACCCCAAAATTTAGGAACAGCATAAAATACATTGGATTCAATAGAAAAATAGATATGGGGCTGCCATAATGATATTATTAAACATTTTTCTCTCTTTGTCATGAAAACATCAATCCTTTTTTAATTAAAGGAAGCATCCATAAATTCTCCAAGGTGCCCCAGAGTCCAAGTAAATGCAGAAATAAATGCAGTTTGCCACAAAATGCCTGAGGTCTCATGATCAATATCTCTGTCTGAAACATCCCCTTTTCTCTTTTACAATACAAATATTTGATTGTGGCACTGTAGAGTACTCTTCTATTAATGCCTCCTTTTTTCTGCCAACTGCCATCAAGGCATCTTCTTCTTCACATTGGATTATTGATATCCCATCTCATCTAAAAACACTGTTAATGTTTCCCTATGTCCTGACTTGTAGAAGGCTCAAACACCGACACCAACACTCTTCTCCACTCCCTCACCACAGGAGGCATCTGATTTCCACCAGCCAACAGAGATCTGTTCTACAGGTCTTTATAAAGAATTTATACTGTATTTATCATTGAAGTGGCTGAGCACTTTTCAGTAGTTACCCAAGATGACTAATGTCTGTGACCCATTATTTTAGTCTCTTATTCTCTACCTAAAAAAACAATGTTTATGGTGGAGAAGGGTTCCTACACCCGGGGGGTGGGGGGAGGGGCATTTCTATGTTTTGTTTTCTTGTGTTTAATATACATGTTGCTATCTGTTTATGTTGGAGAAGGTCAAAAAATGTGTCTTGCACTTGGAGCTGACAGATGCATGGCATGTGATGGTCCTTAATTCGAAAGGAAATTCATTCCACTCTCTTGCATGAGCCTCTGAAAGTTTTGCCTTCTTCACAGATGAGATTTACCATTATAACCATTATAAGAAAGTTGCATTGTACCATAAAACTAAATTTGTTGATCCCTGAGATTTATCGTGAACTTTAGGAATTTTTAAGATGTCTTAAACCTGGTTCATTGAGCAGCAGTTGAATTTGATTTGATGTTATACAGAAAGCCTATGCAGAGAGAGTAGAGGATAAGTTTGATGAGCCTGAAGCGGCCTGCATTGTTGAGATGTACTGCAGTATTCTGAATTAGCTGGAATTGCTTAAGAGACAAAGGCCTAAAACCACAATACGGTTTCAATAATTAACCCAATTGCTACTTTTCCTTTAGGTGTGATGCGCAGCCCCTCAGAGGTGGCAGATGGTGACATTGATGTTGCCAGTACCAATGGTCCATATAATATAAATAATATGCAATATTCAGCGAAAACTTTTGACAAACTAGCAAACCTGAGTTACTACAACATCGAAAATAACAAAGACGCACTTCTTCATGCTTTGCGTATAGCAGTGGAAAAGAAAAAAACGTGTAAGAAGTATTCACCATCTCAGACATCACTCCTCTGAGATTATTTTTCTGTATGTTGCACCACAGAGAAGGGTGCTCTACTGATTGTCCAGCACTGTGGAATACAAACGAAATATTCTTGTGTTGCTGTTACTGAAGAAAAGGAACTGGAACAGAAAGTGACACGGGGGGGAAAGAAGAGCAGCAGCTAAAAATACAACTTAGCCTGTCTTCATAAAAATGTAATGTCTAGCTGTCAGAAAAGGGTATAAATATAAAGAATAAATCTCATTAATGAATGAATATGCTTCCATGGTTGCCAGCCTCACCAGAGGGGCTAAATTCGGAATGGACCTGAGAACGAACTATGCTACAACTTCTACATGTGGTCTTTCAAGTCAGGGTTGAGGTATCTTGGGAAAGAAATGCAAGGAAGCTTGAATTTAACAATGTTTTGCTCTACATATAGTATAAAGAGAGGACATCTGCTTACCAGGACTGTAAATCCAAAACTGTAAAGGAGAACAAAATCCATTTTTCATATAACAACAACATAATGTACTAAGATATTTTTATGTTAATGTAAATAAACATGAAGTTTTGTGCAGTTATTTTTTGGATTCTGTATGCCAAAAAAATCATATTTTTAAAACAACTTCCTTCTCTATTAGCTGAGCAACTAATGACAGTGGTTACCTCTATATTCACAGCAGCTAACAAAATATTTGTAAAAGAAGATGATGCAAGCATCAGAGTTCAAAACCAGACCTGAATATAAATCAGTGTCACAGTATTTTAGGGAGTTTGAATTTGGGGTTTCAGCTTAGGCCAATATCTAGTAAGATAATCCTCCTCAAAAAATTCACTAAGTGGAAGGTAATTCTGCTGACACATCAGAGATTAGAAGCCAGATAACCTTTCAAGAATATTAGATTCAAAACCAAGAATTAGAAACCTGGATAAAGTAGAGCTAAAGGTACTTCGGTTCTCCCCTTGTCTTCTTTTTACCTGTCTTTCATGCAAAATGCACACAGTGGAATATCACTTTTAAAATGTATTTCATACACATGCATCTTGGACACTTTTGTCACCAAAAAGTTTTGAGTACTTTCATGAAAATGCTCTAATAACATGATCTGGATAAATAATATTTAGATATGAGATATACTAGGTCTGTGTTTAATCTACTTGAATAACTGGCTGACCCAAGAACCTCAGAGTTTAACCTGTGTGTCCATCCCTAGCTCTTGGAACTCACAGGCCCTACTCGCTGCCCTCTGTTTCACTCTCCTGGAGCTTTTGCCCTGGACACCAACTATGTTATGCTTCTGCCTGGAAGGACACACCTGGCAGAATCAGGATCCACTAGGGAGTAGAGAATGATTGCTTTTCTGTATTTTATTTGTCTAAGTAGGAATCTATGAAATCTTCTGTGAGTGTGCCTACACAAGACACTTTATGTGCCGTAGACTAACCTACTGTGCAGTAAAGAGTCACTATATAACCATGCACAACAGCTACTGTGTAGTTAGCTAGTACCTGTAAATACAAGTACTAAACTAACTGTACGTTTCTTGAAGACATTGACTGGCAGCAAATTTGTTCTCAATCAGACACACCAGCAGGAGGCCCAGAAGCTCCCCCCAGGAGCCAATCAGCATGGGGACCAGGAGCGGGTCCCAGGACAGCTTCCCATGGGAGCAGGGAACTGAGCAGCATGGGGACAGAGTCCCTCTGCTCCCCACTGTCCCAGTGCTTCAGGGCTCCCAGCTTCCCACAGGAGTGGGGGGAGGGGGCTAGCAGCAAGCCCCCAGCTGGGTACAGATTTCCAGCTACCCAGTGGGACAGCTCCCACCCAGCCCCTGGCTGAGTGGGGAATCCCCACTCAGGGGCTCACTGCCAGCTGTCTCAGTGGCCAATCAGGGCAAGGGACTGGGAAAGCATCCCCTCTTCTGCAGCTGTTTCCGGCCACCTGACCCAATCAACTCTTCAGGGCAGGGGGCCGAGAAACAGCTGCGCCCCATGCCTTGGAGCCCAGGCCTGACCCTGGTGTCCCCTGCCAGCCTTGGGCTGGCACCTGGAGGAGTACAGAACTCTCCCTGGCTGCCATCTGGCAGGAGAGCAGAGCAGGAGTATCCCTGCCCTGAACTGCTCCTGTTGGGAGCAAATTTGCTCCTGATGGGTGCACATGTAAACATGCTGTCACGGAAAGGTTACTGCACAGTATTTTACTGCACAGTAAGTTTTCTGTGCATTAATTGCATATGTAGATGCACCCTGTGTGAACTTGTGTGAAAGTAAAGAAACTGTTAAAACAACATCAGCATTGAGTACATTTAGATTAGTTTTAATGTACATGTGAAACTGATAAAGAAATTAAGCAGTTGTTATAAATTGATACGGTATGTAAGGTTTTTTCCTCAGGGCATTTGCCTAGGATAAGAATTTAAGGCAGTTTCAGTACCATATTTCAGAAGTTCCATCTTAGAACTATGTTTAGGTGTGTAACATTTGTTTAATCTTTAAGTCTTGTGTTATCAAGACTCAGATCACCAGGGTGTAACTTGAAATTTTAGCACCCTGAGCAGCACTAGGGGGGAGTGGAGGTGTGAGGAGTGAATGCAGGCTGCTGCCACCACACTGTAACCTCCCCAAACAGGGGGGGTGCAGCAGCAGCAGTGGTGGTCCTGCCTCCCTGGGGGCTACCATTTTGGTGCCCCCTCTGAACTGGCACCTGGGACTGTTGACCATCTTGCTCTCCACAAGTTATGCTACTACAGATCACTGTCTGCAAACTTCATTTCAATGCAACAAAATTTTTCTGTGTAACAACATACTAATTTCCTCTCCTCTCCTGCAAAAAACACCTGCTCTTGCAATTCTAACAGGTCTATAATACAGGAGTCTTTAGGAGGTTTAGTGATAAACAGGACAGATTCTTTGGTGCATTTGCTAAAACTCTCCTGCTTCCCAAAGACCAACCAACTGTCTTGATAATGCTGGTCTCCTATGGCTTGCAAAAAACTGAAGTGCTTTTCCTGTGAACTCTTATGTTTTCAAAATCAGGGATTCTCTCCTTAGAGGTACATAGAGGTTTGAAGATGATCTGAAAGTCAGATGTAGCTGGATAGGAAGTCAGAAGAAAAGAACTGCTTGCCTAACCATCCTGCTGCTTTCAGAAGACTCAAAGGGAGTCACAGGGAGTGATGACCAACTTTCTCAAAATTAGTGATTATTTTTCTAGCTTCATCAGTGACATTTATTGTCTGAGAGAGTTATGTTATAGAATCACAGTGCCCTACAGGGTCATCCAAAGGAGCCCAAATAGCCCACTCCCCTTCATAAATGCTGGATTTGATATTACTGAACCATCCACTCAGATGCCTATCCAGTCTTACCTTGAAAAGCTCCACTGAGAAAGATTCCACAGCTTCCCTAGGTGAACTGTTCTTACAGTTTGGAAGTTTTTCCACAGATTTGATCAACATCTGTTTTGCTGCAGTTTCAACCTATTGTCTCACAGTCTGCCCCCTGTGACAAAGGAAAATTATTTTTCCCCTCTTTGCAGCCTTTCATATATTTAAAAGTTGCCACCATAACCTCCTTTAATCTCCTTTTCTCCCAAATAAACATACCAAGTCCCTTAAACCTTCCTCATACAGCTTGCACTCCAACCTCTTTATCATCGTTCTTGCCTGCCTCCAGAGTTTTTGCAGCCTTCCTAAAATGCTGTGCCCACAACTGGACAGAGTGCTCCAAGACAGGTCAAATTGGTGCTGAGCAGAGTGACACTGTTACTTCTGGTGTTTCATATACAATGCTTTGTTGATGTAACTCAAAGTTGTATTTGTTTTTGTAAGAACATTGCCCGTAGGTTATAATTCAGCGATACTCCTCCTGGCCTACCAATGCTGAGGTTCCTGGATCAAGACCTGTTTCTACTACAGTTATCTCCATCAGCATCTCAGCTCCTGGCCAAGCCTGTCCTTTGCGTTCTTGCAGGAGGGTGGATCTGAGGTTCCTTTCAGTCCTGTGAGCAAATCACTGACTTGTATAAAATGTATGATTCATCATAACTCTCAAATTCTTTCCTGGAAATGCTAGGCAAAGTTTGTTCTCTCCCCCCTTCTTTCTGTATTTGTAGATCTGTTTTTTATTTGTATGTGTAGCACATTACATTTGTCTATGTTAAACTGAATATTGTTGTCTATGCCCCAGTTCTCCAATTTATCAAGATCCCTTTGAATTTTAATCCTATTCTCCAAAGTATTTGCTACCCCTTGTCATTTCAAACATCTTCATATTCCATCAGTATGCTTGCTATATCTACCTCCAAGTCAATAAAAACATTAAATAACACTGGAACGAAAACAGACTCCTAGGGTACCCCACTTAAGATATCTTGCAAGTCTGATATTGGCTCATTGGTAGCTGTTTAAAAGATATCACCATTTGTTTCCACATGTAATGCTACTGACTTTGTGTGCAGAAGCAAACCTTCTGCAGCAGGAATCTCCTTAAGGCTGCTACCTGAAGTTGGATCTACTGAGAAAGCAGCATAAAGATGCCTAAACACACTAGAGAACCAGCCTTTCTGTGTGTGCAAGTTTGTTGTCTTCTGTAGATTTGTTGCAGGATAGGAAGAGGACCATAAGCTTATTTTTATAGCTGCCAGCTAAGGGATTTTTTAAGTAGCACAGATGTTGGTTGAAGAAGTAAAAGTAAGGACAAAATATTTAACCTGAACATTGTCAGGCAAGAGGTCATGAAAATGAGTAATGTAAAAACTAACTGTTAGAAATGGAAATTTCCAAAAAATGAGGAAGACAGTAAAAAAGACCCTAGTGGGCAAAAAATAAAGACATTTAGAACCTAGGGTTTGGAAAACTTTAATCCTAGACTATGAAAGCCTTACAACCCGCCCCCACCCCCAGGATGGTTAACTGCTAACATACAAGAGGATATCTGAATCTGTACCAGGGAGAGGGAGGAAAGAAATCAAACCCATGAGGCCGATAGAAAAGAGCATAAAATGTGGTAGGCAATATGCAAGATATAAATTGGGAAATCTAAAAAGATTTTAGATAGCTAAACACATGAGTTGGTAGGTATGCTGGACTACCAACAAGCAATTAAAGAAGCTAAGGCTATAGCTGAGAAGCCAAATGAATTTCCGTTCATTTGTATCATGGAGGCTATACCATTTAAATAAAAATATGGACATGATGTTAGCAAGGTATCTGCTGTTTGTTTTAGATAGATCCTCCCAAAGGTTTATCTTTTAAATACCTACAGCATTGTTTTCTTTTACAGTAGATAGATCTCTGTCCAGATTACTGAAAAATTTAAACAGGATGGGGGATTTAAGCACACTTCCATTCAAATATATATTAAAAGTAATGGAATATATGTCTAAAATGCTGTCAAATTTAAAAATCTCAGTCAAAAGCTGATCTCTTAAAATGACATATAATTTTATTGTTCAGTCAGCTCCACTTCAATATGTCAATGGTATTGTATGAAACTTGGCTGTAGCTAGAAAGGAATGAAATGACTGATCTGGTTTACTGTAGCTTCAGTGAAACACTACATTACATACACACTTCTCGGATGTTTAAGGATGGCTACACTTACTGACTTTCTAGAAAGAAGCCTGTGGGGATCTAAAGAAAAATGGGTAATATTTTGCTGGTTGCAATCCTTATTTTATTTCTTGGTAAAATAGGCCATGACCTCAAAGACTAGGTGTTTATACTGGAGTAAAAATAGATGTACTTAGTTTCTGTTTAAGCAGGTTTGTGATTGTTTTAAAAGATGACTGGATCCTACAAAAGACCCAGGAACAGATGTGTCATTCTTGCATTGAGATGTACTGGAGTGTTGGAGCCTGGATTTTTCTAATCAAGTACTAGAAATAATACGTACAGCCAATTTTGCTGGTGTATTTTGGAAGTTTGGGGTCAAAGAATGATGGGATCCAGAACTGCCAACTATTGGTCGTACATCTTTGCCGTCTGTAGAGGTGAACTATGATCTGGATTTCTTCAGGATTTGGAGCGAATATTGCCCTTCGGTTTTTAACTCAGTGCTTTTCCACCTTTTTAGATGACAGCCACCCGTCATTTGACTTGAAGCACCCCCCAATAAATTTTCTGAACTGAGCAGCACCCCATTTCAAAAACTAAATGTATTCATTACAGTGCTTCCCTCCTTGCTGAGGAGCTAGGCTGTGAAGGCAAGGCAGTGGCCAAGCTTGGAGAGAGCCTGAGCCTGGGCTTACCTCCTCACACCTGATTATTTCTTAACTCAGCGACTCTCAACCTTTTTTAGATACCCCTGGCTATACTTAAGGCACTGCTTGCAAAATACCAACTCTCTTTTTGCCCTACAGAAAAATGAGAGCTTTTCTGGGGTAAAGAACTAAGGAAGAGCACAACTATGGGCTGCTATTTGAAATCCCTGAGTTTATCTTGTTGGTCATGTTTGTAAACCTAACAGCGCTACCATTGTGAATGGATCTCAAGGCACCCCAGTGACACCCTGGTTGAGAGCCATGAATGATGCATGCCCCCGGAGGCTGGGGGGTCACGACGACTGCCCACAGGCGGCAGTGTTTGTGGCGGGGCCATGGTGGTGGCGGTGGCGACCAGGGAGCTCCCGCAGGCAGTTGCAGCAGTGTTGAGGGCCAGGGAGGGCCAAGTGGGGAGCTCCCAGAGGTGGTGGGGTGGTGAGCGCTGACTGGTCGGTGACCACCCGCAGACACCACCAGCAGCGTTGGCAGTGGCCAGTGACAATTGGGGACTGCCCACAGACACTGCCCGTGGTGTTGGCATTGGAAAGGGGGGGAGGTGGGTGGCGAGTGGCAACTGCCCGCCGGCAGCATTGACAGCGCTTTTCACAGAGGGTGCACTGCCAATCTCAGGGGGTGCACGTGCACCCCCTACGTGTCACCAATGTTGAGACCCCCTGTCCGAGCACCTCACCACACCTTTCAAAAGATCGCACGGCACCCCAGGGTGCCCTGGAATCCCTGGCTGAGACTCACTGGCTTAACTGAGTGGTTCACGATGACACGATGGGTTGGCTGAGGATGCCTGAGAGGTTTTGCAGTGCTGTCGCGCCCAATTTGCTGCAAGCGTTGGCTAAGGGCCCTCGCGATGTCTTCTGTACTGAAAGCAGCGATTCTCAGCCGGGGAGCAGGAGATCCTCTCAAGGGCCGGGTGAGGGCAGAAGGGGGTGGTAAGGCCCTGGGGAGAAGGGACGCGTTTGTCCAGCAGGGCTCCGGGTTAGAGTGCATCTGAGGCCCAGGCGGTTCCGGCGAGGCTGAAGCTAAGGCTGAACCGCTGCAGCCGCCCTTCAGAGCCGCTCATTTGGGCTGTGAGGTGAAGCGCGGAAGGGGGCGGGGCGGGGAGGCTACACGTCAATGGGCTCAGGGCGCGGAGCCGGCTCGGGGCGGGGTCTTACCTGCCCAGTCCCCGCCCCCCCCAGGCGCTGGCAGGCTCCGCCCCCGGGCGCGGCGGAGATTAGCGCGGCGTGGCGGGGCTCGGCGGCTCAGCGATGTTCAGCTGGCTGGGGAAGCAGGCGGCCGGGGGCCGGGCTGGGGCCGGCGGCGGCGGCGGCGGGGACGCGGTGCAGACGGTGACGGGCGGCCTGAAGGAGCTGTACATGCGGAAGCTGCTGCCGCTGGAGGAGCACTACCGCTTCCACGACTTCCACTCGCCCGCCCTGGAGGAGGCCGACTTCGAGAACAAGCCCATGGTGCTGCTCGTGGGGCAGTACAGCACG
>NW_017729025.1:84598361-84608985 GCF_001723915.1 Gavialis gangeticus | reverse complement strand
GCCCCCGGGCACCCGTCCCTTCCGCGCGGAAGCATCTCTTGACTGGGTGAATATCGCACTTTTGGGATATTCCTCGCCCACACACAGGCCCAGGGAGATGGGCACTTGTGCATACGCAGGCCCGTAGAGACAGGCAGGCGTGAGCAGGCGCACACACGTCCACGCAGACACAGGCATGCGTGCACACCCCCTACACAGACACAGACGTATGGATAAGGTCCCTGTCATGTCCCCATCTGCCCCACGGTTACCTGATAAAGGCTCCAGTACCTGGATTACATGCCAGTGATTTCCCACCTCAGGGGCAGCAACTGAAGTAGTCTACCAAAGAGAAAACCTCTCTTAACTCCTTAGTCCGGTAGGTGCCACCTTGTCCTGACTTCATAGGAACAAAAGCTGACTGCCTGTCTCCTGTCAAAGAGGACCCATTTTCTGTTGCCTCCATTTCATTGTAGATATCTCTGCCCCATTATCTCCCTCTCCATGGTAAAGATCTTTCTGCCACTCACCTGCTAACTGATCTTCCAGCCACTCCTGGCCCTCTCCTATGAAAAATTAAGTAGCAAATGCCACCACCCAAGACAAATATACTTCAGTTTTGCTACAGTAACATGCCCACTAACCTTGAGCAGTAACTCACTTCAAGTAAATGTAACCAGGGATAGCCAAGAGGCCTGTCACTAGTTGAGGCCAGCAGGGAAGATCAGCATATTAGAAACTAACTCAGGGGTTTTCAGCCTTCTTTAGTCTGAGTACCCCCAGCGGCTGGATGCAGAGTAGGGAGTGGGTGGCACGCAGCCAAACACAGAGCGGGGAGGCAGGGATGGTGCGCAGGGCAGGCAGGGATAGAGCGCCACCGCCACCTCCCAGGAGCAGGACTGGGGCGGAACAGGAGCCGTGGCACCCCTCTGCAGGGCAGGGAAGTTTGCATGCTGCCCTGGCCCTGGCCCTGGCCCTGGCCCTAGCCCTAGCCCTGGCCTTGGGAGGCAGCAGTGCTCCATCTCTGCCCACCTGCGCATACCCCCTAGAACCATTCCAGTTACCCCCAGGGGTATGCATAACCCTGGCTGACAACTCGTGGACTAACTAACTAACATATATAGCACAAGCTTTTGTGACCTTGAATTCAGAGTAGTTTTTGCTTGATAAATATCTTATTTAGTTAGCCTACAGGGTGCATCTCTTACACACCCTCTGCCTCATTTCATATTAACATGGCGAACCCTCTCTCACTAGTTGATGACACAAACCTTGATAAAATAAAACACTTCTATCTGGTTTGAAATTATGTGTAGTTTGATATTTACCCTTAAAAAAATAAACCTGGTATGTATAATATAGAACAGATAGCTAGGCTAAGGACAGCCGTTATACACGAACTGGATTAAGTGATCAGAAATTGGTTTAAAGTTGTAACAGAACAATAGTCCAGTGACATAAATTACTTTAAAAATGGCAAAAAACAGTCTATGACAAACCTGGTTGGATGTAGTATCAGACTTAACTGATTTAGATCAGACCAGTTTATGGTTCTTCTGTCCCAGATCCCCTCCCGATTCAAGTTAACTCTCAGTCCTCCAGCATCCCAGGACATTTTGTAGTACTGTACTGTCTGCCCTGCCATTCTGCTCCATAGTCAGAGTCATATCACTGCTGTGGCTGACAGAAAAGAGGGTAGGGGGGAAAAACCCTAGCACTAGACCCCAGCTGCAATCTGCCTGGTGGTGGTGAGGGGAGAAGGGAAGGTCTCAGAGATTTGTGTGTGTCCTCCCCATTGCCCCCTCCCTGGTCGAACAGAGATTTGGGAGAGGTGGGGCAAGCCTCTGAGGGCTTACCTTTCCACCCCCACCATGCAGATCCCAGATGGGGTTGCCAGGGTGGGGGTTTAAACCTCCCCATGCATGTACTCAGCCCTCTGGGCTGGGCTGGGCTCGGCCCTTGCCACCCCTTTTGCCCCCTTCTGCTTGAGTACCCAGCGGGGGGATACCTCTGAGGGTTTCCCTCGCAACTTCCCTCCCTTCCTTTCTGCAGTGGCTGGCAGGTTGGGAGGTGTGCTTTTTCACCCCCCAGCTAGTGGTATGGGCCACTGCAGGCATCTGGTTGCCTTTGCGGTTTCAAAAATGAATGTCTGTTCAATTGCTTATTGGTTCAATCTATGCAGTTTAGACTAAGCTTCAAAGATTGACTCAATTCAGCCTCTGGTTTTTTGACTGTTTGTCTGTAGCCCTAGTGTCCTAGAGCTATAAAGCAAATATCACTGGTTTATAGGGGTGCACCAATAGCAATTTTAGGGGCAGATACCGATGGCCGATATGCCTCCTTAAATATCAGCTGATAAGCTGATAAGTGTGTTGTGGTAAAATGGGAGGACAGGGAGGGAAGGGATGTGGGGGGGCACATCAATGTCCCCTGCGGTGAGGGAGGGAGTGGAGCTGGGTTAGGCACTGCCCAGCCAGGGCGGGCGTGAGCCACAGCTCTTCTGGGGGGCACAGGAAAGGGTGGGGGGCAGCTCCTGCCACTTGTCTGTTCATCTGGATCTGTTCATCAGGATAAATTTTATTAAAGTTTTTTGATAGATTTTAATAGAAATTGCACCAATTAAAGATAGACTTTTTAAAAATACCTTTAAAAGCAGATTTGGGGGATGTTCAGAAATTCTTCTGTTACTTCAAATATTTACTTGGAACTAGAGGGGTTTCTTATGACTCTGCAGTTGTGTAGGGCAGGGGTGAGTAAAATACAGCCAGTGAGCTAGATCCAGCCCACCAAGGGATTTTATGTCTGCCCACCTGGCCCAGGCATGGGGGACAGCCTGAGCTGTGGGGTGTGTAGCCAGTCCCACTGCCCCTGGGTGCGCAGTGGAGCTGAGGTAGTACAGTGATCAGATTCCGATTCCCAGCAGCCCCAGTGGTGGCTCCTTCTGGCTGCTGCCACTAGTGTTGCTGCTGGTCCCAGTTCTGGTGCCTTTGCACCCCAGACCCATGTCTGGGGGTGCTGCTTCTCACCCACCCACTACCCCATCCCATCCATTCAGCCAAGCATGCCTTGCCCATGTAGGTACAAGGCTTGTCTCCATGGAGACCCTGGGGCTGCGGTCAGGATGGCCTGGGGGTGATAGCACGGGGCTGGGCCCCAGGGCAAAGCCACTCCAGAAGTTTTGGTGAGATGTTGTGGCTGGAGGTGGGGGTGCTGGTCCAGCCCAGGGAGGGTACTGGAGGGGTGCTGGTCCAGCCTGGCCCAGGGTAACTGGGTGGGTGGGGCTGCAGGGAAGGGCCAGGGTACTGATCCAGCTCACAACAGCTCACCAAAACTCTCCGGCCTAAATAATTGCCCACCCCTTGTCTAGGGTATAAAAAAAATCCATAGTTATTTCACACGCTAATTATACAAAGCTGAAAAACCCTTTTTTCATTTTTTCCTCATAAATTGTACTAAAGACTTTTCCCCCAGCACAGTGGTTCTGTAGTTTTCAAGGAGTAGTAGAGAGGCTACCAGGTTCGAATTTTGACCTGTTCTTATGTCTGTAAAGTTCACTTAAGTCCTCCTTCAAATTGTGCAGTGCTTCTGTTGCTTATGCTTATTCTTTTAATAGCAATATAAAACAATTAAAAGGATCCTTACTATTGTGGTTTTCCTGTTAAAACACTTAAGGTCCAGATCTTGCAAACACTTAGACTCACCCTTATCTTTACTTATATAGTCAATCCAGTTGTCTTCCCATGTTTATTTGTCTAAGTCTTTTCCTCTTCCCTTACGTGCAAGTATGCATTGAAATCTTGAACATGGTTTCCTTACTTGTTCCAATCCTGAAAATGCTTATGTACAGTTTAAACCTGTTCAGATGTATGCGTATGTGCATAAATGTTTATGGGATTTGAGGCAATAATTAAAGCCAAATTTAAGTGAGCCTTTTTTCTTCAAATAAGAGAAGTAAAAAAAGATTTATTTTCTTACTGCTCCATTGCTTGCCTTAACAAGTTGAATGCCAGTATATAAATAATCTAGCTGAAAGTTGCTTCTTGGGCCTGGGAGCCATCTCATACTATATTTCTAAACCAGTGTACTTCTTGTCTTAAAAATTTAGTTTTGATGCCACCACCCTGTGTGTAGCCTGCTGTTATCTTGACTGCATTCCCTAAACTATTATTTAGTTATGAGGTATGTGTAGAGTTTATGCTGAAAGGAAGGGAAATCATTTATTATTACAAATATTTACCAATAAGTTTAAGGGATTTTTTCTGTTTCACAGATTTATAGATGTTAGGGGCTGGAAGGGACCTCGAGATAATCAGGTCCAGCCCCCTTGGGCAAGCAACCCTTCCACAGATAAGTTTGGTTTTAAATCAGAGTAATAAATCCACACTGTTCTTCCTTCTTCATTTAATGATCTTGTTTCTCAAGGACTGAGATTTTAAAAAATGGATAATTTGCCATCCTTTCCAAATACCAATGAAGCACTCTTTGTATTCTTTTTGATTTCTGATGCACCAGAACACTTAATTTTAAGCACATGAAAAGTTGAAGGCATGTGATTAAAGTTAAGCACATGCTTATGTATTTTGCTGAATCAGTGGCCGAGCAAATTATTAAGAAATCTGTTAGTGCAGCCTGGCTTAAAAAAAATCTGCTGGATCAAAGCAAACTGTTGTTTCTTGAGTCATTTAGCTCTGCCACACACAATGCAAAATGTTGCAAAGCAATTGTGGCACCAAACAGCACTACAGCCATCAAGGCACCAAACTTTTGGACTTGGTCTGGCCTTTAGTTTCTGCCTCTATGGTCTAAAGCTGGGGAGGAAGGTCTGGGCAGCCTCAACTCCTCCATGCTCCTGCCTAGGCATGCATGTCGAAGGTCCCAGTGACCACTCATGTATACACCGTGATCCAGAAGGGTCAACAATAGCCTACTGCTAGGACTGCTTGTTGGATTTGTAGCTTCATATGTAAAAGCATTAATTGAAATTTAGTTTTTATACAGTTTTAACATAATACATATGCAAGTATATGTGGTTTCAATTAAAACAAAAAGGACATTGCTCATAATTTCAGGAGTATACTTCTCATTAGTAAACACACCACCCCTTCCATAACAAACCTGTGCAGGAAGAATAGATTCAGAAAAAATTGAGCCAATTTAATGTGATTTTGTTTGGATTTAAAATAATTTTAAAAATATTTACATGTTCCTAATAATACTTCAAAGTCACCCTTGATGATCACCCATCCTCAGTGATCAGGATGGGGTCGGAAAAGGGAGAAACTGAGGTGCTCTGGGTAAGAATGCAAGTGGGGTGTGGGGAAAGGGACTTGATAGTGTGCGTCTACTACAGACCGCCTCACCGGGGGACGAGCTGGACCGGGAATTCTCAGGTCAGCTCATGGAGGCAGTAAAGTCAAGGGATGTGGTTGTCATGGGTGACCTGAACTACCCAAACATCTGCTGGGAGGAGCAGTCAGCCAGGTCTGCCCGCTCACATAGGTTCCTAGCCAGGATACAGGGCCAGGAGGTGCATGGGAAATGCCTTGCTGGACTTGGTCCTTGCCACAGGTGACAGCCTGGTGAGGGGTCTGCAGGTACTCGACTACCTGGGCAACAGTGATCATTGCCTGCTGGAATTTACTATACAGTGCAGGGTGGTGAAAGCAAGCAGCAAGGCAGAGGTCCTCAACTTCAGGAGGGCTGACTTCTGTAAGCTAAGAAAGTTAGTAGGAGAGGCATTGGGGTCTCAGAGCTTCAATGAGATGGGAGTCCAAGACGGGTGGGTGTTCCTCAAGGAGATGAAAGGGAGTTGGTCCCAATGCACACCAAGCAGGGCAGAAGTGCTAAGAAGCCCCCATGGCTCGGCAAAGGCATCCAGGGATGCCTGAGGGCAAAAAAGGAGGTGTACAAGCAGAGGAAGCAAAGGGCCATCACCAAGCAGGATTACACCTCCGTTGTTCGGGACTGCAGGGAGGCTGTTAGGAAGGTCAAGGCAGAGATGGCTAGCAACCAGAATTAAGAATAATAAAAAGTCCTTTTTCAAATACATAGGAAGTAAGAAGAAGGCACCAGGTAATATGGGGCACCTACAGGATAGGCTTGGCAATCTGGTGATTGTGGCAAATCAAAAAGCTGACCTCTTTAATGAATTCTTTGCCTCCATATTCCTGAATAGGGACCAGGACATCTGCCCCACTAGAACTGTGGACAGACCCTGGGGAGGCACTGCTATGTCTAGGGTCAGGGATGACCTAGTTAGGGAACTTAACTAATTCTGGGAACTTAACTAACTCCAGGAACTTACTGGAGGGGCTGGACACGTTTAAAGCAGTAGGTCCAAATGGTTTTCACCCAAGGATGCTGAGGGAATTGGCGGAGGTCATAGTGTGACCCCTGGCATGGCTCTATGAGCGCTTGTGGGGCACTGGCCAGGTACCAGAGGATTGGAAAAGGGCCAATGTGGTCCCCATTTACAAGAAGGGGAGAAAAGAGGACCCCAGCAATTATAGGCTAGTCAGTCTTACCTCACTCCTTGGGAAGACCAAAGAGCACATCTCCAAGGGTCCAGCAGGGGAAGTAAAGCTCAGGGGCAACCAACATGGGTTCACTGAGGGCAGGTCCTGCCTGACTAACCTGATTTCTTTTTATGATCAGATCACAAAGTGCCTGGACAAGGGTGTCGGGGTGGTTGTCACCTGGACTTTCAGAAGGTCTTTGACATGGTTTCCCACCACATTCTCTTAAAAAACATGGTGACTGTGGCATTGATGGCTACACAGTCAGATGGGTGGGAAACTGGCTAGATGGTCGCACCCAGAGAGTGGTGGTGGACAGGTCGTTTTCGACCTGGAGGGATGTGGGCAGTGGAGTCCCATAGGGCTTGGTTCTGAGGCCCGTACTGTTCAACATCTTTATCAGCGATCTGGATGTGGGTGTGGAAAACACACTGTTCAAATTCACTGATGACACCAAGTTGTGGGGCGAGGTGGGCACGCTGGAGGGGAGAGACAGAATCCAGCTAGATCTAGACAGGTTGCAGAGGTGGGCAGATGAGAATAGGATGGAGTTCAATGCAGATGAGTGCAAGGTACTGCATCTAGGAAGAAGGAACCAGCAACACACCTATAGGTTGGGGAACACCCTTCTTGTCAACACAGTGGCAAAAAGGGATCCTGGAGTCATTGTTGACTCCAGGATGAACATGAGCCACCAATGCAAGGAAGCGGCCAGTAAGTCTAACCACACCTTGTCATGCATCTACCGATGTATCACAAGCAGGTCCAGGGAGGCAATCCTTCCCCTTTATGCAGCATTGGTCAGGCCACAGTTGGAGTACTGCATCCAGTTCTGGGTGTCGCACTTCAAGAGGGATGTGGCTAGCATTGAGAGGGTCCAGAGGAAGGCCACTCGCATGGTCAAGGGGCAGCAAGGCAGGCCCTACAAAGGGAGGCTAAAGGGCCTGAACCTATTCAGCCTCCACAAGAGAAGGCTGGGAGGGGATCTGGTGGCCATTTACGAACTCACCAGGGGGGAACCAGCAGGAATTGGGGGGAAGCTCTGTTCCCCCGCACACCACCTGAGATAACAAAGAATAATGGCCACAAATTGTTAGAGGGAAGGTTCAGGCTGGACATCAGGAGACATTACTTTATGGTTAGGGCTGCCGGGCTCTGGAATGGGCTTCCAAGTGAGGTGGTGCTCTCTCCTACCTTGGGGGGTCTTCAAGAGGAGGCTGGACAGATATTTGGCTGAGGTGATATGAGTCCAGCACCCGTCCCTGGCTGGGGCAGAGGTCAGACCTGATGATCTGTTTAGATCCCTTCCAACCGTAAGTACTATGACGGTGATACTATTGATACTGTTAACTTTTTTGTGCAACTGAGGCAAAGAAACTAAACTGGCCACTTTCACTGAGTACTGTTTTATTTCAGCATCTGAGAATGCTGATGAATATGAAAATGAGCAAAATATTTTTTTTGTAATTTGAGAGACATATCAATCATATTACCTCTCTTATCCCCATTTTTTTAATAATTCTAATTTTGGTTATATGTTGCTTGCCAACATTGTTTTAATCCTACTATTTTTTTTTCTTTTTTTGTGTGGTTGCTACAAGGAAGGAAGGAAGAGGAGGGGTTGGTGAAAACTGGAATCTATAAAGCAAAGATGAGGACAGGAATTAGCCCATATGCCTTTGTAGTCATCTTCATTACTTCTGTCATTTACACCCTAGCCTATTCCAAACTGTTGTCATATGAGATGCATTTTGATGTCAGGGTGAGATTTAAGTATTCTTAAAATATATATAAAATTCTTAAATATATCTTTAGTTAGATATTCTATTTATATCTATATGTATATATATATAACAGGGAACCCTTGCTATTTGCGAATATGCTGTTTGCTGATTCGAATGTTTGTGGTGCACCACACCAACTAGGCAGGTTGGGTGAGTGCCGCTGCGGCTCCCTCTGGCGCTGCACTGAGCTCCTGCCTCTGCAGTTAAGCCAGGCATGGAGTGCCGCAAGAGACGGGGAGGGAAGGGCAGAGCCGAGCAGGAGGAGAGTGAGCACCAGGGAGGGGGGTGGCGACAGCATCTTCTCCCCTGGAAGCAGTCGCGGTCAGTCCCCAGGTGCTGTGGGGGAGCCCCACGTTTCCAGCCTCTCCCAAGGGGCAATCAGGAGGTAGCTGTAGGGTCTGACAGGAAGCCATGTCAGTATTCGCAGATTTCGCCATTTGCGGGGATCTGCAGAACAGATCCCCCATGAATGGCGAGGGTCTCCTATATATTTCTCTCTCTCTCTCTCTCTCTCTCTAAAATATATCCCAAACTTACACAAGTGACTTAAAAAAAAAATTAAAGGACAAAACAATCCAGAATGTAAATCTGATTTTTTTTCTCTTAAGCTTGCTATATTGTGCTTTGGTATTCCATCTAGTATTTCCCAAAGGGTGCAATGATATACTTAACTCTACCTTTTTTGCCTTAGCCCCTGTCAAGTTTTCTGTGAACTCAACATTACATACATAAAATAGAGGATTTACAAAGGGTACATGAGTATATTTATCCTCATAGTAAGACAGAATTGGGAATGGCCCCACATTCACCTTGCTTCTGACAAGATTTCTTATACCTTTTAACCTCCGTGACTTTGTAAAATAAAACTTCCCTGTCACTTACCTCAAATGTCATGAGTTTTTATTAAGAGCTGAATTCCCACACTTGAACAAAACATCCTCTCTCAGAATTGAAGAGCCTAGGTCTTAAACAAAAATAGAAGTGAGACACTTGGTAAGTTTGGGTGGAGTTGCCAGTAGAGAAGAAACAAGACTTCCGTTTGTCTCATCATGTCAGAACAACTGCGAAGAGCTAGTCAATTTGTGCCAATATTATAGTTTGGTATAACTGAAGCAATGTACTTTAAATGGCTAATCCAGGTCAGGAACTCAGGCTAACCTATAGCAACTGGTAACTTTGAAAAGAAGGGCCCCACAGTTTGGCTTCCAGCTCTGAAAAGGGGGCTCAGCAATACCTTACCACTCTGGAAATACAGGAAGTTGATTGGTCAACTTAGGTCGAGGCAAAGGATGATGAGAAGGCCTTTCCATCAACAGGATATGAATTGTGTGAATGGGTGCCGGTGAGATGTATACTATTTTTAAATACACTTCCTGCAAATTCTTTTGAACTTCCTCTCTCTTGATCATTCCTGACAAAGCCATGAGGATGTTGGCCTTAAAATCTATGTATTTTCATGTGTTTATATAGGTTTTTCTAACTTTCAGTGGGACTGATCTTGGGCTTTCTTCTTTTGTACCTAGGGAGTGTGGTAAAGCAAACAATTGTGAATCACGAGCTGGGTTCTGTTGTGAGCTGGGTCACATACTTGTTCTGTGAGTGTGAACAAAACTGGGTGAGATTCACAAAGGAACCCAAGGACCCAAATGGCAGTTGAATGGAATTTAGGCATCTAAATCCAAGAGGGCAATTAATAGAAGCTGTCCTAACCGATTTAGGGACCTGAAACCCCCAGAGATCCTTAGGTTTTCCAGCAAAAACAGATGTAGGTACCTGATTCTGAAGTTCAGCTCTTGTCTCTTTTCACTAAGCCTCGAGTTTACACAAATACATTGCTGTGATGACAGTCCATACTTTAGAGCCTGATTCTGAAGGGTACTCAGTACCTTTCAACTCGTACTCAATTCCCAGGGTGTTATTAATGTCCAGCAATTTGCTGAAGACTACATTTCCAAAGGGAAGCTTGGAAAAGGAGAATTGCTGGGATCAAGGCCTCCTTTGTCTAGGTACCTAGCAGGTTTCTGACCTTGTAATTTGTAATAGGAACGTGATCTAGCAGGAGTGCACCGATAGAGATTTGTGGGGCCGATACGATAGCCGATTTTTTTTTTTTTTTTTTTTTAAAGGAGGCATATCAGACAATACTGATCCAATTTCTGATATGTAGCTCTTCAGCTTGAAGAGCTGCATCCAACTGGTGAGTCTGGTGTGGTGGAAGGGGTGGGAGTTGGGGGACAGATGCAGATAAAGGCTTTTACACTGAGGGAGGGAATGGGGCTGAGGCAGGTGCTGACCAGCCGGGACAGGGAGGGCCATGGGACAGAGCTACAAGCGGTTGGGGGGGGG
>NW_017729025.1:84595933-84597883 GCF_001723915.1 Gavialis gangeticus | reverse complement strand
CCTTGATCTGCCCCCCATGCTCCTTCCCCCTCCGCTTCCCCCTCCCCTTCCACCACACCAGACTAACCAGCTGCATGCAGCTCTCCACACTGCCGGCTCTGCTCCTCACTGCCTATGTACTGCGGCTGTGTGCATGCACGGGCGTTTATCAGACAAATTATCAGCTGCACTGGGCTGATTTCCAATAGAGAAAATTTTCTTTATATCAGTGCCGTTCTGATATCGGATTGATGTATCAGTGCACCTCTGTGATCCAACAATTGGATCCATGCTGGTAGACTTCTACCACAGTGAAAGATATGATTTCTAGTGCTGAAAGTTTAATCTGTTGGTCCCACTATGTGAACTTCATGTTGTATGTGTCATGACTTTCTGTGTTATGGTCTTGTGTTGACAGGAGTCTGCAAATGCTGATTCATAGCTATGAGTGTCTTTTTTAAAATTCCAAGATGATGAAAATCAAGATGATCAAAAATTCCAAGATGATTAATACTGTGGACCAGAGTGGATGTCTTTGAGAGAGAATCTTGGAACTATTAGAATCTCCTCACTTTCTCTAAGTGTAGTCACTATATCACAATGCAAACTGATAGGCTTACCAGTTCTCAGCTCATCAATGTGGTAATTTCTAAGGCAATACTGTTATGAGTGTGAAGCTAGATCATAGTTACCTTCAAGTGAGACGGAGCTAACTGTAGTTATGTCCTTTATCTAGAGAAGGGGTAATGTCATGATGATATATGCTTAATAGCCACAGGGATCCCTAAATATGAACCTATTCAGGAAAGTCTATAAACACATACTTTGAACATAGGATTAAGACCTACTGAACTTGCTTACTTGTGTCTGAGGCCTTTGTCTCCTTGGAAGCAGAGGCATGTAAAGGTTAACTTGCCAGTTCGGAAGGTTATTTCAACTAAGATCTTCTGTCTCTGGCAGAAGTCTAACCCTGGTGATTCAGAGGGCTGTGGAAAACCTATCAAATGATGCTACGTAATTGTGCAATGTTGTATTAGTAAGAAAATGTCTTCATCTGGGCTGTACCTTAGTTCAGGAGTTCATTAACTGTGAAGTTTATGTTCATTATGTTTGATATGCAGGTCAGAATAAAATTTGTTTCCCTCCTCTCCTTATAGCTGTGTTGGTTTTGCAAATGCCAACAGGAATACATTTTAGTAAATCAGGAAATATGACTGAATCAACTAAAAGGCCTGATTTGTTCAGCAAGGTGACCGTTTTCACATGGTTGCTTTTCTTACTATGCTTGCTCGCTAATTTAAAAAGCTTTCCCTCTATGAAAGCACACCTGCTAAATCAGATCTTGTATAGCAGTATTTCTTGAACTGGAGTATGCCTCTCCCAGGGGTAGTTGGCAAACTTGTAAAGGATGAATGAGATGAAGGAAAGGGAAACCATTAGACGGTAAAGGAGAAATATAAATGGGACAAAATGAAGAAAAAGACAAATTAATAGTAATTCTGCAATGTCTTTTATGTTGTTGGAGCGACTATAGTGACATAAAGTGCCAGATCTTATTCTACCTATTCGGTACATGCATGGATTTATGAGTGAAATTCTGTTCCGTCCTGCTCAACTCCCTGAAAATCCATTAATGGGTCTATTTCTATAGCACACTGTCATCTTACTCTTCTGACTTGATCACAAAAAAGCAGTGAGGAGGAGGGGAAGACCTACGTAGTTTTTCCAGGACTTGAGCAAGGTGGAATAGGATTTCATTTAGTCCACCTTCATATCTAACAGGTGGAATACAATCTGGTCCTACCTCAGGCAGTGGCTTGGACAAGATGACCTCTTGAGGTCCCGTCTAGCTCTACTTTTCTATGAGTTATGACCCAAAGTGTTCCTTTCCCTTATCCATAACTTGTCAACATAGGGATACACATCAGTATAACAGACTTGAAAGGCAAAGCAGCCCCAAAACATTTGAGA
>NW_017729025.1:84579681-84590933 GCF_001723915.1 Gavialis gangeticus | reverse complement strand
TGGAATACAATCTGGTCCTACCTCAGGCAGTGGCTTGGACAAGATGACCTCTTGAGGTCCCGTCTAGCTCTACTTTTCTATGAGTTATGACCCAAAGTGTTCCTTTCCCTTATCCATAACTTGTCAACATAGGGATACACATCAGTATAACAGACTTGAAAGGCAAAGCAGCCCCAAAACATTTGAGAGCCGCTGTCCTAGTGTTAGCATTGCTATATTGGCTAGCTACAGTCATGCCCAGTAGAGCACCTTAAATTAACAGATAACTTTGTAGCTAAGCGTGAAGAAGTTAGGACCCCTCACTACTCAGGCAGGTGTTACAGCAGAGGGAGTGTTTACAGTTATGGTTTTACTGCGGAGGATTGACTTTTGCTGTCTTCATCTGGCCCCAGTGGGATTGCATCTAACTCTATCTTTTGCAAAAAGTTACAATTATAAATTTAGATTTATATAATGTTTTCCAGCCAAAAGAAATAGCAAAATGTGGAGGGGGTGGGGCAGGAATCTACATTTTGGTTGGGCTGAGGGGGGAGGGTTGTGTGCCATTTTGAATTTCATTTCTTTTAATAATTGTAAGAATTGCAGCAGTTTTGGTTTAATACTTGTTCATTTTTTTTTCTTTTCTTTTTTGTAATGCCCTTCGTTAGGTACCTTTTAGAGCAGGACTTTCCAGGCATGAGGATTGGTCCTGAGCCTACCACAGATTCTTTCATTGCTGTGATGTATGGAGATACAGAAGGGAGTACTCCTGGAAATGCTCTGGTGGTGGACCCGAAGAAGCCATTCCGCAAACTCAGCCGCTTTGGAAATGCATTTTTGAACAGGTAGGGGTAGGCTGTTCGCTTGGTTCTTGCTTTTTAGTTAATCCAGTTTTCTCAGCACTTTCAAGCCTGCTATTTTTCTGCTGTATTGCTAACAGTGCAAATGATGTATGTTCAAATCCAGTGACCAGTAACTGGGAGTTGCTGAATGCTAATATTATAAAAGCCTAAGTCTGTCAGTCTATCTGTCTGTAACGCTTTATTTGTGCTCTGATTGGCTGACGGAAATAGCCAATCAAAGTGCTCCAAGCATGGGGGAGCACCACCATGATTCCAAAGCTGCACCAAGGACCAGGCAGAGGGTTGGGGAGCCAAGGCCAGCTAAGGCCAGCTCCCCCACCCCGCTCCCTGCAAGAGGCAGAAGAGCAGCAGCATGGGGCATTAGGTGTCGTCACTCCATCCCAGCCCCCCCGCCTGTCATTCTTGATGGGCAATTGACTAGTATATTAATAACTAAATAACACAGTTCCATGTAGTGCAGTGCATATTTTTTATGAAGTTTAACATTGCAGCTGTTGACTGAGAGGGGACATATCATTCAATAAATGTAGTGAGGATGGTCAAACAAAAATAAGGTATATATTCAGTTTCAGGAATTGTGTAGTTCAGAAACTTGCCAAAAGGTACTGAGAAACTTGTCAGTTAAAGGTGTCTCACTAGTAAAGAGAATGGTACTAGTTGCTTAGTACCCATGAAGTGCCTGTTGTGTGGTGTGTCTATATCTGAGCTATATGAGAGGAAGTTGTCTGTGATTCTCGTTGACCAGAGGCCCAACAGCTCTTTAGAGCAGTCACTGATGGGAAAATTAAAAGGCCTGCTAAAGGGACCTTAATAGAAAAAAAGCCATATGACCATTGACTAGTAGAACAGGTAAAAACAACCCACTGGGGTTTCTTTTTGTAGGGTGTTGGTTGTGTCTTTGCCTAAGTGCACAAACTTTAACTGATTATGAGACTTGTGACTTGGAGCAGAGGATTAGATACATAAGGTATAAAATCCCTCAGCCCTTGAGTTAAAAATATCATTTAATTTCAGTAGAACTGACTACATAGGCACTGTGGGATGTAGTATGCTTTTTTTCTTTGCTCCATTTAATGGTTACTTGAAGAGGAAGCCTGTGCCTACAAGACAAGTTAAGTTAAATTGGTTTCCTTTTAACACTAATGTTTCCTGTTCCGCTGCTAAAGTCTGGCAGAGCATACAGCATTATTTCATGCTCTATACAGCATGCTTCTCATGGGGGAAAAAGCTGTGGCTGTTCAAACCTAGGGTGACTGTTAGTCTGCTGAGAGATGTGCTCATGTAAATTGATGATAGCAGCTCTCTGGGGACCTGCAGTCAAGCTTTAATTACATTTCTGTAGCAAACACCCCTTGCTGGTGTGCTCCTTCCAGGTCATGCAGATGTCTGAATTGCTCCACTGGTTCCCCCTTTCTTACTATAGCGGGTTCAACTTAGCTTCACTTTCAAAGCCTTGAGTAACTTCCCCCTTGCCTTCATTTGAGTTCTCATTACTTTTTTCCTTTCCTTCCTGTCTCACTTGTCACTGTCAGCAGTACAGTCTTGGCATCCCCTTGTATTACTTTTAATGTTTCTCTCACAGGACCTTCCCCTTTGTTTTCCCATTAGATTGGAATAATCTTCCAACTCCAGTGCTCCAGGGTCTGTTTTTTCTTTAAATTCAGAACCTATTTTCCACCAGGCTACTGTCATTGATCAAATGATTTCTGCTCCTGAACATAACAATTGGGCAAAAGGAGAATTTAGCAAACAAACATGCCACTGCCATTGCTGTTCATGCATAGTGAATGTAATTAAACATAAGATCTTCTTATAACCTTTTTCTCTTTCACTCTATCTTCCTTTTTCTTTCTCTTCATAGTTGGCATGTCTGTAACTGAATTTCTAAGCATATTGTTTCAGGGGCTGCTCCTTTTATTTGCTCTGTGAAAAAGGCTAGCATGCCCTTGGCTGCTGATAAAGTACATGAGAAGGAAAAATATTGCAGAATGGCAAAAGGTCATAGAAAAAAATGTATATTTCATTTAAGTTAGAGCCTTTATTTCCTTGATCACATGCTGTCTTATACTGCAGACACAAGTGAATAAAAACCAAGAGGCATCTGCAGCCTTAATTTGCCTTTGATTTTTGAATGCTATAAAACTTTTTTCCCTGCAAATATTTGCAAGATTTCTTGTTGATTTCATTCCCACAAAGAGGATTACTTTTACAGTACTCATAGTATCACTATGTGTGTTTATGTGTGATCTAAGTTTTACAGTTAATTTAAAATACAAAAAACATGATATAGATTCATAGATGCTAGGATCGGAAGGGACCTCAACATAACATTGAGTCCGACCCCCTGCCTAGGCAGGAAGGAGTGCTGGGTTCAGATAACCCCAGCCAGAATATAATGAACCATCCTGTATGCACTAATAGAGAAGACGCTTTCACATAGATATCTGCTGCACAGTAATGCTCTGTTTTCATGCACCCACTGTGTAACTGTTCTTTGAAGCAAATTATGTTTGCACCTTGACATAAAGGTACATAGAGAACAGTGTTCTTTGAGACTTAGCTCTGAACTTGCATTTTAGGTGTAAAATATGCTTTAAACTTGTCATAAAAATAGGGTCTAAAATAAATATTTTGATGTAGTTAAGCTTACAGCTTGAAATTGTGGTATGAAATAAGAGGCTGAACTATTTTTTTTTATTTATTTTTTTTTTTGTAACAGGGCTCCCCTTTGCTTTTAGGCTGTTGCCTATTTTAGAAACTACAGCCAGCTCTTTCTAACTTCAGTCTATACTCATCTTACTCTTGGCCGCACCCACCTCCCCAGTTTCTCTTCTGTACTTTACTAATGTCTTGTGTAATCAGCAGTGCTGTCCCCATAGCTAACTCTTGCTCTTGTTTTTCCTGCATAACCTGTTGCTGCTGTTATGTCATTTGGCTTGAGGAGAAGTTTGAACATTGCAGCATTGTTCTGCTGAAATAAATATCCTTGACATATAAGATATATCCTGAAAATGCTGGTTGGTCTCAAACAGATCCTAGACTTTCTACAGAGAGATGAGATGTTGTGAGAATACATAACTAAGAAAAATATCAGTCTCTGGGACTGCTAATAAGGAAGCTGTTTTACCTGGTGTGTGTTAGCCTTTGTGCTTCTTGGTCTTGTGTTTAGACTGAAGACTCATGCTAAGTAGCACATAGGTGGTGTTGCATCTGTGCTACTTCTGGAAGTGGGGAGGTAGTATTTTTTTTTTATTGATAGGTCAGTATTTCCTGTTCCTCCCAGTGTCTCTTGGGGGAGCCAAAGATTTTTTTCTAAGTGTCTCATTTTCAGAAGCAGCATATAACTTTAAATAGAAAATGTTACTTCAGTATTTGGAGCATTTGCTATACCTAACATTCCTGAATATTCTTTCTTTGGGAAATTTGAGATTAACTTTTAATTATCTTAAGTTATTGTCAGGTTAAGGTGGTTACCTTATTTTTGTCATTTCTAATTCAGATGGAGTGTTTAGCCTTGTGATATTTTGCATTTTTAGAAACTGAAAAAAATCTCTACTTTTGTTTTAAAAATAGAAAGTTCCAGTCTATATGATTGCAGAGAAGAGTCTGAGAAAGTGGTAACTGTACATTTTAAGAGCCCAGAAATAAGAACGAAAAGTTAAGAACCCCACAATTATCATTTAATAAAACCTTGTATGGTTTTTTTGGGGTTTTTTAATGTTTGCCATCAACAGTACTAGCAACCCCAGTGTTCATCTCTTTCTAAAGGGGCCTTTGTTTAGGCCCCATGCCTTTAAGTGTGGGGGATCTCTAGAAACAATCTATAGCTGTTCTAAGTGTCTCTTTTTCCTCCTTCCCTGCAGGTTTATGTGCTCTCAGTTACCTAATGAGGTTCTGAAGAGCATCAGTATCATCGACAGTCCTGGCATTCTTTCGGGAGAGAAACAACGCATCAGCAGAGGTGAGTTTGTGGCAGTCAAAAGGAGATGAAGCCACTAGTTAGTTATTTTGCTGTTGTGGGTAATTCACTCATTTCTCTTGAGGACTTACTCCAGTGGCTTGCCAGCAGTGCAATCCTACTGGGACCTGAGAGATGTGTATCTTGTGTGGGTCTCTGTTACATACACTGTACATGTATTGTCATCCATATTTTGAGATTAGTTTTAGGAACTGGGATCAGCAGTCCTTTTACACTGGGTTAATGGCACAATACTTTTTTTTTTTTCTTTTAAGGGGGGAAAAAAAGCATTGCATTGAGTCTTTCAGAATGTATCAAACATAATCCCTTAATTGATATAAAATTAGGAAAAGGTTAAAAAAAATCATAATAGTTACACTATAGGCAGTGATTTTGTGGCAGATATTTTTTATTGAACCAACTGCATGGTTGAGATGGACTTAGAGAAACTTTACAATGCAAAAACATTTATCATCAGGTCTGAAGGCAGTAGCAGGCACGACAGTGTTTTTTAATCAATCAATTTAAAGGGATGTGAAATTGGAGGAGCCAGAAATTCCTTGGGGTAGCAGAAAAACAATTGGAAAAAAAAGATAGCATGATTGTTGGACCTTTTAGAAAGGAAAAGGGTCATTATCACCTGTTGTGTGAAGAAAAATTTTCAGGAATCGGGTAGATTATGGTATGCCATAAAGTCGATATCTGTGTTCAGTCCTTGGTCCTTGGTGTGTAGCTGGCTTATAAGTTTTTGTTCCTAGGCTCATCTTCTGAAGATATTTCAAAAATTTCCCGTAAACACAAGCATAGTGATGTCAGAAAGGGTCTGGTTGTTCTGTGAGAAATGTGCTTCTACTGGTATTTGTGCCTCTCCATTATATATTTTTTTCCTGTGAAAATTAATTGTGGTGCATAGTTTCTGTCTCATTTCACCTGCATAGTTACCATGAGGGTATTTGGTGCACTGGGTCAGATATATCATGTTTTGGGAAAGGCATGCATAGGATCCATGAATTCTGATGGGGTTCCTTGTAGGAAAGTAACCCTGTTAACAAAACTGCATCTCAGTTGATGTCTGTTGAACAGTAGGGAGTTTGCTTCTGGTGATGAGCTGGGCAAAGTTAGGGGTTTATTTGAAAGCCAGGAGTGGAGAGGCTGGGAATATTTCTTTCAAGGTCTGATCTTTGTTAAATATAGGCTGCAACTGCTTGATGACTTGTTAATCAGTTCAAGTGTGGGGTGGTAGGTGACCACCAAAGATGCGCAGTCACTGGGAGGTTTCTTTTTGTATTGTAGCAGGTTACTATGGGATATTTGAGTGGCTCTTTCAAAGATATAGTCTATTTCTCTATTGGAATGTCCTTCTTATATAAAGGCAGATTGCTGGTTGGCAAAGTGGGCATTGCAAATATTCTCCTCGGAGCAGATGTGGTGATATCTGACAGCTGACTAGATCAGAGTTTTTGTGGCTTGCTTCAAATGATTGCCAATTTTGTGGATGTCAGTATGGTGGTCCATGTGGGTTTTTTTTAATAAAGTGGTTTGTAAGGTGTAATCATAGTTGTGGATTGTGGTATCTAGAAAGTTGATGTTAGTTTAGCAATATTTCAGAGAAAATTTGATCAAGGAGTGAGTTAATGAAACCTGTGGAGGAAGTCAGCGAGTCCAGATGATGAAAAGTCTTCTTTGTAAACACAAGTAGAGGGCAGGTTTGATGTCACAGTTTTGTTTCATGTGCTGGCCTGTCGAGGGACTTTGTGCCCATGGTTTGGAGGAAATATTGGTTGTGAAAGTGAAACTGTGGGTCAGGATTTGTGCAGCATGTTGCAAATCTAAGTGTCTGTGTTCTTATAGGTATTTCAGGGAGGCATCTGTGCCTTCATGGTGTGGGATGTACTGTACAGGCTGGTGACATGCATGACTACAAGTATCACCTTTTGGGGGAGGAGATTGATGTTGTGCAATTTGATGAAATCTGTTATGTCTGGTAGAAAACTTGTTTTTTGAGTGACAAGTGGTTTCAGGATAGTTTCTCTGAATCTTGCTAGCTCTTCAGTAAGAGTACCACAGTTGGATATGATGGATCTGCCAGAGCTACCTTTGTTTGTGGATTTTAGGGAGCATATAGTTACACTAGGTATTGACTAGCTAAGGTTCTTATGTGTTTTTTCTTTTCTTTTTTTTAAACTACAGTACCAGTTTTCATAAGCTATCTATTTTGCACTGTATAACAGTGCATAGGTTATACGTCTCTCTAACATCAGAAAAATAGAAGATGAGGTGGCAATTCATGAAATGTTCACATTACTAAGTGTATCCAACGTAAACTGTAAATCATATATTCTTAGTTTGGGCAGAACTAGATGGACAGCTTATCAATATAATGTGATGTTTTATTTATATAAATAGCATGTGTCCAATTATGTGTAACCTTGCCAAAACTTTAACCGTTTTTCATGCTGGCTGTCTACTTCCAAGTAGTGTTTTGGAAAAGTACAGCACAAACAGTTCAACTGCTCTTGAGAATGAGGCTAAGGAAAAAGACATTGTTTTGTTTATGGTTAAATGGGTGTGTGTGTGTAATATAAAATATGTTTATATATAAAAATTTTTTTTTTTTTGCCCCTGCGCTCTGAAACAAGGACTCATAATGTTCAGGGAGTGACCGTTAGGCCAGAAGTGAACAGGCCAGGGCTGTAGCCAGACTTTTACAGTACTATCTCCTTTACAGGGGTGGGGTCAGACATTGTAACTTCCCAGAGGAAGCTGTCTGTCCTTTGTGCTCAGTGATGCATAGAAGAAGCCATTTAATTTAAATTTGGGGTGTGGGGTGGGAGGGTAAAAACTGTACCATAGGTGGGGTGGGGAAGACTAGAAGAAAAAATCTGAGGCTGGTGGTACAGTGTGTAGGAAGCTGTCTGAAAGGGAGATGAGAGGAGAAGGTGATGCTGGGGAGGCTGAAACTGGAGACTGGTGTGGAACATGGGGGTTGGGAGGGAAACAAGAAGCCTGGGAACTAGGACCACCTGGAGAAGGTGCCTGTAACTAGGAACCAGTGTGGGGAAAGGAGGATCTCGGGTTGCAGGGGTAAGGGGGAATGGATTGATTGAGGAGCCAAGAGAGGAATATTAAGGGCCTGTGTACATTATACATTTACATCAATGCAATCAGTCTTTATACCAGCATGAGCTAAATTATATAAACTCCTATGCTAGTGTAAGTGCTTTGACTCTGAAGTAAAGTTACCCTGGGAAAAATCTGTAGTAAAAACACACTGATGTAAGGTAAACCAATGTAGATGTAGTTGTCATCTGCTTCCTGAGGTAACTTTGCTGTAGGCATATAGGCTCTGACATGCTCCCCAGTGAATCTGGTACCTATTCCTGTATAGCTGTTCATCTGTCTGCTCAGGATCCCTGTGTACTTTACATCAGTGTACAAAACTGGTGCAAGTTACACTGGTGGAAAAATACTGTGTGTCCAACTAGTATTGGGCACCAGTCAGCTGAGGGGGAAAAGAAATTGGATGAGGAGCTGGCAGGGAAAGAGCTAGGACTGGCTTGGTATGGATCCTGGGGACAAGGAGTTAGGGGTGAGAGGGAGAATTGGAAATTGCTTGTGGGCAAGGAGAATGGGATTGGGTGAGGGATGGCAGCTGGGATTAGGCAGAGATGGAGAATAGAACTAGGAGAATGAACAAGGGTTTGAGAAGAAACAGGGACAGGTATGGTGCAATAAGACAGAAGGGGTTGAGTTTGTAGGGGGCCTGGCAGAAGAGTCTTTGCCCACAAGAACAGAGTGTCCTTGAATCTGAGATGGAATCCAAGATTAATGAGTTTCACCATTTATTTATGAAGCTCACTCAGAGTCTCTTATCTGTCTCTAATGCTGGTCCTCATTGAGGATGACAGCCTACTCTTGCTGTTGGTAACTTTTTTTTAGCTTAAGCTGCTGTGGTCTGGCTGATGAATGGCTTGAGTGTCAATATAATGCCTCCAATAGAACCTGTGCGAACTTTTTTAGTTCATTTTTTAACAAAGCCTGGGCTACAACACACAAGACACTATGTTAAAAGAACATTTTTAAAGTTGCGAGTCAAGCATTCAGATGCGACGAAATGTCCTTTAAAATAATATGTGATCATCCAATTAAAGGTTATATCACAATACATATGCAGAATGGAAACAAGTTATACAGGCAGTCTTAGCTGTGTGATGTGACTAAAATCTAAATGTTGAGTTTTTTAAATGCATTTTTGTGTAAAATATAATTTTATTGCACCAAGAAAAGTAAACTACTAAATTCAGCAAACAAATTTACTTGAAATAATCTGTTGTTAGGAATAAAAGGCACAAAAGAGAAGTAGAATGAATGACTGCCTTTGTTCATTAATTTCCTTTTGTGGAAGCAAGTCTTATAATAGCTATCAGATGAACTACTAAATCAGCATGGCAGAGGACTGCTGATGCTGCATGCTGTCCTATTTCTTTCCTCCTCTCTGTTCTGACAGTCAATCACATTCATGCAGCATGGCTTACATTAACAGAAAAGACTCTTATCAGCCATTATTGCTCACTGTTTAACAGCCTTATGGTGCTACACAATCCATGGGCGATCTACACCAATGCCTGCCCCTTTTATTTTATATGGTTTGAATCCCAGACGTTATTTCTAGATAGTTGATTCCGCTTTGTGAACTGTACTTGAAGGGGGAAAAAGTGGAAGTTGTATAAAATGTTAAGCCACAGCTTTTTAATATGGTTAGGAAGAAATTAGCCTGCTTTTGGAAAACTTAAAAAAGAACAACAACAAAAAAAGTCTGTCTTGCAAGTTAAGGGTTCTTGCCAATATCCAAATTAGAAACCTATAGTTAAAAATATGATAAATTTTCAAAATATTAAATGGGGTTGGGGTGAGGGAAAGGGAAAGAGAGCTCAAAAATTAAATGGCATAATTCTCTGCAAAGACTTAATTTGCCATCCTAGGCATGGATTTATCAAAGTCTCATTGCTGATGCATTTCTTTATCCATCTGGTCACTGACTTGTGATTTTTAAAAATGGTTGAAAAAGGCAAATGCTAAAAAGAAGTGAATGAGCAAGCTGTCTACATATGTTTAGCTTGAAGGCGTACTTCCTTGAAAGCATAATGGTATCTTTTCTTTACTTATCTGCTAAATAAGTATGCCATATGTTCTGGTGGCACACACTATACATCTTTACTTCCTCTGTTTCTGCAGATTGAATTTTGTACATGTCAAAGGTGATGACATTTTCAACTGCAAATGGCAATTTTGGCATGTGCAGTTTATTTTCACTGTCTTGTAAAGTGTTGAAAATAGGAGGGGAGGAACTCCGAATGTGAAGCTGTGGTTTTAAAAGTAATTTCCTTAATATGAATCACACCTGTGATGATTTAAAAAAAAAATTTAAAATGAACTATTCCAGTGAAGAGTCTAGAACATGGTTTAGCTTTCACCAGTTTAATTGTCATGTGAATAGAGAGTTAGAACACATCTTGCCCTACAGCACACCTCTTTCTGAGGCTTGCCGGGCATCTTCTCAAAAAAGAATCAAAAATGTGGATTTGGTACACATTCAAGCAAATGTGGGTGTGTATAAATGAAGGTGTTCAATGTAGGTGCTTGAACCACCTCTGATGGCAGGCTGTTCCAGACCTTGGGGGCTCAGACAGTAAAGAAATTCTTCCTTATGTCCAGCCTGAAACGGTCTCACAGTAGTTTATGACCGTTCGACCTTGTCATCCGGTGGGGCACTCTGGTAAACAAACGTTCCCCCAGATACTGGTGGTCACCCCGATAAACTTATAAATGGCCATCAGATCACCCCTGAGCCTGCGCTTTTCCAGGCTAAAGAGCCCCATGGCTCTCAGCCTGTCATCGTAAGGTCTGTTTTCCTGACCTCTGATCATGCGCATGGCTCTTCTCTGGACTCTCTCAAGCTTCTCCACATCCTTTTTCAATTGTGGACCCCAAAACTGGATGCAGTACTCCAGCTGTGGCCTCACCAAGGCTGAGTACAATGGAGAATAACATCCCGAGATTTGCTTGAGAAGCATCTGTGGATCCAAGCCAGCGTTTTGCCTGCTTTACTAGCCACAGCATCTCATTGAAGGCTCACGTTCATCTTATGGTCAATCATGACCCCCAAGTCCCTTTCATCCATAGTGCTAGCCAGCGTATCCCTGCCAATCTTATAAGGATGCTGCAGGTTTTTCCTCCCAAGGTGGAGAACCATGCATTTTTTTATGTTAAACACCATCAGGTTCTCATTCGCCCATTTCCTAAGCCTGACAAGGTCAGCCTGGATCACCCTCCTGTCCTCAGGTGTGGATGCTTTACCCCAGAGTTTGGTGTCATCAGTGAACTTGGCCAGTCTTCTTCTTATACCAATGTCCACATCATTAATGAAGATGTTAAATAGTATGGGCCCAAGG
>NW_017729025.1:84570386-84574681 GCF_001723915.1 Gavialis gangeticus | reverse complement strand
CCCCCCCAAATTTTTGTGATTTCCCCCCCCCCCCCATAGTCTTCTCCTAGTGCCACCGCCACCACCTGCCCCAAGCACAGTCCCCATGCTCCGGGAAGAGCCCAGCACTGCCCCAGCCCCTGTCCCACTCCCTCCCTCACCTAACAGGGGTCTTGATCTGCACCCCCACGCCCCTTCCCTCCCCCATCCCCATTCACCACAACAGACTTACCAGCTGCACAGAGCTGTATCAGATATTGGATCGGTATCAGCCAATATGCCTCTTTAAAAATCAGTTACTGGTATTGGCCCCAAAATTCTCTATCTGTGCGCCTCTATGCACAACCTTACCAACACATTTTAATAAAAGCCTTGCAAAGGTGAAAATGTAGTCAGGGAAGATCAGCTACCCACTTCTGGAATGAGAAAAGCTTGCATTCTTAAATTGTGTGCACTTTCAAAATGGGCTTTCTTTTAGAAAAATCTTTCTCCTGCTGTGATGAAGGAGCCCTGAGACTATTTGGCCTGACATTGATCTTGCTGTGATTTAAGGAACTTGTGTAAATGTAGAGTGGTCTAATGCAGCGTTTCCCAACCTTTTTTTGCCCCATGGCACACTTTCCTAAATAAAAAAAGCACTGTGGCATACTGGATGTCGGGGGGGGAAGGGGTGTTGGGTCGCAACCAACTGGACACCAACTGGGGGGAGGGTGCACAGCCAGCTGGATGGCATTTTGGGCTGGAGCCACGCCCCCTCCCTGGCTGGAGCTACACTCCCCGTCTGTTTGTGTCCGCAGCAGCAACAAGTAGGGGGGCATGGCTCCAGCCCAAAATGCCATGGCACACCTGGATGTGCCTGACAATGCACTGTTTTGGGAGTAATATTTTCTTGCTGTCATATTTAAAGAATTGATCCATTCAATTAAAAAAAAAAAAATTAAAACCCAGTTCCATCCTCTGTTTAATAAACCTGATGAGATGTGACTGCTGTGTTGAATTTCATGCTTACATGTTTCCTTGTTGCTTTCACATATATCTTGAGTTCCTAGTCACGACCTCTAGACAGTTTCCTATTGGAAAGCAATGAAAAGTTTGCTACTTGCACCTGGCAGCTTGAAAGCATAGTAATGGATGACTCAATAAATAACA
This sequence comes from Gavialis gangeticus, assembly GCF_001723915.1. Lineage (NCBI taxonomy): Eukaryota > Metazoa > Chordata > Crocodylia > Gavialidae > Gavialis > Gavialis gangeticus. The sequence continues at coordinate 84,573,553 of NW_017729025.1, read as the reverse complement.
ATACATCTACTGAAGTTAAAAAATTGGCAAATAGTTCCAACTGCAATATGGCTGTGGATATTCCTGCCTAAAGAGGCATTATTTCAAGAAAAATGAAGCAAATGATATGGGTATGCTGTTCATCCCTTTTAATCCCCCCCACCTCGTTCCCCTCTGCTTTTTACTTATATGGCTTCAGGGTCAGTGAGGGAAAGCGAACAGAGAATGAAGATCTAAAAACTTTTTGCTTCTGTCAAGGTAGCTGTATGAAATGCTTGGATGACTGAATTCATAAGTAGTGTAAAAATCTTATACTGTGGAAGTGGAAAGATCTGAAGACATAATATTAGAGTTTAGCTGTGAGCTTCCTACATATTGCCAGTGCTTAAATGTTGCTGAATGGCAGAATGAATTGCAGGTTCTGTTCAGCTTTCCTGACAACAGTTTTTGTGATCTGACTTTCCCTTCCTCAGTTTTATTTTCTTCTTGGGGAGGAGTCTGGATTTTGTGGAGTGGAGAACTGTTTCAGTTCATGTCTGCTACAGGCACTCAGCAGGATGAGTCATATAGACCAAACCCAATGCCACATCATAAATGAATTACTCTTTCTGTAAATTATGAATCACTCCTGAAGGATGTACTTTGTAAAGATGTATGACAAACTGTACTGAACATACAGGTTGTCATGAGTGGACTGGGTTGGTACTAGGCTACCAGTTGTACTTAACTGTTTGTACGGACTTTTTAAAATAAAACATTGGAAAGCTTAGAGCAAAAGCTATGTCCCAAAGTAGTCTTTAGTTTAGCTACTCATTTTTCTCTATTATGACCCCCCTCATCCATAAAACTGTTGTCAGAACAGGTTGAGATCTTATGAATTTGATTTCTTAATTTGCTGTGTCAGGGTTACTTCCAAATACTGTGGTGCAGTCCATTTTTATTTAAAGTATTCCTTACCTCACAACCAGAAAAACTGAGAATAGGGTTAGCAATTGAGTTTAGAAGTCAAACCTTTATCTCAGTTTTACTGCCAGCTCATATTGTAAACAATCTTTTAATAAAGTGCTATCACCTGATGTATTCTCTCTCCAGGCTATGACTTCTGTCAGGTCCTCCAGTGGTTCGGTGAACGAGTAGACCGCATTATCCTCCTCTTTGATGCCCATAAACTGGATATTTCTGATGAGTTTTCAGAGGCCATTAAGTCATTCCGAGGCCAGGATGACAAGATTCGGGTGGTGCTTAACAAAGCTGACCAAGTTGATACACAACAGTTGATGAGGGTCTATGGTGCACTCATGTGGTCCTTGGGAAAAGTGATTAACACTCCTGAGGTGTTGCGAGTCTACATCGGTTCTTTTTGGGCCCAACCTCTTCAAAACACTGAAAATCGGAGGCTCTTTGAAGTAGAGGCCCAAGATCTCTTCCATGACATTCAGAGTCTTCCACAGAAGGCAGCTGTGCGAAAACTCAATGATCTCATCAAGAGGGCAAGACTTGCAAAGGTAAGATGCAAATAAAACCATTTTTTTTTAATAAGGATTCCCTTCTACTTGTTTGACTTTTTTTCTCTCTCTCTCTCCCCTCCCTCTTTCTCTTTCTCTCCAAAAACCTGGTGTTCTCTGGAAAGAAAAAGAAACTTAAGTCTACTATATACTCTTGTACAGGCTGTATTTTTGGTTGACTCTGCCTTTAGAAGTCGCACTTTCTTCGGTAAGGAGTTTTAATGCTGCTTTCTGAAGATAACTAAACAGCTAGTAGCCAGAGAGATGATGAAGAAAACACAGGATGTCCCTTCAGCAAACTGACACTTTCACTATCTTCATAACAGATGTCAGAGTTCAGACACAATATTTATCTGTGCATGTCCCCTCCCCTCTCACCTATATGCCCACTTACACACATTTTAAGGGCATATAACACTATTGGTTAATACTAGCACTATGGCTAACCGATATTGCTATTATTAAGCAACTTCCCCTAAAACTGCACATGCTGCATATGTTGTAGTGTTTAAAAAGTAGCACAGCTGCTACAGCAAAACTTGCATTCATTCACTTAGCAAAATGGCTCCCATATCATTTTTCCACGTTCCAGTCAAACAAAAAATCTCTCCATATTAAACCTGCTTTATCATCAGTCCAAATCTCCTAGATAGAAGGTAATATGAGCTTAGTGTCCATGTCCAGAAGAAATTCCAGTGTCTGACACATCAGGGAGGAAGAGAGTTGTAAGAGACCTTTTTTTGGAGGGCCAGGGTAGTCGTCTCTGTTTTCAGTTAGGGAAAATTGTATTTGCATGTGCAACCCAGGTAACTGGGCAGGCTACAAGAGCCACCTGATTTTATGTATAACCTAGTTTGCCTGAGTAAATACTGAGATTTTGTGCATGTATACCAGGGGTGGGCAATTATTTCGGGTGGAGGGTTGCTTACCGAGTTTTGGCAAGCCATCAAGGACCTCATGACAGGTAGCCAGGGCAGATAAATATTAATTTTCTAAATTTTTTAGGGGCCCCACGGGCTGGATAGAATGGCCTGGTGGGCCACATTTTGCCCACCTCTGATGTATACAGATGTATTTCAGAACTTTGTGGCTGTGATCAGTGCTGCCTATTGAACATGCATGTATAAATGTTGGTAAACTTCTAATTAAACCAGCATCTGCTTATTTGTAAAGCCTTCTGAATCCTCATCAAATTTTGTTTATGAATTTTAAAAGCCTTCTGATAATTACTTACACTAGTCTTCATGAGTAAGCTGCTTAACGCCTATTTAATACCTGTCTTCTGCTATACACCTTTCATACCTTGAGACAAACTGAATTGATTGGGTGTGAATTGATGGGTCTCTAATGGTTTCTTTAAATAGTTCCTTCATAAACTGCTTTCATTATCTAACATGGCAAGGCCAGTCAGAGTAATAGCAAAAAAAATGCATCTGAATTCTATTCTTTTGCATAACTCTGGGGACCGTTGAGTAATCATAGAATCAATGAGTTGGAAGGGACCTAGACAGATCATCGAGTCCGACCCCCTGCCATGGGCAGGAAGGAGCACTGGGGGTGGGAGGGGTAATAAGACCCCAGCCACGTGCCTCTCCAGTCTCCTCTTGAAGATTTCAAGGAAAGGTGAGAGCACCACCTCTCTGGGAAGCCCATTCCAGGCTCTGGCCACCCTTACAGTGAAGT
>NW_017729025.1:84568292-84569891 GCF_001723915.1 Gavialis gangeticus | reverse complement strand
CCAACTGCCCTGCCCTGCCCTGCCCTGCCCTGCCCCGTAGGGGTCCAATGTTACCCCGAGACTACTTCTTGCTACCTGTATACTTGAAGAAGGACTTTTTGTTATCCTTAATCCCAGAAGCTAATCTAAGCTCCAGTGCTGCTTTAGCCTCCCTTACCAAATCCCTACAAGCTCGGGTCAGAGAGGTGTACTCCTCCTTTGTCCCTGCCCCCTGCTTCCACCGCCAGTACACTTTTTTTCTTTGCCCTCAGGCCAGCCTGGATATCCGTGCTCAGCCCTGAAGATTTCTTGGACCTTTTTCCCGCCTTCCTATGCAGTGGAATAATCAGTGTTGGGCACCTATTAGGCAGGCCAGCCTGGCCTACTTACCTAGTTGCCTCTACCTGCTTGGACTGTCAGACTAGTAGCCCTATCCCAGCTAATGAACCAGCTGGCCACTGGGGAGAACAGCCTACCCATTTAGTTCCACCTATAGAAGCAGGTCAGTCAACAGTTCTTCTGAATGCCTGTTTTGGTATGGCTCTGATCCTGTACTCCTGAGTCTTCTCTGTTCCTGGACTCTGGCATTTTGGATATTCACCTTGGATCTGGTAACTTGGCCACTGACTCTTTATTCACCCTGATTCTGGTTCTAACGCCTGATATATGCTGGCTCTGTGTCTGACTTGGCTCTGGCTTCTGGTATACCCAGACTTTGTCTCTATTTCCCAGTTGGTTCTGACTTTGGCACTGGCTTCTAATTCTGGAATCTTGATTTGCGCTCCATCCCTGATTTTCTCTTTGGATCTGGTAACTTGGTTGATTCCCATGACCTCCTGACTCAGCTTGGGGTTTGGCTCCTATCCTTCCTCTCTGGCCTCCTATCATTCCCCTGCATTCCCCAGCAGGAATATACATTTTGTCTAAGTCACCAGGAAAGAATGATAAAGCAGTTCAGATCTCCCTAGGATGTGCCCCAGGAGATGACATAGATGATTGCACAGCGAAGATGCCTTAACTTAGACAAGGCATTTCAGTGAGATTTACTGGGATGCTTTGGCCTGAAAGTCAGTCCTTTAAGCCAACTGTACAGTGAGGATATACTGTACATGTACCCCTAGCATCTTCCAACTGAGCTAGCGTCCATGACTTCAAAAAAGCCTTCGATCTGGTATCCCATGATCACCTCTTGATGAAACTGGCCAGTTGTGGCCTTGGGTCCACCACGGTCCGTTGGCTGGGAAATTGGCTCCATGGTCAGACCCAGAGGGTAGTAATTGATGGAAGTCACTCATCATGGTGTCCTGTGACCAGTGGGGTCCCCCAAGGCTCTGTCCTTAGACCCATATTGTTCAACATCTTCATTAATGAGGTGGACATTGGAGTCAGGAGCAGACTGGCCAAGTTCGCCAGTAACACCAAACTTTGGGGCAAAGCATCCATGCCAGAAGACAGGCGGGTGATCCAGGCTGACCTGGACAAGCTCAGCAAATGAGCGGACGAGAACCTGATGGTGTTTAATACCGAAAAATGCAAGGTTCTCCACCTTGGGGGAAAAAACCTGCAGCATCCTGATAGGCTCGGCAGTGCTACGCTGGCTAGCACTACGGAAGAAAGAGA
>NW_017729025.1:84567916-84568267 GCF_001723915.1 Gavialis gangeticus | reverse complement strand
GCAGTGCTACGCTGGCTAGCACTATGGAAGAAAGAGACTTGGGGGTCATCATTGACCACAAGATGAACATGAGCCTGCATTGTGATGCTGTGGTTATTAAAGCAACCAAAACGTTGGCTTGTATCCATAGATGCTTCTCAAGCAAATCCCAGGATCTCCTTCTCTCCCTGTACTCAGCCTTGGTGAGGCCGCAGCTGGAGTGTTGTGTCCAGTTTTGGGCTCCACAATTGAAAAAGGATGTGGAGAAACTTGAGAGAGTCCAGAGAACAGCCATGCGCATGATCAGAGGTCAGGAAAACAGACCTTACAATGACAGGCTGAGAGCCATGGGGCTCTTTAGCCTGGAAAAGC
>NW_017729025.1:84550009-84567391 GCF_001723915.1 Gavialis gangeticus | reverse complement strand
TCGGAGGTGGTTCAAGCACCTACATTGAACAGCTTCAAGAGCAAATTGGATGCTTATCTTGCTGGGATCCTATGACCCCAGCTGATTTCCTGCCCTTTAGGCGGGGGGCTGGACTCGATGATCTTCCAAGGTCCCTTCTAGCCCTAATGTCTATGAAATCTATGACCCCCTTTGGGCAACATGCTGCATGCAGCTTGAAAAATACCTTTCATCGTAGAAGTAGTTGTCTTGGTAAGGCAGCAGTCTGGAGCCAGTGGACTGGAGAAATGTAAAATAGTGGTGTCTCCTGCAACTGTGGAATTGGGCTAGCATGTGCAGCTCTGTAGTGAATTTACTATTGAAAATGGTCTGTATCTAGGGGTTAAACCATGTAAAGTTATGAAACACCGTCGTGAACACTGGTTCTAATTTAGAATCCCTTAATAAAAACTGTCTACCATCTTGTCTCTTCTCTTTTTGCTGTGACAAGGACCAGGCATCACCTTGACTGTTTTTCTTTCCTTTTAAAGGATGCAACAGGGTAACAATTATATATGGGAGTTCAACAGCTAATGAAATCGGCCAATGTAATTCCTTGCCAGAAAGGTAATTACAGCAAAAGCAGTGTTATCCAGCACTGTATCAACCACAAAGCTCCACCAGCCGGCATCCAAGGGACATGGCAAAAGCAAAACCGGAAGTCCCATTTCCGGTTTTGCTGCCACAAGCCAAGTTCTTCTTTTTCCTCACTTCGGCCTGTGGCCCAGGGCAAAGCAACCTGCGCGGGGCCCCCTCCCCGTCCCCCAGCATACCGACGCCAGGGAGTGCACCGGATGGTGCATATTTGATTAACTGGCATCCCCCATTTCCAGGAGATGCCAGATAACAAAGCTTTTGCTGTAATAGTCAGTGGGCACATCTATATCAGATGCTAGACTAATTCTACTACGCATTACTGCAGAAGGGAAAAACCATGCTAATGTGCAGTAGAATTAGTCTATTGTGCATTAGTGTTACAAAAAAAAAATGCATTGGTGCTACTGTACAGTAGCTCTGGTTATGGTGCATTAAGTTGGTACCTGTTGTTAGAGTTATTAAACTTAATGAGTTGTAATTACAGAGCATTAGTGAACATGTAGACACTCCCAGTGACTTCTGGCTTTCTAATTCCAGGGACCTATTTTGAGTATGTTCCCTTTATGGAAAGTGCACCAGCACTATGTGGTAGGTCACAAACTGATTAAAACACACACCCACACAGTGTAGGCTGAAGGAAAATAGTTAATCTCAGAACCTGACTTGAACTTACAGATTCCTGTGTTGGCTACCAAAGACCTTTTGGAGCACATGGGAGCAGCACAGAACATCCTGTTCTGGTCTCATCCTCTCGCCTTTTGGCATGCGTAGGCCAAGCATGCCAGCAGCTGCGAGGACACTGGCAGCATGAGTTCTACATCACCCCACACCTCTCTTCCCCGAAGTGTTAGAAACTGGGGTATGACCAGTCAGGGAAGGTTATCAGGTACGTGGGCAGAGTTCATGGGACAGGTTCACAGGGAACTGGGAGGCTGAAGATCAAGTCAGGGGAAATAGTAGTCAATGCCGAGGTCAGGGTGAGCCAGGCATCCAAACTGGAACCAGTGCCAAGTCAGGGTGAGCCAGAGGTGAGTTGAGATAAGCCAAGGTTCAGAGCTGGAGTCAGAATCAGAAGCCAGAGCCAAGCCAGGGTGAGCTGAGTCAGGGCCAGAGATCCAAGTAGTAAAGAAAGGAAAGCCAGGAACAAGTACCTAAGTCTTTGTCTGGACAGAGTATTGTAGCCTGGGTCTGGCTTTTAAGGGCTGGAATGAGTGCAGCCTTAGGATGGCCTCTAGTGGGGGCAATCACTGCAGTTCTCCTAATTGCCTCACTAGAACCAGCTGGGCTCAGGGCACTGATCTGAGTTTGCCGGGTTGCTTCCTCTGTAGCCTCAGGGGATGAATTGCCTTGATTCTCTGATTGGGACTGGCTGGGCACAGGGCTCTGATCTGACCTTATTGTAACATGCAGCTTTCCTTTGTTAGAGGTTCAACAGTAAAGCAAAAGAAGTTAAAAGTTCTCCCCTTCCTCCCCCTCCCAAAAACAGGAAATAATTCAAATCAAATTAACCTAATCAGGTGAAATTCATAGATATGAGGGTCGGAAGGGACCTTAACAGAACATAGAGTCTGACCCCCCTGCCCAGGTAGGAAAGAGTGCTGGGATGAGATGACCCTAGCCAGATGCCTATCCAGCCTTCTCTTAAAGACCCCCAAGGTAAGGGAGAGCACCACCTCCCTTGGAAGCCCATTCCAAATTTTGGCCACCGTTACTGTGAAGAAGTTTTTCCCGATATCTAGCCTAAATCCGCTCTCTGTCAATTTGTGACCATTGTTCCTCGAAAGGAAAATTGTAGCTATTTTTTTTTTATTCCAGCAACATTAAAATGCAGATTATAGTGTTTTGAGGTTTGCCTACATAGTGTGAATTTTAAACCACAGCAATTATCCTGATATATATGGACATTCTTGTTCCAGTATGAGAGGAACTTTTCCACTTGAGTGTTGTTTGGCAAGGGATTCCAGTGTGGTTGACTCCTACACTGGAATAAGAAGCTGTCTCTGAGGCTTATACTAATTGAATTATATTGCTTTTTTAAAACTGTACTGTATAATTATACTGGTAAAACAATCCTGGGTGACCTAACCCTAATTGAAATCTTTCTGAGGTGTGGAAAATAGGTAGACAGAGCACATTAATGTTGCCTACTGTGTCTCAGCAAAGAAATATGCCATTTTGGCATCATGACGTCCTGATGTTTATTTCTTAAAATCTTAGGATTTTTTTTTCTGATCTCATCTGAACCACTTCCAAAGTAGCTGGATAACATCTTATTTAACACAAATTCTGTTTAATCTGTATTCAGATGTGGGTGCAAGTAAATGAAGAAAATATGGAAAGTATAGTCAAGCTTCTCGAAGTAGAATTTTTAAACATGAAACTAGTTTTTTCATGGAATGCGCTAAGTTGACAGCCATGAGAATGGAAGTCAACTGCTTATCCCTAAGACAGGCAATAATCTAATCCTGTTTATATAAAATTTAAGGTAGAATAGCTGTTACATGATTTCTTAGGCAAAACTTCAGTCATCTTTGAACAAAATTGCTGTGATGTTTGTTGGTTCCATTTCTCCCTCGCTTCTTTGCCTGTCTTGAAGGTTGGAGCAGACCCAAAAATAAAACAGAAACATGTCAACCGGTTGTCAAATTCTGGGCTTTATCTTTTCTTTGGAGCATCAGCTCAAAGTCACGTGCGGTTTAGGTCATAGTTATAAAGTACTCTGAAGATGGAAAGTTCATATCTCTACAAACACGGGATTATTTGCAGCAGTTTAACTGGTAGGACTAATGGCTAGAGTATAGTTTCAATACGGACAAGTGCAGGGTGCTGCACTTGGGCAGTAGGAACCAGCAGCGCACTTACACAATGGGGAACTCCCTACTTGAGAGCACGGAGGCAGAAAGAGATCTTGGAGTCATTATTGACTCCAAGATGAACATGGGCCGACAATGCGAGGTCATGGTTGACAGGGCTAACCGGACCTTATCGTGCATCCACAGGTGCATCTCGAGTAGAGCCAAGGAGGTGATCCTCCCCCTCTATGCGACGCTGGTCAGGCCACAGCTGGAGTATTGTGTCCAGTTCTGTGCGCCCCATTTCAAGAGGGATGTGGACAACATGGAGAGGGTCCAGAGGAGGGCCACCCGCATGATCCGGGGACAACAGGGCAGACCCTACAGTGAGAGACTGCGGGACCTGAACCTATTCAGCCTCCACAAGAGAAGGCTGAGGGGGGACCTGGTGACCGTCTATAAACTCACTAGGGGGGACCAGAAGGGTTTGGGGGAGACGCTGTTTCCCCTAGCGCCCGCTGGCATAACAAGGAGTAATGGGCACAAGTTGATGGAGAGGAGGTATAGATTGGACATCCGCAAAAACTACTTCACAGTTAGGGCGGCTAGGAGCTGGAACCAACTTCCAAGGGAAGTGGTGCTGGCCCCTACCCTGGGGGTCTTTAAGAAGAGGCTGGTTGCCTACCTGGCTGGACTCATTTGAGTCCCGTTTTTGTTTTGGGGTTTTGTTGTTCTCCTGCCCTGGCGGGGGGTCGGGCTAGAAGATCTACTAGGTCCCTTCCGACCCTAAATCTATGAATCTATAGTGACTTGTGCCTTTTGAACTTTCATGTCCATATTTTCTTTTTCCTAGAAGCCTTACTATATGCTTGAAATCCATTTAATCTGTTGGGAGTCTTAAAAATGGGTAGGATTCTAAACATGGCTTTCCCAAATTATCCTTTCATATCTTTCAGCAATACTTGAACTCTTATACAGAAGGCTGCTTTCGAATTTTCCCCTCCATTCCTGCCTCTATTAAGAAGTGTTAAAAACCAAGAATGGTTGCACCCTACAACTTGTGAGCATGGTCTTTGCAGGGTCAGAATCTAAGGCTGCAAGCGGACAATGATTTTGTGCCACCATAAAAGTATTTATGGTTATACAAAGCCAAGTAAATGGATGTCATAGCTCTTCGTTGCTCCACATGTTTAAATTTTGTGGTGGCAATGAACATAGTAATAATTTGTGTCTCCTTTTCGTGGCTGATATCTATATAACTCTCCACCCCCCACCCCTCCGCAAGAACTCCCCCAACTTCATGGGCCCAATCCTGTGGGAAGAGGGCCCGGGCTGCTTCACCCTGGTACAGGGTCCATGATCAGGGGTGGGGAAACCTTCTAGTTGCAAACATACTCCTCTATGTCAGGGCAGGGGCTGAATTCCCTTGCAGGGCATTCCCCTGGTGAGTCAAGGGAGAAAAGCGTGGGGCTGTGGCACACCTATCATGCTACTGCACTCCTGGTCTGGGCACATTGTGCAAGTGCAGAGCAGGGGACCCCTATGGGGATTCCCTCAGTGCACCCATTCTTCAGATGTGGGGGGGAACCCTTTCAGAAAATTTCATCCACTTGCAAATGCACATCCCAAGTCAGGACACAACACCTAGGGCCCTTTTCCCACAGAATTGGGCCTCATAAACCCTGAGAGGGCAGGCAACCCAAAGTTCCAGGGACATCTATAGATGTCAGTGAAGCAGATCAGCTGTGCCATGACGTGCAGCGCAGCTAGTCACATTCTGAAGAGGGCATCTGTTTCTAGATTTGTGAGCCGTGTATAGATCACTACAGTGTAGGGCTGAAGAAATGCCTTTCATTTTATGGTGAAATGCCCCTGCTTTTCTCCTTTGCCTTTTCAGGAGCAGTTGACACATGTTGTTATTAAAGTATGATAAGTGCTCTTGTCATCTTCTAGTGGCTGCATAAATATAGAAACAGCTTAGTCTCTCTTTTGCAAGTGACACACATTCCTATTTATTCACTCACTCCACTCTGATAACCCTATCATTTACCATGCCTAGATTATTTAAAGGACATTTTCCCTCCTCTTCCCAAATTGCTGTTTGTAGCAAGGCAGAGGGAGCTTATTTTAGTAAAAACTAAAAATGGGGTGCAAGAGGCACAAAGACTGCCCACACCGAACAATGTTTAAGGATCAGTAACTCTCTCCATTCCCCATTCACTCTCACTTTTGGCACTGATAGACCAAGCACAGTGTTCTTCCTTTTTATTACAGTGAACTCTGATTCAGTTAGTCTTCAAGGTGCAAATCTATCCTGGTTTCTCTGTGGAGTAAGTCACCACTGTTCCAGTTTCTGAGCAATGCCCTCTCTTCTGCCTCCCAATTATTGTGATAATAATATGTATTATTAATTATATCCTGATAATTGTGCACTACCAGATAATTTGCTATTATTCCCATTTCCCTTAGAGGAACAAATCAACCAGAGTTCACTGTAATTGCACCTGATTTTTCAACCATATTTTTATGAAGATTTTTAAGGGCATATGTAGTTTTAATTAAGCTCTCAGGAGTGAGCAAACAAACATTCATTGTCTAGCACATGTTTCTTCAAACTCAGAAATATAAGATGCGTAAAATTCGCTAGCAGTAGAGTAGCTTCTCAGCTCAGTAATTTGATTCTCAACCAGGGTACCATGAGATCTTTTAAAGGGTGCCACAGACCGCCATGCAATGTTAGCATTGTTAGGTGCGCAGACATGATTCACGAGATAAAACCAAGAGGTTTTAAATAAGAATACATAATATTAAAACCATTCTGAGCTGTTGGGGCCTTTGAGTTCTTTGCCACACACAAGTTGCTCTATTATTTTTCTGCACTCAAAAATGAGTGAAAACAAAGAACTGGTATTTTCTGAGGAGTGCCATGAGTCTAACAAGAGGTGCCCTGAGTCCAAAAAGGTTGAGAACCACTGATCTGTTTTTATGGACTCGTTCAATAAATAATGGTTGATGCATTTTATTTTAAAGATGTGTTTGTACACAGCTAACGTTTTTGTTTTCCTTTTAATGAAAAAATAGTCTAGACTCTGTAGCTAATGTCAGAACTCATTAATTTCTTCTAGGTCCATGCTTATATCATCAGCCACCTTAAAAAGGAAATGCCATCTGTTTTTGGAAAAGAGAACAAGAAGAAGGAGCTGATCAGCAGACTACCTGAGATCTATGTAGAACTGCAACGAGAGTACCAAATTTCACAAGGGGATTTCCCAGAGGTCAAGAAAATGCAGGTATAGTACTAACATAGAGCTGTGCCCTAATTATCAATTGGCGACCTCCTGCAAATGGTTAAAAAAAAAAATGACACAATCTTCCATAAAGCTCACTTGAGGGTAGGTTCTGCTGACAGTGGCAAAAGGTTGGCAGAGGTCAGTCGTGATTGTTGAGGGCTGTCTTGCTGTAAATTTAAGATTTACAGTCATAACAATATAACAAAAATGATGGATTACTACCTCAGAGTACCTTTAGCTGACAATGTGTTATAGATTAAAAACATATATCACTGTATGGAATCAGAGTTGCCATTCATTTAGCCCAAGGCTATCCAGCTTCTAAGCTCCTGGGGGCTACACGCTGTGACAGGGAGCCATCTTAGGGCCAGGTCAACACTGGCCCACCCACCTGTCTAGGGGCAGTTTACTCTGCCTTGCCTGCTACAACTTGACGAATAAGTAACTGGTGTAAAATATGGGAGGGTGCCCATTTTATGCTGCAGTGCCAAGAGCATTATACATGGCTGACCTTTCCTATACTTTGCCCCACGCCTCTCAGATGGCATCATAAGATGGTAACAGCTCTGGCCTGTGGCCAGGCCAAACTCTGCTCCTTGCTATGCCTCTAGCATTCTACCTGGTACACTACCCTAACACTCTGCCCTTCACAGGGCCTCAGGCACACTGCCCCTCCCTGGGCCACTCAACCTGCCCTACTCCATACGGCCCCTTCAGGTCCCCCTTGGGCCCTACTCTACATAGCCCTTCAGGCTTTCTTACTCCCACTCTGGCCAGTCCACATGCAGCCCATCAGGCCACCCTCACACAGACCCTACTCTACGTGATCACCAGCCTTATGCCTTACACTGGGCTGAACTCTGCCACTAGCCCCTCTCTGGGCCACTCTTAGGTTCACATCCTTATGGGGTTGGTCCATGTGCTGCCCTTCGGGCCACTTCTGCAGCCCTACTCAACACACCCCAGGTGCAGCCCTTCAGGTGGCCCCTGCAACCCTCCTCTATAACCCTTATGCACAGTTCTTCAGGCCATCACCACACACCCTACTCTGTGTGGGCCACCACACGTTTCTGCCCCTCACTAGGGCCACTCTCTCTGCCCCTTCTCTGGAGCCTCCAAGGTCTTACACTCCATGGGGCTCAGGTGTCTACAGATATGACCTGTCCCTACCCCGTGCCTGTCCCTACCACAGGTAACCCACCAAGATGTGGGGACTGAGGCTTTAAGGCACCTCTTACTTTGTCTTTCACTGGGGAGGTAATTGGCCTGGTATTTCCTGGGAACTACCCCACCATGGGCAGACCCACCAGACCATCCTCCCCAGCAGGGTGTAGCTTTTGGTCATGCCCCAGGACCAGGAGCCTCCTGGCATCCCCATAGCTTTTGCCCTTACCTTCAGGGATGTTCCATGAACAGCAGCTCAGCCAGGCAGTGTTTTTTCCAGCTGGTTGTAGCCTAAAGGCAGGTAATCCCTACATGGATCAAAGGGGGCAAGAGGGCGCAAAGGCCTCCATGGCTTACCAAAAGCATCCGGAAACGTCTCCAAGCTAAAAAGGAGGCGTACACCCATTAGAAGGGAGGGGCCATCACCAGAGAGGACTATACCTTGGTAGCTCGGCGCTGTAGGGGGGTGGTCAGGAAGGCCAAGGCAGAGATGGAACTGGGACTAGCTACCCAGATCAAGGACAACAAGAAGTCCTGTTTTAAATACATAGGGGGTAAAAAGAAGGTACCGGGTAATGTGGGGTCTCTGCAGGACATGCTAGGAACTCTGGTCGTCGCACCAGACAGCAAAGCTAACCTATTTAACAATTTCTTTGCCTCCATTTTTCTGAGTAGGGACCTGGTCATCCCCCACACTGGGACCCCAGTAGGCCCCATGGGAGACACACCCAGGCCTAGGGTCAGCAAGGACCTAGTCGGGGAACTTATGGAAGGACTGGATGTATTTAAATCAGCAGGTCCTGATGATCTCCACCCCAGAGTGCTGAGGGAACTAGCAGAGGTTATTGCGGGACTTCTGGCACAGCTTTACAAGCACTCATGGTGCTCTGGCGATGTGCCGGAGGACTGGAAAAGGGCCAATGTGGTTCCCATTTTCAAAAAAGGGAGGAAGGAGGACCCAGGAAACTATAGGCCCATTAGTCTTACCTGGGGAAGCTTTTTGAGAAAATTATCCTGGCGCATGTCCACAAGGGACCAGCAGGGGAGACTATGCTTAGGGGTAACCAACATGGGTTCATTAGAGGCAGGTCCTGTCAGACCAACCTGGTGGCCTTCTATGACCAGGTCACCAAATCCCTGGATGCAGGTGTCGCGGTGGATATAGTCTTTCTGGACTTTAGGAAGGCCTTTGATATGGTCTCTCACCCCATTCTCATTAAAAAAAACTAGGAGACTGTGGTGTCAATGCCTGCACAGTCAAATGGGTCGCCAATTGGCTGGAGGGCCGCACCCAGAGAGTGGTGGTGGACGGGTCTTATTCGACCTGGAGGGATATGGGCAGTGGGGTTCCGCAGGGCTTGATCCTCGGGCCCGCACTGTTCAACATCTTCTTCAGCGACTTGGACAAAGGGGTAAAATGCACCCTGTTCAAATTTGCAGATGACACTAAGATGTGGGGAGAAGTGGGCACGCTAGAAGGAAGGAATAGGCTGCAGTCAGATCTGGACAGGCTACAGGGGTGGGTGGAAGAGAACAGGATGGGTTTCAACACTGACAAGTGCAGGGTACTGCACCGGGGGGGGAAGAACCAGCAGCATACCTACAGGCTGGGGAACTCCCTTCTCATCAGTGCAGAGGCAGAGAAGGATCTTGGAGTCATTATTGAGGCCACTATGAACATGGGCTGACAGTGTGGGGACGTGGTCAGGAAGGCCAACCGTACCTTGTCATGCATCCACAGATGCATCTCAGGCAGATCCAAGGAGGTGATCCTCCCCATCTATAAGACACTGGTCAGACCACAGCTGGAGTACTGCATCCAGTTCTGGGCACCGCACTTCAAGAGGGATGTGGACAACATGGAGAGGGTCCAGAGGAGGGCCACTTGCATGATCAGGGGGCAGCAGGGCAGGTGCTATAAGGAGAGGCTACGGGACCTGAACCTGTTCAGCCTCCACAAGAGAAGACCGAGGGGGGATCTAGTGGCCATTTACAAACTAGTCAGAGGGGACCAGCAGGCACTAGAGGAGTCCCTGTTCCCCCGAGCGCTACCAGGAGTGACTAGAAATAACAGTCACAAGCTGACAGAGGACAGATTCAGACTAGACATCAGGAGGCGCTACTTCACGGTCAGGGCAGCTAGGATCTGGAAACAACTTTCAAGAAAAGTGGTGCTGGCTCCTACCCTGGGGGTCTTTAAGAGGAGGCTAGATGAACACCTGGCCGGGGTCATTTGACCCCAGTACTCTTTCCTGCCATGGCAGGGGGTCAGACTTGATCTGCTCAGGTCCCTTCCGACCCTACAAACTATGAAACTGCTGCCTCAATCCTGAGGGCCTGGGTTTAAAATGGAGGCCGCTCATCCCCCTCCTCCTATCTCAGTGCTGTCCTGCAGTCGTGTGACCGGCTCATTATGCTAGCTTACACCTGCCAGCTACCCTGTTGCCTGCTCTGCCCCTTGAAGTGGCAGGCACCAAAGGTGCTCTACCATGCACACCATAGGCGTTTTTCTGTCTTCCCTCAACTGCAACCCAAGCAATTCCTTCCTTCCCTGCCCCCAGCTGCAACATGCACCTGTGCAATTCCTTCCCAGCTGCATGATCTCTCTCTACCCCCACTGCAGCGGGCACGTACTAAGTTTCCTGAATTGGAAGAAATTGGTTGCTTTCTGTTTAGGTTGGTCGTAAGCTGTTGAAGCACCATTGTGGCAGCATGAACTTTTCAGAATAATTTTCTTTCCCATTCTTTACATTTTATAATTTTTTATTTGATTAATTCACCACTCGTGCATTGAGCAGATATTTTCATCCATAATGATGGCCCAGCCTGTATTTTGAGTACATACAGGTCATTTAGAAATCAGCAAATTGTATGAGCGGTAAGGTGAGAAGAACAAAAGGCTTAGTTCAGGAGCTGAACAGTGGAGAGGTTGTTAATGATGAAGAGGTTTTAAAAGGGATTTATATGATGAAAACATGTTAAATATAGTCTCCCTCTGTGTTAACTGGTCACTGATGGTGGAGTTAAGGACCAAGTAAAGAAAAAAGTAAAACCTTTGAGCTGGGTTTGTAATTGTAATAAACTTCTCAACAGAACTTGTGAAAAAAATGGTATAATTCTCTCAGTTGTGCATATTTGCTGCCACCTGCTGTTACATGAGAAATCCTGTTGCAACATACTAACAGAAGGAATATTTCTGCTGGAGTAGCTACATCACTTTAACAAATGACATAAGCTAAGCTAGCAAATGCCCTTATTTCTTGGCATACTTGCATCTACCCTAAAGGGTTTTGCTGGCATGCGCATCTTGGTGAAGGGGGTGTTTTACAACCCATCTGTTGTGGGTGTACCAGCATCACTTTGTCATGCAGACCAGGCCTAAGTTGCCTCAGTTGTTAGCAAGAACATTGGTTACTAGCATTTTGCTATAGTAAGATGAGTACTATTTTAAAATCCGTCTTTTTAGTAGGTTCAGCCAACTGGAGGAGGTCCAAATATTTTTAAATACGTCCCATTAAAATAGGTGTCCCTCAGGAGCTAGGAGACTGTGCAGATGCATGAATTAACTCTAGACATTATTAATATTAGTATTGACTAGCAAGTAGTATAAATCATTATATTATTTTAAGGAAACTAGGTAAATAGCTGAAGATGCAGTAAACAGGAGGGGCTCCTAAGAGGGGCTGAGCAGCCTCCATTTTAAACCTAGGCCCTCAGGACTGAGGCAGCAGTTGCTTCAACCAGCTGGAAAAAACACTGCCTGGCTGAGCCACTGTTCATGGAACTTTCTTGGAGGTAAGGACAGAAGCTATGGGGATGCCAGGAGGCTCCTGGTCCTGGGGCATGACCAAAAGCTACACCTGGCTGGGGAGGATGGTCTGGTGGGTCTGCCCATGGTGGGGCAGTTCCCAGGAAATACCAGGCCAGTTGCCTCTCCAGTGAAAGACAAGTAAGAGGTGCCTTAAAGCCCCAGCCTCCACATCCTGGTGGGTTACCTGTGGTAGGGATAGGCACAGGGTAGTGATGTGGACTGGTAGGGACAGTTCACATCTGTGGACACGTGAGCCCCATGGAGTGTAAGACCCTGGAGGCTCTTTTTGTTGGAACTGCTTTCAATAAGATTTCTAAAGACAGAGGCCTTCATTTGAAGCAGGTACCACAACAAAGGTAGAGTAAGGAAAGTTTTTGTCAAGAAACTTTTGACATGTTTTGTTTATGTATGCGTGTTCTTCATTGGCAGGAACAACTGGAGGTTTGTGACTTCACCAAATTTCATTCTCTGAAACCAAAGCTGATTGAAGCGGTGGATAACATGTTGGCAAATAAAATTGCCTCTCTGATGAATCTAATCTCTCAGGAAGAAAACAGCATGCCTACACAGATGGTGCATGGTGGAGCATTTGATGGCACCATGGCGGGACCCTTTGACCATGGGTATGGGGAAGGTGCCAAGGAAGGAGCTGGTGAAGAAGAGTGGATTGTTGCCAAAGATAAACCTGTGTATGATGAGATCTTCTATACTCTGTCACCAGTCAATGGAAAAATCTCAGGGGTTAGTGCGAAGAAGGAAATGGTGACTTCCAAATTACCAAACAGTGTCCTGGGGAAAATCTGGAAACTTTCAGACTGTGATAATGATGGGATGTTGGATGATGAGGAGTTTGCATTGGCGAAGCATCTCATCAAGATTAAACTAGATGGGTATGAACTACCCAACAACTTGCCTCCACACCTGGTGCCACCATCACACAGGAAACCTTTGCAGATGTCAGAGTGAAAAATACAGGGAGGGGTGTTGATTAATCGAGGGAAATGCCTATCCAAATGAAAACAACCCAAATCTTTTCCAGTTGTATAGAACCACCAAGGCTCGAAATTTAGCTTTAGAGGCCATCCTTAAATCACAACCACATTCCATGCAAGTTACTGTAAGTAGCAGCATAGTAAAAGGGTTACCTGTATAATACCTCTGGCTGACCATAGAAATGTTTATCACAAGTGCCTTTTGTAGTGGCTTCCATACTTACATACTTGAGCTGAAAAAGCTTTCTTTGAGAATCAGTCCCTGCATAACTTACTCTGTCTACACCCCAAAAAAGCAGAAAAGGCCATACATAAAATCATCAAACTTCTGCCATATAACTAAGGCAGAAGTAGTAAAAAAAAATAGTTTGACTGCATGTCCTGTTTCTGATTCTAATGTTAATCCATGGGAGGGAAGTGTGTCAAGGAAATAACTTTTTATTTAAAAAAAAAAAAAGGGGAAAATTTTTGGCAAATTTTTTAAAATTTACCAGGGTTAATTTTAAAAAAATTGCCTAAACCTCCTCCCCTTTTTTTTTTTTTAAAAAAAAAAAAAAGGTGAGAAGTTTTAGTCAATATTTTTAAAATTTACCAGTGATTATTTTTAAAATCTGTAAAATATTAAAACAGCTGTTTAAAATCTGCTTCAACTGTCTGTTGTTAGACTGAACAGATGTCTTGCTTTGCTTTGTTTATAAAGCACACTGTCTCTAGTGTCCATTAGTTAAAAAGGGTTAGATCCACACTGAGTATGGGATTTCTGGGTTTTTTCTGTTTAACTGGTTTGCACAATACAAGTTATATTCTCCAAGGAAATCAGCGATATAAAATTCCTCAGGTTTTCAGGTGTGTAGGCTTGGCTCTCAGAAGGGCGGGAAGTCCAAATGTTTCAGCAGAAACAGAAGCCTCTTTTTGAGCTGAGAAGTGAGTTTTATGAACTTTTAGCATAGTCCGAGTGCATATAAGTTGACTTGATAAATTCTCTTCAGATTTTAGTTGACGGGCTGTTCCTAATTCTGGGTACCCCACTTAATTTCTTTTACTTCAATGAAGTTTTATATTGTCAGTAGGTAGCTGGTAAATGCAGAAAAGAGATTCCATTCTTTAGTATAGCATTGGATTTGAAAGACAAGCTCCTATGGGAGCTAAACTTCCACTGAAATCACAAGTTGTCTTTCTGCTCACTTTAGTGGAAGGTGTATTGGTTCTTTAGAGTATTATTAATAAATTGAAAAGAAAAAAACTGGGGAAGGAGCATAAATTCACCAGCATTTCAGTGTCCTTCAAGCAGTACAATGGAAGAAAACTGATCATACAGGTTATACACCATCAATTTTAACTGATCCCTGTTCAGTGCTTCAGAGGAAGGCAATTTCTCATCCCCATGAATTTCAGGATAGTTTTGGAGGGACAAAATCTTCCTGATGCCAAATTTGCCAACCAGTTCAGGTCTTTGTGCCTGAGCAGGACATGCCTTTTACTACCTTTACCATGGAATAACATGGGTATCAAAATAATGGTAATATTGAGCATTTTTTCTCTTGAATCCCAGCAGAATGTATTTTTAGCAATACCTTCTGGGGCAAAGCAATCCAAAGAACCCCCTTAAATGAAGGAGGGAGATTTTTTTAAATATATTTTTTCTTTATTACTGCTAGTATGTAACCTGATGGCTGAAGACAGAATATTAAAAAAAATAATAAACCCCTCACCAGGTGGAAACAAAAATTTTAATGTACCCTTTTACATGATTCTAGTTTTATATTTATAGTAACATCTTGTGTATGTGTTCAATAAAGCCACAAAAGAGATTGTTATATGTGTGATAGTTCTAAGTATTTCATTATGCACTTTAAAAAAAATTGATCTGGGAAACTTTCATATAATTCAAAGACCTGATCTAATGTGTTCATCAGATGTTTTTTAGTAACCAGCTGTTCAGCATAGCATCTTCATTGGTGTAGTGAAGTGAGAGAGGGCTCTCTCACAATTTCTTTCAGAGCATGTTTTTGGCTATTTTAAAGTAAATTCATTATCTCTTTTTGAATGAAATGTGTCAAATCTTAAAGCACATCTGTAAAATTGCATAGCTGCAGTATAGGGTCTCAAGATATTCTATAACCGAAATATGCCCAAATGAAACTTCTTAAACATTTTCACACACTTTTTCATTAGCTTGTATTCATAATTTATAATTTTACCTTGTGATTATAGCTAAGAATATTTATTTCAGCATCATTGATCTAACAATACTCAAATTATTTTTTGTTGATCCTGCAGATTTGCTGTTTTATGAGAATGGACAGAAAGGCACTTCTACTTCAGTTAGGCCCTAAGCTGTCTTTCAGCTACAGGCCAACTGGTACATCTTTTCTTTGGGTATAAGAAAGCTCATTATTCCTGAGGAAATTTCTTAATTACAGGGGGGGGGCGGGAATGGGTTCATTGTCTAGCCAGAAGCAAGAGTTTGTATACCTTTTATGAAAGTTTTGACTTGGGTTTTCTCCTGCTGCTTGTATGTGTGTTAAAGCAGCTTCTTTTAATTCCTTTGTGCCACTGTTTAGATCAGGGTTGGGCAATTATTTTGGGTGGAGGGTTGCTTACTGAGTGTTGGCAAGCCATCAAGGGCCACATGACAGGCAGCCCGGGGCAGATAAACACTAATTTTATAAATTTTCTAGAGGCCCTGCGAGCCGGATGGAATGGTCTGGCGGGCTGCATCTGGCCCCTGGGACGCATTTCCACCCCCCACCCCCCCCCAGTTTAGATGGTCCTCTGCTTTGGGGGTCTTCTTCCAATCCTGTGTTGGAAGAAGTCCACTTGTTTAGCAATGTTTCTTTACTTTTTTGAGGGAAAGAGTCCATTTTTCTCTAGTCTTTTCTTCTGTACTTCCTCTTGGATCTGGTTTTACTAGATGCTTTGACCAACTTACTGCTTCCTATCCCCATTTTGCTCAGCTGTAACAGAACAGTGTGTTCTGTTTTCTCCAATCTGTGAGGACAGCAAGTGGAAAAATACGTTTGTTTTTTTTTTTCCCCTCTAACTGTAGAGGAAATTCACTTCTTCCCCTTTTCCTGACTCAGTTCTTTGTGTGGTGGGGGGTGGGATGGACAACCACTGCTAACCTCATATAGATAGGTAGTTAACCATATTAGTCTGAAGGTGTCTTTGTCTCTAACAAGTTATTCTCTAACAGGTCTGTCCAATTTCTATGCAGCCTGATTGTATGCCACACAGGCTGCACCAGTACAAGCCACAGCCCCTCTCCTCCCCCTCTTCCCAGACTGCACGCTGCATGCATGTCCCCTTGCTGCACTTCACCATGTTGTGTGGGTACCTCAGGCTAGGGGCTATGCCATGCCCCACCCCCCGGGGCAGGAAGCAGAAGCCAGAGGAGGGAGGGGGAGTCCTGAACCCCCAGCTGCTCTTGCAGCTGGATGGACAGAGGGAGCAGAGGCTGGGTCGGAGTCCAGGAAGGCTGCACACTAACCCTCATTGGATGCATAAGATCTGTGCGCTGCCAGTTACAGCCCTGGCTTCTCAGGGGCTGCCCTGCTATGCCTTCTGCTAACATCATGTTACATTGCATGTTATGTCCTACATGAAGTGTAGTGCATTGACAATGCGTAGGGGGTGCATGCGGGTGCACCGCCCTGAGCGTGGTGGTGCATCCCCTGTGGGCAGTTGCCTCTCACCACTGGCACTGCCAGCAGCGTCTGCGAGCAGTCCGTGATTGCCAGTGCTGCTAGTGGCATCTGTGGGTGGTTGTCAACTGCCGGTCAGCGTTTGCCACTCCCCTCCCCTTCCCTTCTCCCACCGCCAACAGTGCCGTGGCTGCCTGTGGGAGCTCCTCCCTTGCCGCTGACAGCACCACCGCCACCTGCGGGAGCTCACCTAGCCCCCTCTGCCTCCAGGGGCACATGGCGTTCTTGGTTTAGTGGAAGTCTTGCTTGGGTACAGACTAGGATTTTGTCCTTAAGAATAGCTCTGAGCAAGCATATAGATACAGAAACTCACTTTAAGGCAGAAGGTATATCCAAGAATAAGGAAAACTAATACAAACTGGATTGTGCTGACTCTGCTATTCCAGAAGGAATCTGTTACAAGTTACATTAATAGCTTCCCCTCTTTCCCCCCAAATGTAAAGTTATGGTTTGGGAAGGAACTAACAGAACCTTACCAGGATTTTGTTGTGGTAAAAGCAATACAAGCTGATTACATAATGGCTGAAGGGTGAATTTTCCTTCTCAAAACTGAAAGTCTGCTTGGAAATAAGGGACACCCTGCTTTTCTTAATCCCTCCTGAAGTTCAGTTTCTTTATTCTGTCCTTATGCTTAGTTTATCTCCCTCAATATACTTATTTTATTCCTGTAAAATATAAATCAAGGGCCAAACTCCATTTCTGTGCAAGTCCAGCAGCTTCAGTGGACTTAAGCTTACACACATTAGGGTTGAATTTGGCCTCAGTCTGTACGTGACTGTCATGAACAGTGAAACTGATCTTCTGTAATTTATTAAACAGTTTATAAAATCAGTATATTTTTATGATAAGATATTTTAAATAGAAATATAGGCTTTAGAACCAGTTGACCTACTATTAATGTGTTAATGTATATGGAATCTGCAATCCATGTCAAATGCGCACACTGGTGTCCTACCTGAAAATATTGCCTAAGGAGATCTGTTGGAGGAAGAGAGAAGGATTTTTTTTTTTTTT
>NW_017729025.1:84537701-84549799 GCF_001723915.1 Gavialis gangeticus | reverse complement strand
AGAAAAAGTTTTTTTTTTTTTTTTTTTTTTTTTTTTTACTCCAGCACAATGTAGCACAGGATCAGAAATGGAGCTTCTTGATAGCAGCTCTGATTCTCAAATCTTGCATCTCCCTTCTTGACCCTTCTGCACACAAATGCACAGAAATCCATGGTGGGCCTGGTCTTCTAAATCACCACCGTGTGAGCTTCCAGGTCCTGACTGTCTGGCATGCTGGAATCATAGCGGGTTCCACCTTCCCTGCCCACCAAAAAGTGGTGCAGGATTTTCCCCTCAGTGACCTGCTGTCTGTTACTTAATTTCTCTCTCCATTTCTGTTGATAATGAAAAGATGACACCAACCTTCTTTCCACTCCTTACTATGTACAAACACTCGCTTCATGGCATCTTCAATCCCCTTTAGTTCAACTTGTAATACAATTTTTTTCCAAGTGAACCTGGAAATTAGGTTCAATGGGAACATGTTGACTTGGCTGAAATTTTGTTTTGAGGAGAGGGATTGCTGTTTCACGAAGGTTGAAATGGTTTGTTATGACTTTTTATGGAAGCCTGTTCCAAAAGAGGGATGCCAAAGTTGTATATGGGGAAGGGGAAGCTGATTCACTGATGCTTCTTTTCTTAGAGTAATATAAATGCTTCGTAGCTGAACTGTGAAGTGTAAGTGGTGCAGTGCATTGATATTGCAACAGAATCCACATTTGCTTAGTTGATGGCGTCCTTGGAAATTGTGGTAGCTTTCCTAAATAATTCTCAGGAGCAGCACATACCACAATTGCCATCACTCAGTCTGATAGTGTTGTTATCCCCTGCTCAGGAAAGACCTAAGTCTGGGATACCAGTATTTGTAGGCCTACATTCATCAGGACTACAAGAGTGTTTAGAAATATTATCAGACATTACTTTTATGAGAACAGGAACAGCTGTTATTAGTTTTTTTTCTTAAACACAGATATAGGCTACCCCCTCTACCCATGTTCGGCTATTCTGTAGCACAATTAATTCATATCAGTCTGTGATTCTGTTCCTATGAAAGCCTGGGATTTTTGCTTTCATCTTGAACAGAAAGAGAAAGGCCTTCTTTTTGTCGTTGTTTTAGCCATATTGGAAGTAGAAACAAACCTTATAAAGCTGTGCCTGTGTTTGGGTTTGCAGTGATTTCTTACCTGTACTGTAGTTCTAATGTCCAGGTCAAAAATAACATATACCTCATTGGGGATAGGCATGAATACATTTACAGAACCTATTTTTAATACACCTGTCTCAAGCGAATAATATTATTTTTCACTTTCAACAGTAAAATTCACTTGTAATGCAATTTTTTTCATGTCCTGTTTTAATTGTCTGGTAGCTTTTTTTATTATTATAATTCAATCAGTTTGGGTCTTAGATTTATTTGGGGTAACAATGTACCACTTTGCTTTTTCTCTTCTTTTTTTTCCTATCACACTGGCTAGTCATCATATGACTTTTAATTATTTTAAGGTCACTCCAAAGGCATTTGTCTTTTCATATTTAAGAAAATATTTAATAACCATTTCTTATTGTAGTAATTACCATTTCTTACCATTTCAGTTTGTCTGAATGAGCAAACAAGGACATAAGGCTATTAGAATTGCACTTTGATCATATGTACAATACATTCCATACTGTAACGTTTTTAACATGCGTTGTAATCGTATTCAGGTAATTGTGATAAAATTTGCTGATTAATAAACTAATGGTAAACTACCTGTTCCTTTTTTTCTGTTTGTTTGGTTTTTTTCTTTTTTGGTAAGCTTGTTAGGGATGCATGTATTCATTGTCAGTTTAAAACAAAACCAGGAAAAGTGCCCACCAGTAGTAACAAAAAAAGAATGCCTTACTGATTTGTATTATTCATTTAAATGAAAAGAGTTCTGGTTTGGTTTTTCTGTTTGTTTGTTTGCTTTGGTTTATATGAAGCTACTCCAGAAATTTCAATCTGTAACATCAGTGTTATCTTTAGAATTTACATCTACATATATTTACATACATAATCTGCAAAATCACGGCTCTTTTCTGGTGTAATTTTATCCCTAAATCTTTCAGAGTTAATTCTACAATGGATTGAGTGGTGTTGCTCTAGTACAGGGTTTTATTTTATCTGGCCACTCCTTATTTACACCATTGCAAAGGTCAATTACAGATGTATAGTTGGCATGCCCAAGCCCTTAGTCTTTTTTGGCTCCAGGCCTAGAAGAGACTCATCTTCTCATTAAAACAATTCATCTTTATATAAACAAGTAAAGCAAAAGATGGTCCATTAGGAGGGGGGGCGCTTTATTAGTTGTATTGGTCACCTGAGATACAGAACCAGAAGGATGTTAATTTTTTTTTTTTTATCAACTGGGTATGGAAAGTATGAGGTGTAATGTTTGGAGGGGTTTTGTTGCTGTTTTTTTCTAAAATATTTACAACCCAGAGGCTGTAATTACTAAGACTGAACATGTAGATGATACTTGTTAATATAATTTTAGATCATCCTAAAGATGACTTAACTACAAGGACTATTTTGAAAGGTGTTTAACAATGCATGCTGCCTTGAGTTGAGTGAAAGCAGAAAACTCACCCGATTACCTGGATAAATTTGGCCTGATTCTGATGTTGCCTCCAATGGGTTGTATCACTGCCACTTCCTGCTTTTTTATTAACTTGCCTGTTTTGTAAAGGTTTCGCGTAGAGGCGCTTTAATAATTCTATCTCCGTTTCCAAATAATCCAGCACCTGGTTTGTCACCTATCTCCCTCATCCCCCATGAAATGAAAGACTCCTCCAAATGAAAGTCTGTTACCATAGCTGCTTCTGGTCTCCGTGCTGCTTTTCTCACCCGGAAGAGTCATAAAACAAACATCCTTTAATGATTCCATGTCCCCTTCTTTTGAAAATGCCACTGAGTTAGTCCTATGGGAAATTAGCAAAATTTGTCTTAATTACTGGTTTCACCCTGCCCTCCATAATATATGTTGCTTTTTCTCAGATTATATTTTATGAGAATTCCAGGATGAAGACTTTCTTTGGATTGCTATCATAAGTAAAAATGCTTACTGGTGCTCTGTTTGATTTGTATGTTATCAAGCCCTGTCAGAAAAGGCAGAAATCAAAGATGAAAAAATATTACATAAAGAAGCTTTGAGCAGTAGTTATACATCATTGCCTAGTTTTACCTTCAGGAAAAGGTAAAAAGAGAAGAAGGTCAGCTTAATGTGGGATGACTGACTTGATATAGAATTTAGCCTTCATCTTTCAGTGCTTGCAGCCTAAGTGAGAAGGAAGAATTTGGCAGCATAGCTGGGGGAGACGAGACTCATCTTTTTCTTAATGTCTTCACATGCTGCTAAAGACTCCTGTAACTGGGATGTTCAGCAACCAGCTCATGAGCCAAATCTGGCCCATGGAGCTGCTTTATTGGTGGGCTTGGGGGTGCAGGGAAGGGGAGGGAGAAGCCTACCCTGCTGCCCTTGGTAGCAGGAGAGTAAGAAAGGGCTGATTCAGCAAGCATTTGGCCACCACACACCTGCCCTATCTCCTCTGCCACTGCTTCTGTGACCTGCCCCATACCAGAACAAAAGTCACTGGAGCTGGAGCTCCTGTTTGTGTCCTGGGCCAGAGCTGGAGTTGTCACTGCATGCCCCATGCCGCAACTGCCATGTACGTCAGACCAGAGCCAC
This sequence comes from Gavialis gangeticus, assembly GCF_001723915.1. Classification (NCBI taxonomy): domain Eukaryota; kingdom Metazoa; phylum Chordata; order Crocodylia; family Gavialidae; genus Gavialis; species Gavialis gangeticus. Next base: position 84,546,113 of record NW_017729025.1, on the reverse strand, counting down.
CTTTTGCCCCAGGCTAGATCTAGTCCACAAGGAGCCCCATCATCTGAATCCAGCCACTCCTAGGAATGGAAATAGTGAGGGGGCTTTTCCACTCAGCTTTAGCAAACGTATTGAGGAAGGAGAAATATTTTTTCCTTTTAATCTCTTTCAGTTCCAAGTAATCACAAGTGAGGTTTGCCTCACTTTTACCTATCAATAGGTAGAGTTTTCACGTGCATAATACAATGGTACTTCTGGACAGCTGGTCAGAAGAGGCTGCTGGAGTTGCATCTCATTAATCGTGAAGTCCCAGGTATACTGTGCAGTAGATCAGCTAAACAAGCCAGCAAGGACTCCTACCCACTATAGGAGAAAAAAGGAGACCCTGCCTTTGCTGGAACTACTTCAGATTCCCAGTAGAGTGAGAGCAAAATATGCCAAGAAGATCTGATTCCACCGCAAGGTTAAACGCAAGACTCCATTTCTTTTCAACAGAACAAAGAAAGGATGGATCCCACCATTAGAAATTATATTTTTAAAAGTCACCTGTGTATGAGTGAACATTGACATTGATGGTACAACTGACTCACTTCATTAATTCAAATATACTTCTGTGAATCACAGTGAGCTGCCCTTTTTCCAGATATTCTAAAATTTGATTTGCTCATGTATTTTTACTCTTCTTACAATGTTGAAGTATAAATCAATGATTATATGGCTTTATGGCTCTTGAATATTTTTATAAGACTTGTTCATCATATCTCAGGCACGTAGAGAGTAGGAAGTGAAACATTTAGAATCTACAGAGATTATGCAACAAGGTCATCTGCCCATAGTGTTACCATAAAAGCAGAAGTTTCGTTTCACATATTAGCTAATGATTAACCTCTGGGACATCTGGACTTAAAAGGTCATATGTATGTGTCCTATATTGCATGTTTCCTGAACTTGTGTGGCAGAGGAGGGACTAGCCAGTAAAAGGAAATGACATTGAATTCTAAATCAAGCACCTAGAGAAAAAAATACCAGCATAAAACTCTAATGATAAAATGTCTATTTTCTGCTTGATATTAGAAATAGAAGGTCCAGCAATCCACAGTCAGCTAGCTGTCAAGTCCCAGCCTGCAAGCAGTGACTGCCAATACCAACTAATTTTCCAACTGTGTAAATCCATCTTCAACCCTGTTCACATCTATGCCAGTCATCTATCAGCTTTCTGACAATGTAGTTCTGGCCAGGTCACAATTTCTGCAAGCTTTAATATTAGTTCCTTTATTGCTGTTAACTGAAGTTGAATAATGTGAGCTTCTTCCAAAAAACACCTCGCCAATACCACCTTCCTCGCTACAGTGAACTTCTTCACAACAGTGCCTTGCTAATTTCAATATGTATGACCATGCCTTCACATTTGATTCACCCTATTTAAATTACTTGTGGATAACTTCAACCTTTGCATACTCTGCACTATCGGTTTCAAACCTCATTTTCCAGCTGTGATTTCACAGAAAACTGAATATCCTATTCTCAATCAGTGCCAGCAATGTGATTATGGAGGGCTGTGATTTTTCTAGCAGAACATCTGTGCTGTCTCCACTGTTATCTGAGGAAAACTCTCTTATGTTATAGCAGCTATGGACTTGATCTTTATATATCTGTTATAAGCATAACAGTCGGGTCAACATGATTTGCAATAAACTTTGCCTCTTGACTTCTAGCAAGTTATTTCCTCCACAATCAGGTGAAAGGTTTATATGTAGATTATAAATACCTTGCCTCTATTACTGCATTCAAAGGTCATGTCAAGTGCAGAGGAGGAACTGAATGTGAGAACAGGAGCAAACTTGGAGTTGTAGGTTATTTTCTGGAACGACTGACTTTGGGATTTCAAATGGAAATTTCTACCAAACTGGGTAAGTATCAATATCTAGTATTCCTTCTCTTACTGGAGTAAATGAAATGCATCGCTGCAGTCAAATTCTGTTGTTAGCAACATCCTTCCACTGTGCAAATGTAAATGAATGGCCTATTATCTGTCCTGATGTGAAACTTTGCTGTAATGTAGGAAGAAGTGTTTGCCACAAAGCTTCAGTTGGATGTAATCAGCTTTAGAAGACAACAGATTCCTTTTACTGTTCTAATTTTATCATGTGTGAACAATTGTTTGAGACTGGGCAGAGAGTGAGAAAGTAATTATCAGGAAAACAGCTTCATTTGCATCTACCAGAAATCTTTTTAAGTTGCTAGAATTTGACCCTTAAAACAAAACAGATTTCAGAGGTGCCATCAGAAAAAAATTGAAATTATGAAAGCGAATACTTAACTAATGTATTAACTGAATAAAAAATATAAAAGAAGATAAAGGTTGAAGTATTTCATGCCGAAGTGGGTAATTCTGTAGAGTACATTACTAGGGAAGGTAAGGAATAAAGATTTGCAAAGGAAATATCTAACATTATACAAGGATGAAGCCTTGCAGAAGCTCGTTCCCATTAATTTCTGGGTCTGGTAGCTGGGCAAATGTTATCTTACAAATGCCTGCATACCCAGGTCTCTCTATCCTCCCAGACAAAATTGTCTGGGACAACTATTATGATCTTAACATTTGTCATGGTCATCAGCTCTCAGGATAACAAATTGACCAGGGGAAGGAAACAAGAGTCAAAGGAGTGAGAGAAAAGCCAGTCTCTCTGAGAACATTCGGTTAACGAAAGACATTTCTTTGGTTATTTGTCAAGTAAACAAGGGGTTCAGTAGCTAAATTGGTCAATAAAACCTTTCCCCCCCCCCCTTTTTTTTTGGTAAATTGGCAAAACTTACAAAATTCCAACTAGCATCAAACAGCTTTGGGGAAAATTTCAGCTACATATCCCCACCCCATACTTTTATTTTTAATTTTGAAAATCCAGCATTTTATAGAAACAAGACAGTGTTAGAGCATATGAAAGAAAGATGACCTAAAATAACAGAGGCAAGGGTTTCTTAGAGTAGTATCTGTGCTGGCTTTTACAATGAGGTGCTAGCTTTCACTCTTCAGACCTGATGATGAATGTCTTGTGTTCAAAAGCTTGTCTAACTCTTTCCCAACTATGCAGTTGATTCAATAAAAGATATCACCCTAAGAAATATTCACCTCTCACATAATTCCTGGACCATCACAGCTACAGCATCACTCTAACACCACAGAAATAACAAGGCTCTGTAATGTTGTGTGCTTTTTTGGTATTTATTTATTTATTAGATTTAGTAGCATATAAACAAATTTCCATTCTGTACTGCTACTTTCATCCTATACCATGTGAGCTGCAATTTTCCATTTGCCAGATGGTTTGGGGGTTTATAACTCTATGGACTATTTCCTTTGTAGCCTGTACAGCAGGAAACAAATCCAAAGCAAAACCTTTAGTCTACTTCCCCTGTAGTTTTTGCAGTCTGATATTTTCCCATCCCTTCTTTCTTTGCAGTTGGCTAAAGGCAGCTGCCTGCCTCTACCTTCTTCACCTGTTGGTACAACTCCAAGATTCTCTATTCTTCCAGGTAATTAATCCTAATTTATTTCTGTACAAATTCCAAAGAAAATAAAGAAAGACACCTAAGAAACAGAATTTCTGGTCGCTAAATGCTTCCAACCTTACAGAATTTTTTTTTCTAAAACTCATCTCCTTTCTGGGTGAGTGGCACATTGTTGTTATAAAATAATGCTTAGGTTTGATGGTTCCAATAGAAACTGTTGGTTCATTCAAAATCCAGTTTAATGGCACCATAAATTCTGAAACTGGAGATTTTTTTCTTCATAATTTTTTCTAGATATCTGAGGTCTAATTTTATGCCATGGACCCTTGTGTGAATCAAAAGTCTGAATTGTAATGGGATGGACACTTGCAAACCAGTGCCCTGTCCTGCCTTTCTTGCTACAAGATATGTCAATGGTGGAAGGAGAGAGCTGCATATCTTTCATTCCTTCCATAGACAACCATTCTATTCTGTCAGATCTGTCAGGGTCTGAAAGCAGAAACACCCTAGATCATCCTGAGAACAAGTAAATGAAGTGAACCAGAATACTGTCATTGGTTTTAAGCAACGCATCAGGGCCTGGGTCTGTAGATCCCACAGCCTGGAGAAACTGAAGCTGAGATCCAGTTCTCAGTCATCTGTTTTCAGGATTTTCTGTAGTGTTACTTCTGGCTTTTGGACCCTGGTGTATCTGAAAGTCAGAGGACTGTCTAGAAAGAGAGTAGAAGTAAGGAACAGTGGTCTGTCAGGTCTAAGATTACTCAGTCAGTAATCAGGCAGACTGGTGTAAATTCTGAGTTTTGTATGTGTCTGTGTAATTTTCACAGTGAAAGAAAAGCTGCATTCAATAAAAAAGAGATCAAAGTTAAAACATGAAAGCAAGAGGAAGAGCGACTGAATGAAAGTTTTGAGATCTGTTCCTAATGGCTGAACTTCCCTGGCTTAGGGTATAAACAGTGAAAACAAGTCTGATTCGAGAAGTGGGGGGGAGGGGGGGGGAAAGTTGGGTTCTGTTTTTCAAATTAATGTACAATACTGCCTATTTACTCTTTTCTGGAATAAGTAGAAGGTAAACCACAACAGTTAACCATTTGTTTCACTCATGGGCAAGTCATTATAGTTTAGCTTCACTTACTGAGGTATAGATACAGATAGACCAAATAATCTGAATGAATTAACAGACATACATTAATGAGTGGTAAACCCCCCAATGTACAGATTTTAAAGAGGTTCATTTGTTCATCCATTCAAGCAGTCAAATCAAGTTATTGCTGCTTCTATATGCAGCCTCTTACATCTAGATACAAAATAAAGCAGATCTCTAGCAAGTACCATCTGTACACATGAACAACAATTGGGTCTCCTTTTGTCTCAGGTCACCATGGATGCAGAAGACCACATCAAGGAGCTGCAAGAGCAGCGTATGTCCATGCAGAAGAAAACCTTCACCAAGTGGATGAACACTATCTACTACAACGGCAAAGTAAGTAGCTTCTCCTCCTTTGAAATTCTCCGTTTCTCCTTCTCCATTTCATCTACTTCATCTTCTGTTTAACCATTCTATATTTACTGACATTAATTGTATAATATAAGCAACAGATACTTACTGTTGCCAAAGCCAGAGCTACAGTCAACCATTTATCACTACACTGATTTTCTTCAAGTTATGAATCCCTGATTCTGCTCCAAATCAAGATTCTCTGTCTTGATTAATCTTCAGTCTTATGTTTTATTCTCTCTAATTTGATTACCTTCTCAGAGGGACAGCCTATCCAGTTACTACTGAGTGAGGTGCTCCAGTGAAGAATCACATTCCCCATGACAATCTTCTGTACAATCTATTCTCATTAATGTTGGTTTACAACGGCTTGCACAGCAGTCTGTGCAAGGACATTCAAGAAAGCTCATAACTGTGTTCGCACCTTGAGGTAAAGTCAAATAAGGTTAATTTAATTCTAGCTTTGAGCAGGGAGCTGGAATAGAAGACCTTGTAAGGTCCCTTCCAGCTCTTTTTCTCATGTCCTTGTCATAAACTAGATGTTTTTTCCAGAATTGTGCACAAGTGATGGCTCATTCTGTTGCCGCATGAGGCCCCCATTCATACAGGTCTCATCTAGGAGTTGGCAAACAAGCAGGTCCTCCATAGTCTGCACTTCATCACACTCGCATATGCTCATTACAGTAGCCCCATTTCATTGCATTTCATTTTTGATCTTCTAGTTTGCATACACAGGAGATTCAGGCATTATCATGTTGGCCAGTCTAGATCAGCCCCTCTGGGAAAGTTCTCCTGGGGTTTCAGGTACATTTCAGAGAATCTGATTGCATGTAATCTTTTCTTTCATAACCTCAGTTGTGCCCTGTCAGCCATCATGTCTAACAGTGCAACACTGGTCACAAAACTCTTTTGCACTTCAAGCTATTTAGTTACCTCTACGTGATCGCAGGGTGGATGCCTGGGGTCTTTCATCTGCCTTGATCTTTCTTTTTGGCTTGCTACCTTTCTTCTGATATCAGATGGTGCAATGGCAGCCAGTAAGTACAGGCTATCCTTTAGTGCTAGCTTTAGGGCGTGTCTACACATTGTCGTATGGTGACGTTGCTGTGGTGCCATGCTTTAGTGCTTCCTTTGGAAGCACTAAAGCATTGCACAGGATGGGTGGGTACTGCACCATGCGCATGGTAAATTTCACTGCTATGTCACCATAACAGTGTGCTATACCTGGGGAGTGCGCTGCTACAACAACGCACATAGACACATGTGACTGCTACATCACCATAGCACGCCATATAGCGACATGTAGATGCATCCTTAGACATCCTGTTATTTCATGACAGCTGTCATTTAGAACTGGGTCTAGTTTTTTGGCATAAACTGATCATCCCATACTGGACATGCATACTCTGCAGTGGAGTAACAGAAGACAATAACAGTGGCTCGCTCCCCACTTTGAGGTGACCAATTTTCAAAGTATGTTGTTGCGGGTGCTTGGGGTGGGCAGTGGTGGTGCTGGGAGGGGAGGCTATGGGGTAGGCTGCGGCCATGCCAAAATTCACCATAGCCCCCCCTTGGTCTCTCTCTAAACACTGTCAGCCCCCAGCCCAAGTGCAACCCCAGCACAGCACCCTGCCAAAAAGAGGCTGGCGCAGCCCCTGGCCCCAAGCCCACAGTGAGCAGCCTCCCCTCACCCCACACACAAGTCTGGGGAGCACATGTCCCCCATACCTCCCCTGGGAAGCAATAGGGAACTTCCCCCCTCCCCATTCCCCACACCCCTCAGACAAGCCTCCTGCAGCTTCTTTCTGCACCACAGCCTGCTCAGGCTGGACATTACTTGCCCCTGCCCTAGTCCTAGTCCTTCCCTCACTGTGAGGGCCTCAATCTTCCACCCCATGCCCCTTCCCTCCCCCATGCTTCTCCCCCACTCCCCACAGACTTATTGGCCAGAAGCTGCTCTTCAAGCTGCCAGGCTGCATTCCTGGCCATGTGCTTGCTGCAGCTGTGCTCATGCACACGGCATGTATCAGTCGCATTATCAGCCACATTGGCCAAAAAAAGCTCATTGCCAATAATGTCAATTTTCCTTTTATCAATCCTGATATAATATGGACAAATATATTGGTGCACCTCTAGCTCTATCAGTTTGTGATAAGTCCATCAGGAGCAGCCAACATGGATTTGTCAAGGACAAGTCATTGCCAACTAGTCTGACTTCCTTTTATAACAAGGTGACAAGCTTTGTGGATGGGAGATCGGCAGATATGCTATATCTTGACTTTAGCAAGACTTTTGGCACTGTTCCCATGACAGTCTCCTTAGTGGGCTGAGTAAATACAATCTTGATGAAAGTATTGTAAAATGGACACCTAACTGCTTGGATAATTTTGCTTAAAGAGTGATGATCCCCAATGGCTTAATTTTTATTGGAAGGAGGGATACTATACTAGGGCTGTGCAAAGCTTTGGGTGCGGATTCAATTTGGAGGAGATTCGGCCCAATTTGGTGGCCAAATCTCTCAATCTAAATCAAATCAGGAGACCAATAAAAGTGTCTGAATAGATTTGAAGCTCTCCAAATCAATTTGGAAAAGATACAGAGAGCTTCAGAGATTTGGGCAGTCCCCACTTACCGCTGCAGGGAGCTGGACCCAAACTCCATGCTGGTAAGTAGAGGGAGGGAGGGGGCCTTGCAGGGGTCCCCCATGGTCCCCTCCACCTCCTCCCCCCCTACTTACCAGCACAGAGTCCATTAATATAACTGCTAAGATACCCCAGTATGCTCTTGTCTTTTTCCCCCACAACAATTGCATGCTATTGACTTATAAGTAGCTTGTGGTCCACTATAAGCTCCAGGTCTTTATCTTGTGTATCAAAGTGTCCATAATTCAACTTAGCCTCAGGTCATCTGAAAATTTTCTAAGTGTGTACTGAATCCCATCCTTATGAATATATTATAGACTACCAGGGCTTGGACAGACCATTAGGAAACTGTTCTTGATAGGCCTGTGCAAAGCAGTTAGTATTCACTTCAGATTCAGCTGATTTGTGGGGCAGTGGTTCAATTCAGTGAATCACTGTCACAAATTGATTTGGCCGAATCTGATTTGGAGATTCAGCCACCACCGGATTGGCTGAATCTCCAAATCAAACAGGCCCCATCCCCCACCCACTCTCCCATCCCCAGCCTCCTGGCTCTTTAAACAAAAATAGCCCAGCACTCACCGGCTGCTGCCAGGCCAGGGGGGTGGGGGGTGATCCCCACTGCATAGAGGCCTCTGTCACAAGCCCCCAGCCCCAGCTTCCCAGCTCTTTAAAAAAAAAAAGCCCCCACTGCTGGGAGGCTGGGGGACAATCCCCACTACCCTGTGCTGTGTGGGGGGTTCTGCCATGAGCCTCCAGAAGCCCTGATGGCCACTGCAGCAG
>NW_017729025.1:84479918-84537373 GCF_001723915.1 Gavialis gangeticus | reverse complement strand
CCCTTTCAAAAAAAAAAACCAACCCCCCCCCCACCCCACCCCCTGACACACACCTGGCAGCAGCTGGTGAATGGGGACTTTTTTTTTTCAAAGAGTCAGGAGCTGGGAGAGTGGGTGGGGCAGCGATTGAGAGCGGGTGGGGGATGGGCGGATTCAGAGATTCAGCCCATTCGGCCAAAGCTGAATCAGATTCGGCCAAATTGATCTGGTACTGTGATTCGAATTACTGAATCAAATCACTGTCCCCCAAATCAGCCAAATCTGAAGCAAATACTAACCACTTCACACAGACCTATTTGGCACCTGAGGTGCTGTTGTTTGTTTTTTCTTCCCCAAGGTACTCTGCGTTCTCAAAATGTGAAGCAGAACATTGCTTTTTTTCTGCTTAATAGATTGGTTGTGACTTAGTGATTGATACTTCAAAAACTTTAGATAAAGTAAGTGTTTGATTAATTATTTCTTAGTGCATGAGAAAAACGTAAATACAACATGGATTTGCCATCTGAACCTGTTTTTGTCCTACTTCTCCCACTCCTGTCCATTCAGGGTGTTAGTAATGTACTTAGGCATGCAGCATCCTAACTAGGCAGAATTTCTTCAGTTAATGGAACTGAAAACTGAAAGTACAGTCCTGAGAAACAACTGATAAGCTCTGAGTTCCATGAACTGCTTTTTACCTTACATAGCTTGAAAATCTCTATGTACTTTCATGATGCCAAAAATAAATTGTTGGGGTCTTTATAACTGAAGTGTTAATCTTTGGACTCTGCAGTGTCTAACATTATTGAAATTATCTTTTGTCTTCCTGATTAAAACTGGCACAAAGCACAAGAGGTTTTTACCTTTTGTCAACAGTCAGATGCAATAGCTAGTATTTTAGATGTATTTAAGATGACACAGTAGTTCAACAGCTAAAGAAAAACTTGAGAGAGAAAATATGGACAACTAAATTAAAAAAAATTTTTTTTGAATGCTTAGAGGTGAAAAAAAGCTTTCAGCCACCTGGTCTTCACAACATGCACACTGAAATTGTCCTAAGCTGCTCCTAGAATTTCAGTTTTTGTTTGCTGCAAGAAGATCTGCTTAATTTACAGATCACAGGGCAGGAATTGATCTTTAAATCTGTATGCTATTTGGTCCTACTTTTGTCATGTATAATTTTACTACTCCTAACTCAGAAAAGCTATTTCTTCATCCTAAAAATACATTCATAAGAAATAAGTATTTCAGAATTACATCACGTTCTTCTTGCAGGCATGGTATTGCCTATGAATGGCACACCTGAATGGTTAAAGGCATGAGGCCAAAAGGAACTCCTAAAGCAAGCCAGCATTAGATCACACTACCTGCCACGTCATGCTAAACTGCTTAAGTGTTAGAATAACTCACTGCTTTTATCCGGGTGTCAAAGATGCAGCCTATGAGTCTCATCTGGTCCATGGAGCCTTATCAGCTGGACCACAGTGCTGCCTGTCAATCTTGGAGTGGGTCTACATGCCACATGGTGTGCTCTGAATTGGCCACGTGCTGTACACAATGCATGGGGCTGGGGAGGCCATGCATTGCACATGGCACATGGAGCCCCTCCAGGATATGCTCTGCACATGGCACCCATGCAGGGCTGGTCTGTGATGCACCCTGCACATGGCCCCTGCTCTGGCAGCCCAGGACACACTGCATATGGTGCCCACATGGGGTTAGTCCAGGACCTGTGCTACATATGTCCATGCCAGGGTGGCCCCACGCACTGGATCTGGAAAGCAGAGCCAGTCTGCAGGCCCAATTCGGCCCATGGACCTGCCCCATGCCATTCATCTGGCCCATGGATTGGCCCTGCAATGCAGGCTGGATGAGTTTGACACCCTTGGCACCTGATGGTGAAACCCTAGGTGGATTTTAACGTTGGTACATGATAGTGATAAGCAAGTTATAATGTGCAACTCTGGCTGTGGCTGTGGCTGTGGCTGTGTATTAAGGTTGGAACTAATATTCCATTATACCCCTAAATTAGATCTCAGCCAGAATATATGATGTAAAAGGTTGCTATATCTTTCAATATCCTGTTTACAGATTTGTTATATTTTCCAGTGTTTCTTTTAGTGCTGTTCCTCCTCTTTTAATGAAGATTTTTCCTTCACAACCTGGCCCTTCCTCGATTCAACAGTGGCAATAATCCTATGTTTACAATATTAATCTGTTGTCATAAAAATGCTTAAGTTACCCTTTCAAAATTATGCAGGGTTAGATAGGAATAGAAGTTAACTTTGCAGAAACAAGCCATTAAATACAGATAGATTTGATTATCAAATACAGTCATAACAATTCTTATAATCTTATGAGTTCATATGTCTGGTCTGTATCTAGCAAAGTCTTCCTTCTCTCAGGATGTACGCTAATCACCAGGCTATAGGTGTTCAGAAATAGGTGTCTCTTAATGATTCCTGTCACAGCTGTCTCCTACTTGCATAGACATTGAGACAGAGAGAAAGAAAGGACTCTTTAGCCAGAGAGTTGGGATACCATTCTGGGAGGATACCTGGGTTCCTGTCCCTGTTCCACTGAATGTTTAAGTATCTGTATAAAGTGAAAAGGGCTCAACAGGCCAGCATCCACTCCTTACCAAAGAGGGTACTACAGCTTGATGATAAAAGGCACTCAACTAGGAGCTGTAGGTTCAAGTCACCTCAGGCAAGAAGAAAGGAGCTAAAACTGGGCTTCCTGCACCCTGGGTGACAGCCCTAACCACAAGAGTTGGGTAAAAGGGATCAACAGTCCCAGTGGTTGTGTGAACTAAACCTTGATTTCCTTTGCCTGTCTTGTATCAGCAAGGAAGCCATCTTCTGTGGTAACCTTAAGGAGTATCATTCATACTTGGGATGGAGCTGTGTAAATAACTGTATTTTTGTACGTTTGTCTTTTTGGTTTTTTGAGTCACACAGAAAAATTGGAAAATAAGTGGTTTGGATCAAACTGAAATTCAAAATGGAAAACTGAAATATTAATTTTGGTTGATACAAAATATTCCATTTGAAAGGAAATGGAATGTGGTTTTTGGGTTTTGAGGTATTTGAAACTTAATTTTTTTATGTGAATTCATTATTCATCAAAAAATGTCACCAAGTTTTAATCCACATCTACCCCAGAAATGTTTGATTCCACAGTGCATCAAGGTATTCTTTGTTCAGTGTTAAAAATCAAAAGCAACAGTACTGGGCAAGTGAAATAGCCATATATAACCAGTGTCGGTATTTGCGGGTCTGTCTTTGCAGGTGGCTATTGAAATAAAAGACATCTATATAGAGTTGAAAGATGGCATTTACCTCCTGAAACTATTGGAGCTACTTTCTAGAGAATCATTGCCCAGACCTACCCGGGGAAGAATGAGGGTACATTTTCTGGAGAACAATAGCAAAGCTATTACATACCTCAAATCTAAGGTGAGTAGATATAGATATAGCAGGTAGTATCTGAATAGATTACAGGCTAACTACAAAACTAGATTCATGATGTTCTCCCTCCAATAATATAACATAAGTTGTTCTTTAAACATGGGAGGTTTTTTGTACTTGTGTCATCTGAAAAATGGAGTGAGGTTGATTACTCATGAGGGTTGCTTTGTTGTCATTTTGGATTAAGTTTCTTTAACAGCTTATGTTTAAGTTTCTTTCACTTTTATAATCTGACTAAGAGTTCAATAATAGTAAAGCTTGGATAAAATGTTTTTTTTCCCCCTTTTTCAAGCACTTAAAAACCTTTCCCCCTTTTTTGTGGCAGAATGAAAGGGAAAGAGGAAAAGAAGCACATAGGTGGCAAGGGGAAACCTGATAGTCCACAAATCAGAAACAGAAACTAACTTTTGGTCTTAATGAACCCAAACAATATTTTAAGTCAAAACTTAATGGAAAGGATTCATAGTACCATAGAATCATAGAAAATTAGGGTTGGAAGGGACCTCAAGAGGTCACTTAGTCAAATCCCCTACTCAAAGCAGGACCATCTCGAAATATATCATCCCAGCCAGGGCTTTGTATAGCTAGATCTTAAAAACTTCCAAGGATGGAGACTCTGTCATCTCTCTGGGTGGCCTGTTGCAGTGCTTCACTGCCTTGCTAGTGAGAGAGTTTTTCCTAACATCTAACCTAAACTTCCCTTGCTGCAACTTGAGACCATTGCTCCTTGTTCTATCATCTGCCACCACTGAGAACAGTCTAGCTCCATCCTCTTTGCAACCACCCTTCAGTTAGTTGAATGCTGCAGTTAAATCCCTCCATAACCTTCTCTTCCCCAGACTAAATAAGCCAGTTCCCTCAGGCTCCCCTCAAGTCATGTACCCCAGCCCCCTGGCCACTTTTGTTGTCCTCTGCTGAACTCTCTCCAATTTGTTGATACCCTTTCTGTAGTGGGGGCCCAAAACTGGACACAGTACTCCAGATGCAGACTCAGCAGTGCTGAATAGCGGGTAATAACCACTTCCCTCAATCTACTGGCAATGCTTCTACTAATGCATCCTAGTATGATGTTAGCCTTCTTGGCAACAAGGGCACACTGTTGCCTCATATTCAGCTTCTTGTCCACTATGACCTCCAGGTCCTTTTCTGCAGAGCCACTGCTTAGCCATTTGGTCCTCAGTCTGTATTGATGCCAATGTTCCCTCTAAGGTGTAGCGATCTGTGAACATGCTGCTTCAGTCCATGAGCATGCCACTTTGGTCCGCGAGTGTGCCGCTTTGGTCCCACCTCCCCCTTTCACTAAGCCTGGATCTGGATTATGCTAAGTCTAATAGACCAGAATCCTCATGTAATGGATCCTATAGGGGCAGAGGCATAGACAGTGTGGCTCCCATGGGGGCACAGGGGCCCCCTATAAGGGAGCATGGACACCCTCTAGGCAGTGAGAGCCCCTGCAGGGGAAGCTGGGGCACCGTAGAGGCAGCAGGGTGTCTATAGGGGGTAGAGGCACCTTATAGACAGCAGGGCACCCTGTGGGCCCCGAGCCCCTATGGGAAGCAGGGTCCCTCCAGGCAGCACACCCCACTTACCCAGCTCGAAGTGACTCCTGTAGCGCCAAAGAAGGCACAGAAGTACATGGCTGCTCCCAGCTGTCCAGCTCGGCCCCTCCTTTAGCTCCGCCCATGCCAGTCCCCGTGGCTGGCAGGGGGTGCTGCCAGACAAGGCGTGCAGGGCAGGCACAACCTTTGATTACTAATATTATTGCCTCAGCCAGCTCCTCTGCAGCATGTGGGTTCAAAATTAAGCTTTCAGAGAGCTGAAATATTTATTTGAAATCAACACTTTCCCTGCAGAGAATTTCAGTATCCACAAAGTCACATTTTCTGATGGAAATGGGTTGTTTTTTTTAAACTGTGACTAGGTGTGCTCAAGCCCCAGTCTGTGGACCAGATCTGGCCACCCACACTTTGTCCTGTGGTCCATGGGGCTCTGCATGAGTTCATAAGGTGCCTCACAGGCTATGCCCCCATGTACTAAATAAGTGTGCAGAGCAGTGTGGGGTTCTATCCATGCGGGGAACCCAGAAGCCCCCTGCATGTTGGGCCAGGCAGAGGCAGCACAGGATCCTGGAGCCCCAATTCCTGGTGCACAGGGCTGGCCAGAGGCAACACGGGGTCCTGGAGCCCCAATCCCAGCACGTGAAGCTGGGCATAGGTGGCACATGGTCCCAGGGCCCTGATCCTTGTACATTGGGCTAAGTGAGGCAGCACAGTCTGGATACAGGCACAATTTTAGGACACAGGATCATGCAACCCACAGACTGGCCCAAGCCCACTCATTTGCCCTGCTGGATGAGTACCGTTGAATTATAATATTAGTTGAGTGGTAGAGCAAGACAAGGAAAAGGAAAAGGGACATGAGAAGTAACAAGAAAGTTTGATGTGAAAGAGAGAAAGAAATAAGGGTATAAAGGGTTGCTAAGAAAGAGGGAAAGAGTTGAGGAAAGGAGTCAGAAAGATATTGGAAGACTAGGGAGAAGGGAGCTTTATTCTTTACACTTCTATTTTATTTTTATTCATATAACCAGCAAATTGCGAATCAAGAATGACAGGGAAAGGTAGGCCTGCAGGGACGGAGTCCCGCGCCCGACCCCACACCCTCCCTCCCCCTAGCTTTGGGTCCAAACCCACTCCCCACCCCCTTTGTGTCTGACTCCATTCCCCCTCTCCCCCCAGTTTAGGTCCAACCTCGCTCCACACTCTGGCTAGTCTGATGGGGCTCTACATGCTGTGGAGGGGCTGACTGGGGCACAGGGTTCTTCAGCACGGGGGCTGCCTGCCAGCTAGCCCCACACTGAAGCACTCTCACGCCTCCACCAGCCCCTGTGCAGCATGTGGAGCCCAGTCAGAACAGCCCTGGCCTGGTAGGCTGACCACCTGGGCCCCTTGCAAGCCCAGACTGCTCCAGCTGGACTCCATGTGCTGTGCATGAGTAAACTCTAGAGCAATATGCTCTGGAGTTTTTTCTCCCAGGCACATGTTCAAATGATGCACCAGGTCCAAAAAACTCTGGAGCAATAAGCCCCGGAATTTATTTGTTCATGTGTAGACATACCCACTGAAGCAATAACATTTTGACTTCCCTTTTCCTTGAACTCACCAGCATTAACTATTACCTTTAAAAAGGGTATTTTGCCTTTGGGAAAATGAAATCATTTTATACTTGATCTAAAAGTTTTGGGCAACAGTTCAAACTATTCACACTCCCTCCCTACAGATATACCCATGTCCTTGATTGTATTTTATGGGTGGAAGTATTTTTCAGTCTTTTTGTTCCCTACCAGTCCATTATGATTTTTTCATCAACTTCATCTCGTTTTCACTTCCATGACTTGCAGTCTTTATTTGGTTTCCTATTAACTGTTTCACATTGAATGTCCACTCCTCAAAGGGCAGAAGAATAGTTCTGTGACAGTTACTGTACTTTCACCAGTTTAGTTCTTCATTTATCTAGCTGCCAGAAACACTCTATCCTGGCACTTTCTCATACGAATATTCTGCCCTGTTCTCAGTTAAAGGAGCGCCACACAAATTGTTTTTGTTGTGTATTTTGTTCTTTACAAACTAAATGTAAAGCAGCAAGGGATACAACAGAATCCTAGCAATCAGTAATCCCAGGCCCCGTGTAGATATGTGCCTGGATGCTCTGACAAAGTAGTTCTGATTTCTGATGCATAGAAGACAGTGAAAGCTAGAAGAGGACTCACACTTGTTAGAGGGATAGAATTTATATGCTACAATTCTTAATATTTGAATAACAGTCAAGGAAAAAAGTCTCTCCACATATTTTGTTTTAGAAGACCCTCTCTCAGGAAGCTGCAAAGAAATGGTTTCAGGCTGATGGGAGTTTCTTGTCTCTTGTCTATTAGCAGGTGCAAGTAAAATTTATTGGGCCTGAAAATATTGTAGATGGGGACCGAATCCTAATCCTGGGACTAATATGGATCATTATCCTCCGGTTTCAAATCGCTTCCATCAAACTCGATGAGGTAAAATAACATCTCTGTTCTTTTCTCTGCCTATACACATATAATAAATTTCATAGAGTTTAAGGCCAAAGGGGACTTTAGAGATCGCTTAGATCCCCCAAGCCATAAAACGTCACCTAGTGGTACTGCATGTAGTCTAATAATTTATAGTTGAATTAGAGCATTTCTTTAAAAAAAAGCTCATTGGGATTTAAAGACTGAAGATGATGGAGATTTTACTACAGCCTTCCATTACCAGTTCTAATGGTTAGCTAGTCATGGTTAAGCACCTGTATTTTATTTCCAGTTCCTTTATTTCTTTTTAAATGTGCAAAACTGTTGAATATATCCAAGACCACTGACATATAAATACTATCAACAGCCAACTGTGAAGCCATGTGATGATGGATCACTGTTCTTTACCTCTAAAAATTCAGGAGTTGGCTCTATCAGATACAGGAGCAATGATACTGTCTCAGGCAATACAAGCAGAATATTTCACATGAGGACTAGTGATTCAACTAATGCATGCATTTACCACTGACCTCTATTGAAAGAAGATAGTTTCACTAATGACATTATTGACTGCATGCAGATAGACAAAATAGTCACTGTCAGACATGTGCTAGGCCGGATACTTTTAACTCTAAAAACACAGGCCCCATGTACTTGAGCTTAACAAGAATTTACCTCCTATAGATTTTTGGTTCAGAGCAAACAGGATCACAACAAAATATTTCTGTTTTAGTTTTTTGTTTGTTTTTCCCCTTTTCCTTTCCTTTTTCTCCTCCACCCTTTTCCTCCTTGAAAACCAAAAGAAAATTCAGTATTGAAAATATTTTCCTATGCTTAAAGTAAGTCTTTTAATAGACTGTGATGATTTTTTTTATTTTTGAAAATAATACCTGACTTACTGTCTAAGGTTTCCAGCATTTTAATTTTCTTGTAAGGATATAAAGGAGGTCCATTACAGGCAATTGGAAGACAAAACTCAAGTAGATAATAGAAAGTCACTTGCAACCTTAACTGTGGAGAGACTGCTGGCAGAAATTCGTAGCCCATCCTGAATTTTCCTTCCTTGCTGACTTCACAGGAGGAGTTTGGAGAAAAGGCTGATAAATTGTCTGCCAATGAAGCCTTGCTGATTTGGTGTCAACGTAAGACTGCCAGTTACTCCAATGTGAATGTGCAGGACTTCTCCAAGAGCTGGAGAGATGGCCTGGCTTTCAATGCCCTCATTCATGTTCACAGGTAAGCAGATGATGAAAAGAGGCTTCAAGAGTAGCTGCTGTTTTCTTACTCCGGCAAGTTTTCTTACTCCAGTGCACCTCTGTTCTTTGTGATAACTAAGAAAATGACTTGCGTCTTATCCTGGGAAGCTACCCACTCAAAACTCCCATTTGTTAAATAGGAGCCTTGCCTGAATAAAGAACGAAGAAAGTTTTTTGATGTTTGAGTGTTCCTTTCATAGTTTCTAGGGTCGGAAGGGACCTGAGCAACTCATCAAGTCCGACCCCCTGCCATGGCAGAAAAGAGTACTGGGGTCAAACAACCCCAGCAAGGTGTACATCTAAAAGCAAAAATGAATTTCCTATGGGAAAGCCTTCATTTAAACTTGTTCCTTTTTTAAAATCTTGCAAACAATGAAATCTTTTGGAATGCAATAAATCTGTCACTATCAAACAGTGATCTAATAGGTCTGGTGACAAATGAATTTTGTTCCATTGTAGTGCATGTCTGATCATTACTCAGATGTAGGAACATATTATTATCACAGCTATTTCGTGTCCACAACAGGAACAAAGCTTCCTCTGAGAGTTTTCAAGTGTTTGGTTTTTGCTGGAGAGCTGTCTCTGGTTATGGTTCTGGCTGATTATTGCTAGGGACAAATAATTCTCTCTTATAATTTTGTTTCTTCCCTTCAAAACTTTTGCTTGAAGAAAAATACTTGAGAAATATAGATTTAATTTGCTTTCTTTTTTATCTTAACTTTCTTTTCTTGTATTCAGCTGCATTTTCTAAAATGTTGTTGAAAACAGATTTTGCTATGATCATCTCTAAAATTTAAACCTTGCACTTAAGTGGGACATACTTGGAGCTGAAAGCAATAGGCTTTCACTTTTCCCCTCTCTGACCTGTGGGAGAGGAGGAGGAGGAACCAATATTTGAGATAATGCTTCTCCTATCAGAAGCCAATACTAGCAAGAAGGCTTGGAAGCTCATCAACTTCTCAACAAGGTTCCCATTTCAGAATTTCCTGCATTGGTTCACCAACCAATGAGGAAATGAGGAGCAGGGAAGTGCTTATTTTAAGGTTCTTAGTGCAGAGAGACACAATAGCATAAACAGTTGCGTTCTTCTTTAGTCTGATAAAGCTCCTTCTTCAGGGTCAGAAATCTGCTCAGTTGCAACCTGTATAACAATTCCATGGCTACTACAGCCTAATCTGATCTTCGCAAGTAACAGTTTAGCAGTTTTCAAATTTCACATTACGTGCTGCAGTATATGTATTATGATTGGCCTGAGGACATCCATGCAAACAGATCTAATGACACAGCTATTAAAAAATAGCTGAATTGTCCTGCCTCACTCTGATACAAAAAAAGGAGAAAGAAGTAATCTAAAATATCCAGCACTCACATCTTTTACACCATCTCTCGGGGAAAACCTGAAATAGATGAGATTAGCTGAAATTTGGATCTTTACTGGTCAGCAAGTAAAACAGTCCCAGAGAGATTCCTGGCCTTGCACCATGCAAGAAAGTGTCATTTATATTATGCTGATAATTTTCATTAATGGGAACAGTTCCTTTCCCTTAGCTGGATTCTTCCTCCTGCATTCTCCTCAGATCTCTACTTTTATAGACTATATGTTGTCTTTTGATCTAAGATATATGCATAGGCATGCTTATGCTCAGCCTCCTTCAGTACAGATACTTAGGTCTGCTGGTTCACTGCTTGCCCTATAGTAAACTAGAACTCTTATGAACAAGCTACACTATGTAGGACTTTACAGTAGTCACTATAATATACACCAGGGCCAACTGGAATTTAATGGAGATAGCAGGCATGGAACATGGATTCTTCTGTACCAGCTGCACAACACACTACCTCTAGAGCACCCCAAAAATCTCTGTTAATGTTTGCTACTGTACAGCCTGTAGCAGAAGAGGATAATGGTACATACAGCTGTACTAGTCAGTGGGCATGTCTACATGTGCAATTAATGTGAAGCAACAAACTCCAGAGCTTATTGCTCCTGGGTGTGCCATTTGAACGTGTACCTAGAACTGCAGCACTCTGAGCTGGGTCAGACCAGCCCCGCCTAGCAGGGGGTACTGTGGGTCAGCCTTCCAGCCAAGGGCTGCTCCCCTCCCCGTTCCTCCCCTAACCTCCTGGTTCAACATGCTCTGTAGGAGCTGGCTGAGGCACGAGGGTGCTCCAGCGTGGGGGTAACCAACAGGCAGCTCCCATATTGAAACACCTTTGTGCCCCAGCCAGCCACGTCAGCATGTACACATGCACTACTGCAGAGTAAAAAAACACCACAGCAGGGTAGTACTTGTAAATACAAGTACTACCCTGCTGTGAAGGTAATTAGTTTACTCCAGCCTAATTGCCCTGCACATATAGATGCTAAGACATTTACCATGGAGCTAATTAGACAACTGCAGTAAATGTCTCATGTAGATGTGCCCAGTATGTTGTATAATACCAGCTTACATACAGCATGTACATATAGGAGTGTAAGGTGTCTTCTTGACATTATTTGTCATTTCTAAATCTAACAGTTCTCACTTATTTCTTTCCTTTGATTCTCTCCTTATCCAGGCCTGATCTCATCCACTACAGCTCACTGAGGCGTGATCAGCCCATCAAGAATCTGAATAATGCCTTCTATGTGGCACAAAAAGAGCTGGGAATCACTAAACTTCTGGATGCTGAGGATGTGGTAGTGCCCAATCCAGATGAGAAATCCATCATGACTTATGTGTCACTCTACTACCACTACTTTTCCAAGAAGAAACAGGACCAGACTGCCCAAAAGAGGCTCACTAAAGTCAGTGCTTTGCCATCTTTAGAGTTGCCACTTATCTCTATCTCTACTGAGCTCTTTCCTCATATGCATAAATTTAACAGAACTGAAAAAACATCTTTAATGCATGCTAAACCACACAACAATTTTAACTCAATATACTTGAGTGTGCAGATCAGAGGCCTGATCCTTCAGGGCCTTTCACAGGTACTTACATCTGTCTCTAGCCATCATTTTTGTCCACAATGGTACCTGGCCTTTTCTAAAAGGATTCTATCTATCTATATGGAAGTTAGTTCCTTTAGTTATTTACAATTTGTATTTTAAGTGAGGTGTCTTGTGAGCACCATACCATGTGAAGAGCTCACTTAATTTCTGCAGTAATTCAATGGTACAAAAAAGAGCTGGTCAAGCATTTCTTCTTTAAAATATTTTATGGGAAATTCCCTGGTTTCCTAAACAAAATATTTCCATAATGTTTACTCTGAGTTTTAATTTTTAATAAATGTTCATTTTGACAGTAAATAACCAAAATAAAAGTTCCTATTTTCAGTTTAGTTTTTTGAGTGGTTTCCTTCTCCTGCACTCTTCCCCCTTTGTCCCATGGTAAAATGAAAACAAGAAAAAGGGGGAGAAAAGTAAAAGAGATCTGGGGAAAAACCCAGAAACCCCACATGAAATCCAAATACAGTTTTGAAATAATTTTTAAAGAAATTCCATTCCTCATTAAAATACAATATAAAAATATGTAAAATTCTTTATGTAAAACCATTATATATATATATATATAATTCTTTTTTTATTCATTTATTTTTACCAACTAACCATAATGTTGTGGTGGCTTTTCTTTGGGATAATGTATTTTGCGTGGGAACAAAATCATTCTTTTTAAAAATATGAGGTAAACAAAAATATTTACCATTTGTGTATGTGAATTTAGGAAAATCTGATTTTTAAAAGATGACTGTGTTGTGGTACCAATGTTTCTGCCTCATGGGACGTACAAACATTTAAATCAGGGTTTCACTTGTTGTGACAAGGTAGAAAGTTTTTGAAGATGAGGGATTGCATGGTTAAGTAATCTGGGATAAGCACAAGGAGATCCTGAGCTGGATATCAATACCAGCACTGCACTCTGAAAAGGTGTGAGAGGAGGACTTGGAGATTGATTAATCAATAACGGGGCCTAAATGAAGAGACTGGGTAAAAGGTGTAGGGTGGACCCATCAAAGGCTCTGAGGTTCAGCTTGAAGGTATATTTCTGGTTGCCATAAAACATGGTTATTTCCTCTCTATGAGCCTTGAATTATGCACTCCTCAAGGTAAAATCTGCAGAGACCACAGTTACAAGGCGTCTTCTTGTTCCTTATTTTTAAAATGGAGTATCATTTGGAAATGGGACTCTATTATAGAACAGCAGATTTCATTCAGGCCCAGCAGATTTAAGCTAGGCACTTCTAAAGCGCTGTGTATACTGTATAGGGACTCTTAGCTTAAGACGAGACACATTTTCACATTAATGAAAAAAGCTTAAGGGGTGAATATTTCTCTACCTTCTGTTCCACCTAACTTCTTTTTCTCTGGGTTTTTCTCTTTGCATTTTTGAACTTACTGGAGGGTTTTTTGCAATTTTTTTTCTCCTTGCAATTATATGTTACTTTCCACCCAATTTTCTTTCTCTGATGCTGCTTTTGTTACCTGCTCCTCTTTCCATTTTCCCCTATATAGGCCTTCCTGTCTTTTCCTTCCTCCCTATTACAGAAAGCAATAAAATGAGAGAGCTGATAATCTCTTCGTGCCCTTAGTCCCCTCAAATAGGCAGCTCTGAATTCACTAATAGGATTAAGGAGGGAAGTCTCAATGTGTCAAGGCAGCCCGAGAGCAGAGGCTAATTGGGTGACCAGACTGAAGAGAAAACCAATCCAGGGAGGTAAATCTCCCTACCCCCACCCGTTTCAGTAGCCATGCACTTATTAGGATCCTTCAGCAAGAACTGGGTGCGATGGCAGAATATACAAAAGGGAGCCCTGATGCCACAGGCTGCTTTTCCTGCACTAAAGGTTGGTGCTGTTTTACTCCTTTTCCAGCATTGGGACCTTTGTTCTTTTCCAAGTACCAGTTCTGATAGAAGGTCAATCATCAGTCATATCATGTGGTTCTTAGAGGCCTT
The DNA here is from genome assembly GCF_001723915.1 of Gavialis gangeticus. NCBI lineage: Eukaryota > Metazoa > Chordata > Crocodylia > Gavialidae > Gavialis > Gavialis gangeticus. The sequence continues at coordinate 84,523,692 of NW_017729025.1, read as the reverse complement.
TACTTAGTTTCCACATCCCTTACTGACTGAAGTGTCTGCAACTGATGGTCTCTGTGTTACCATAAAGAGCAGCAGAGATATAGGGTGGCGTTGTTCGTTATCTGAACTTCCAAGCAGCAGAACCTTAGTCATGGGGTTTTGGGGGTATTTCAGGAGTAGAGGTCTCACAGAGCTGTAGGATTATGATAAGGAAGATAAAATGGAAAGGAACAACAACAGCATAATTAAAAATGGAAGAAAATGGTTTGTAACCCTTATTCTAGGTTTCACTAGGTTTACTGTCACCTTTGGCTTCAGACAGTCAGGGTCCAAGTCCAGGTCAGATCACAAGTGGAATGAGTGAGTGAAGTTGGTATTAGTTCAAAATTATCAGCTTCATTGTTTCATAGGTGTTGGTTGTAGCTGCTTTGGTCTAAGGATATAGGCAGACAAGGTCCTTTGGGTAAATGTGGTATCTTTTATTAGGCCAGCTAAATAGTTGGAAAAATTGTTCTTTGCAAGCTTCCCATTTGTGCCCAAAAGCTTGTTAAGAACAATGTTTGGGGTGTGGTCATTCTAGGATTTGAAAGAATACTCCCAACCTTAAATATGATAACTGTCTCCATGCTGATATAACAATGTGAAGGTCACAGCAACCTGCTATGTTTAAATTGCACTTTCTCTGTGCTTATGGCAGCTCATTTGCATCTTGATTAAACTTAATTTACACGTATGCCACACAGTTTTTCATACTCTGATTCATCCTTCTTATTATTATATACCTGGACTTTTTATATTTCTGTTGCAGATTCTGTTCTTTCTAAAGGAAATAGATGGTTTGAAGTTTCAGTATGAGCAGATGACCTCCGAGCTCTTGAAATGGATTAGACAGAAGGTGATAGAGCTGGATAACAGACACTTCCCTAACTCTGTGCCAGAAATGCAGCTCCTCATGGCCAGGTTCAAGACCTTCCGCACAGTGGAGAAGCCCCCCAAATACCAAGAGAAGGGCATGATTGAAGCCCTCTTCTTCAACATCAGAACCAAACAGAGAGCCAACAATCAACAGTTATATATTCCCCCTGAAGGCAAGATGCTGCAAGATGTGGAAAAAGAGTGGAATATCCTGGAGAAGGCAGAGAACAGTCGAGGGAAAGCATTGCAACAGGAGATGCTGAGGCTCCAGAGAGTGGAACAACTGGCCCAGATGTTCAGGAAGAAGGCTGCCCTGCGTGAGTCCTATCTGAAAGAAATGAGGATGGTGATTGGGAAGCAGGACTTCTGGCCAGAGAGTGTGGACAAAATGGAGGCTGCTACAAAGAAACTGGAAGCCATTGTCACAGATGTGCAGCCTAGGGAGCAACGCTTCATAGCTTTGGCTACAATAGCAGCTGTCATCGAGCAGGAGAATTACCATGACAAGAACCAAATCATGAGGAAGTGAGTCATGCTGGTGGAACTGAGTAAAAACTAAGCTTCTCTAAAACCACAAACTCTATGCCTCAACAAAGTTTTTCCTAGGTTGTCTAAAACATCTGATCTTCGTGATGAATTGATCCTTTTTCTTCTTGTCTTTATAGGCAAGCGGACATTTCACAACAATGGCAGGATCTTCTGGAGCAAGTGCAAAGGAAAAGAGATGCTCTGGGAGCAATGCAAGAAACTCTGGGACTTCTGAGGGAAGCAGATACACTTACAGAGGAACTTAAAGCACTGCAGGTATCACCCTCCCTCCTTCAGCATGTGTGCTGGTCATAAAATTTGGACCACTACCAGTATAAGTAACTGCCAGAGATGAGAATATTCCAGTGACAACTATGGTTTGAAATATTTATATGCGGTGTTTATGGGAGATGCAGGTGCTTAGCATTTTACAAAAAACACATGCCCCTTTTATTTAGACACCTAAATGTGGGTATCGGATCAAAATATTACATGCCTACTTTTGGGATGTGTACTTTTGACCATAGGCAACACGTAGGAGGGAATAGGGAGGAACGTGCCCCCCCAAGATAAGCCACCAGTGGCAATCATTGGTCACCACCTGCCCCCTACCTCGCTGCTGATGTGGATGCTGGCGTCTGTGGGTGGTCTCCGCTTGCTGCTTGCTCCCTGCCCGCCACTGACACTGCCACCAGCATCTGTGGGTAGTCCCTGTTTGCTGCCTGCTGCTCACTATAAAATCTGAATCTCATTTAATTCCAGCATTTTTTCAGCTAAGAAAACAGAGAAATAGTACAGAATCATTGACCCATAATGTACCTCAGAAAGACGGATGTAATACATTTTTTTCTAATCAAAAATTGAATTAAGCACAATACAATTAACTATATAGGACAATTCTGCTCAGTGTACATGACAAATGGTGTTAATAAGGACAATGAGTGACTGAGGCAACAAGAACTGTTTGTTTGAAAAATAGTATTATTTCCATTGCAACGCATAAAAACAATTGATGATGGGCAATGTCTTGAATTTGGAGATGATTTGTAAGGTATCTCCTTCCAGTCAACCAGTTAGTATTTCTGCATAATTCAAATCATGCACCAACTTTTTTCTCCCTGACATTGAATACTCCTATCAGAGTTAATGGGAATCCTTCCATTGATTTTTGCAATCTTTAGGTCAGTTCTTCAGATCTTTCACTGGTATTGCCCACAGAAAAAAATGGGTTGAAAATTAATCCTGGTAACTCTTGCTTTTTTTGCAGGCACTTGTGAGTTCCCAAGACTATGGGAAGCAGCTACTGGAGGTAGTAGATTTGCTCCAGAGGCACAGCTTGATTGACTCTCAGATCTCTTCCTATGGTGACAGAGTGAAATTCATCACAGAAAGTACAGCAGTGGTCACTAAAGCCAAAGCAAATGCAGTCAAGTCAGATGTGCTTCATGCCAAAGTTATGATGCTCGGTCAGCAGTATCAAGCCCTTGTGGCTCTCAGCAAATCTCGGTACATCAATCCATATGGCTCCAGTCTTTCTGTTTAGGATTGTGGGCACCCTTTTATAACTGAGGGAACAAGAGCACCAGAATTTATTTGTGCACTTATAAAAGGACAGCAGAACCAACCCAAGTATCTCAGCAATGTTTGGTGCTGAGTCTAAGACAGTGTTTCTCAAAGTGGTGGTCCATGGAGCGGTGCCAGTCCGCGAGCCACCAGTCGCCGGTCCGCAGAGAGTTGCCAGGAAAGAAAGAAATATATTCGCTGGTCCACAGGGAGTTGCCAGGAAAGAAAGAAATATATTTTCAGAAGCATAACATTGATATGTCATAGCACCACAGTTCGTACGTTCCAACACTCTAGGTGACATCATGTCATGCAAGGTGAGGAAAGAAAAAGAAACAGCCAGTCACGCATTTGTGTAGCGCTGTTACATGCAGTTGCTACCACTGGCTGAACTGGGTACCAGTCCCTGGCTCACTGGAAAAAAATTGTCAGTCCACCACATCAGATAGTTTGAGAAGCACTGCTCTAAGAGACTGCCTTTTTTGTAGTCTAGGAAAGGACTTCAGTCTCAACATACATTCCAAACTGCAGGTTGCCTCAACCTGTCCTTTCTGCTAGATGTGCTCAGAGGCATTGAGTGTTGGCTATAGCTAAGCCTGGGGACTTTGACTGGGGTGTGCTGGGCTCCTGCTGAGACCAAAGCCCTCTGGAGGTTGCTGGCTAGATGGTCTTTCCTCTCCACTCAAGGTCAGAATGGTCCCCATATTTCGGGTCAGGAAGGAATTTTACCTCATGGTCAGATTGGTACAGATTGTAGAGGTTTTTGCCTTCCCCTTTAGTGTGGGGAGTGGCCTTCTATCCAAGATCTCTTGAGCATATATTAACAATATTTCATAGAAGCAGGACATAGAAGCAGGCTGCTGTTGTTCCTCTGCTTCACTTATGGCAGGTTAGGCTGTTAGGTCTGTGTTGCGTCAGGGTTGCTGTTAGTCTTACGCAGAGGTTAGATTCTGGTTTTCATAGGATGGTTTGGATAGGGATGATCCTCCCTCAGGCAGGGGGTTGGACTAGATGACCTCTAAAGGTCCCTTTCAGTCCTACTTCTCTATGATATGTGACTTGGGCTTGATATAGAAAAATTCATTAAGGAGTCTATGTGCAATTGATTTGCAGAAGGTAGGATTCTGAATGACAGCCAGCATGGCTTTGTTGTGGGCAGGTCTTGTTCTACCAACCTCATCTCCTTTCACAATCAAGTAACTTGCCACCTGGATAAGAAAGAGGAGGTTGCTATTGTATACCTTGACTTCCAAAAAGCCTTTGATCTGGTATCCCACAATATTCTCATGAGAAAATTGGAGGATTGTGAGTAGGAAGCTGGCTGTGGGGTAGGACCCAGAGAGTTCTAATGAATGGATCTGTGTCGTCCTGGTGAAAAGTGGCCAGTGATGTCTCTCACGGGTTGGTGCTTGGTCCAGTGCTTTTCTACATCTTTATCAATGATTTGGATGTGGGGGTGAAGAGCTCACGGGCCAAGTTCACAGACAACACCAAGTTATGGGAAAGCATGGTCATGCTTGAAGGAAGGCTACAGATACAGGTGGACTTAGGTTTGCAAGTTGGGCGGATCGAAACCAGATGAAGTTCAACATCAAGAAATGTGAAGTGCTCCACCTGGGGATGAACAATCCCCTACACACCTACAGGCTTGGTGACGCCAAACTGACCAGCACCATGAATGAAAGGGACCTCAGGTTAATAATTGACCAAAGTATGAAAATGAGCTGGCAGTGTGACACTGTTGCCATCAGGGCAAATAATATTCTGGCATGCATCAATTCCTAGCAAAACCAAGGAAGTGATTCTTCTGCTCTACTCAGAATTGGTAAGACCACAGCTGGAGTACTGCATCCAGTTCTGGGTGCCACATTTTAACAAAGCCATGGTAAAGCTTGAGAGAGTCCAGAGAAGGACCACCAGTGTGATCAGAGACTTGCACAGCAAGCCATACAAGGATAGGCTGAGGGACCCGGGACTCTTCAGCCTGAAAAAGAAAGCTGAGAGGGGACCTGGTGTAGCATTACATCAGAGGAGAACATCAAGGGCTCAGTGAACAACTGTTTATCAGGGAACCCTTGGGGAAAACCAGGAGTACTTGCCACAAACTCCTGGAAGACTGTTTCAGGTTCAACATTAGGAAAAACTTCTTCACAGTCAGCATGTCCAGACTGTGGAATAAACTCCCTCCAGACATAGTGTAATCACCTACTTTTGAAATCTTCAAGAGGAAACTGGACGGTCACCTTGCTGGGGTCACCTCACCCCAGTTGCCTTTTCTGCCTGGTGCAGAGGGCTGGACCCAATGATCTTCCAAGGTCCCTTCTAGCCTTACAATCAATCAAACTATGGCTGATTCCTTAGGCTAAAGAGGAATTTAGTTTTGGCTATCTCATGTCGCTCCACTAATAGACTAAACTAGGTCCCAGAGTTTGAATCAAAGGTCCATACCAAACCTAAGTGGCTCATCAGGTACCATAGTTAAGGTATTCTAGTGGCTAGCATCACAGCCTGACACCTCTGTGTCTTTGATGACTAGGCACCTACTCACAACTGAGTTACCAAAGGCAGTCTTCAGTCTATATTCAATTCAAGGCTTGAACAAACCCCTCTCAATCCATAGTAAAATGCCTTAGCCACTTTGTCATTGTGCCACAGTCATTAGGAGGGCCACAGAAACTCTGTGTTAAAGGGATTTGATTATCCCATTCTCCATTTCCAGATGCTACCTAGTATTCTAGTATTGACTGCTTGTTTTCTGTATTAGACAATCTCTGCTGGAGGAGGCTTTGAAGCTTTTTGAATTTTTTCATGACTGCAAGGAGGAAGAGTTGTGGATCTCTGAGAAGTGCCAGCTAGTGAGGACAGCTGCATTAGGACGAGATCTGAGTCAGATCACAGCCTCCATTCAAAAGCACAAGGTATCTACTTTGTTATCGGTGTCTGTTGTAGATATTAAATCTAGTTTCTCATAATATGTCTTGTTCTTTTCCTTTAATGTTGTAGTAAATGCATTCATTAAAGAATTAAGCAACATTTCTCTTGTTTCAAGGGCTCAGGCCAGCTTCTGGAAGCAGATAAAACCTGCAGCAAAGGGATCCTTTCCTGTTTGTGGGGCAGCCCAGGATTTAAATTGGGATTGTGGATTTGTGAATTAGCATAATGAAGAACCATGTGTTACTCATTAGCCCACTTGGATGGATGGGAGGAAGAGGTGCTTCTTATCCATTCATCCTCCCCCAAATCAAGTAGATGGATGAGTTGATAAAACACAGGCGAGTGGTAGAGGGGACACATGCCCCTCCCCCCCGAGATTGGCTCCCAACTCGGCACTGCTCAGGATGGGGCAGTTTTTTTGCCACACGGGCTTGGCAGCCTGACAGTGGGCACTAAGCCATAGCACAGACATATAGGAGTAAATATGGGGCTTTTGGCCTGCCCACAAATTGTGTCCCCCCCAGACTCAAGATGCACAAGTCATCCCTGGGATAAAAGATAGTGAAGAGAAAGAAGATAAGAATGATACAGTAAAATAGAATGGGAGTATCTAGCATACCATGTAGAATCTGTTATCAAGACTCTTGTGGTGCTGGACTTGGTTGGGGACAAAAGTTTACTCTTGGAACATCCATCTGGTTGCTAAATAGGAAGCACTGTGACAAACATATCAGAAGACATAAGAAGACAGTGAGATAATTTAAATAGGAATTTCTTGCATGAGTGCTGATTTTTAAACTAGATTATCAAGAGTAAAAGCATGATAGCACAGCCACAAGCACAAAATCTCCAGGGAGAGTAGTGTGTCTCCAGGGGTGAGGGAGAGATGTCTGAGAGAGAGAGAAAGTGAGTACTAAAAGATGTAAAATGGCCAAGGCAGTTGATGATAAACCTCACCCCCAGAGGAGATCAAGTCAACTGTGCTCCTGCTGGAACAGAAATGGTTGTGACTTCCTGCCTATCAATAGAATAATGCTGAAAGACTGAAAGGAATTGGGGTGGGGAAGTAAGAGCTCACAGGAAAAGTTTCTGATTGGGAATGAAGGAGAATTGTGAAAACAAAATTCTTACAGATGTTACTTCAATAATAGTTGACCAGAGATGCTGTCAGTTGGACCAAGTCAAAACTCTCAGCTGAGACAAGTCCCTTGTGTTTGAATGTCAGCACCATTCTTTATGCTATCACTCCATTCAACAGGCTCTAGAAACTGAATGCAACTCCCACAAAGTGATTTGTTCCAATGTAATGAGAAAAGGCTGGGAGCTAAGTCAAAGGAACCCTTCACGACGGACAGCTATTCAGAAGCAGACAGACAGCCTCCAAAACCTGTGGCAACAGTTCCAGGATGAGGTGGTAAACCGCAAAATCCGTCTGCAAGCAGCTGCTCTCATCAAACAGGTAAAAAATTCTACAGTTCTTGCATTTGATTAGAGGGAGAAGATAGATTTGTTGCATTTCTGCTTGTGCTGCTACCCAGGAGGTTTTGTAAGATGTGCAGCAAGGGACTGGAAACAGTGATTTTTGCTCAAGTGAAGAAGGTAACTATCAGATCATAAGACCTATGATCAGCTATGTATCAAAGCTGCTGATTTCTGTTTGTCTGTAACTGCTTTAAAATGTTCCCTAAGTCCTAAAATCCATGCTTTGCCTTCATTAGCCCTTTTCATAATTATCTGATATAGACTCCATGGTTGGCAGCTGTTTTGCAGTAGTCAGCCTAGAAACTTTGAAAACCCAGGCCCCTGGTATTTGAGATCATCAGACTCATCTCTTTTGAGAGCCAGTCCATAGCAGTGCTGTACATATGCTAACCATTTTCTCAGAAATGTTAAATGAAAATAACTGAATAATTGCTGATATCTCATCATCATCTCTGTGAATGAAGCCAGAGTGACTGCCTGACATTCATCTGTAGAAAAACAGGAGGATCAATCCCAAACCAAAACCTATGATCTTGCACGGCTCACATACAAAATAGTTAACCTGGTATTCATACCATTGGGCCATGAAAGATGCTGATAATGGTTAATTAGGAATATCTTTTCTCTTAAGTGAATTTGGGGGAGTTGTTTGCTTTCTGATTGGCAGGTAATCTGTTCCCATCTAGTGATTTATACTGATGAAACAAGAATGTTTCTGTTTTACAGATGGGATTAAATCTCCAAGAGAGATTTAATGGTACTTTAGGGATTTGCCTGCTGTGTTTATATATCCGAGTCAGCACTGGAGAACTTACTTTGCTTGGCATTGTTCTATTGGGGTTGGTCACATTGTTAGCTTCCCTGAATGGCTGCATCTTCAGAGTGAGCCTGTAGCTCAGGTAGCACACTAGATAGACAACACAAGAAATAAAAGGCCTAAGCTGAACCACATGTGAGGAGATTTTCAAAGACAGAGGTAGCAGCTAGGTACTAAGCACAAGTAGATGTCTATCTAATATTTCTCTCTAGAAAACTCCAACAGAAGTAACAAATAGTCTCAGGCCACAAAGCTGAGATCCTGAGCAGAAGTTTTCTAGAGTATGGAAAGTTTGTGAAGCTGAGATTTTGATCTCTCTCTCTCTCTCTCTCTCAATTAAAGATGTGAATACACTCAAATGCATGCACAGACCAATTATAAAATCAGCATTTACCAATGGCACCATGCTCTTTCAACTACTACTGTCATTTTAATTGTACTTCTCCTGCATTTTCCATTCTTTGTCACATTTGAGCATAAATTTCTTTCCTAAACACTTTTTTTTGTTTTGTTTGACAAACACTGAATTATTCCCTGGTTCTAACAGGTTTCATCCTATTTTGATTTTTATCACCCACTTACAAACTGCTTACCTCCCTTTTTGGTCAAAATAAATTTGTTCTGTAACATAATTTCTTTTACAGATATAATCAGACTGCAATCTATGGGAGAAATTGGGTACAATCTATGAAGGTTGCTCTTACTAGATGCAACTTTACTCTGTAACCTCAAAGGGGAGTAATTTTTAACCTTTGTGGGAAAATATCCTTGTTGTTGAAACTGTAAAATATTTCCAAAGTAATCTAGACCCACTCCCAATAAGTCTCCCATGCTAGGTACAAAGGAGAATTGTATTGGTTACAAGCAGTAGTTTTGGAATAGGGTACAGGGTAGAGCAATATCAGAGAAATCCCGTAGAGCAAACCAGGTGGCTGGGTAGCCTTTGATTATGCATCTGAGTTACTGAAAGCTATATATCTAGTTAGATCTCAGGTAGCTTACTCACGAGCATCATCCAGAGGCAGGTGGAGATTCCCTCTGGAGCCAAGCAGTTCACTGATCATAAGTTTCAAGAGAGAGAGCAAATTTCAGATGGCCCAGCTTCTCTCCCTCTGAGTTTTCATCATGGCTACTGCACCTCCTCCTGGGCAGTTTTCAACTTATATAGACCTTATGACCTCCTTTACCTGGTCCAATAGAGGCCAGCACCTGTTGGCTGCCAGCCAACCAATTTGAAATGCACCGCTGGTTGCCGGGTAGACTGGCATTGCTTAGAACAATAGGGAGCCTAAGCCCCTCACCCAGGTATGTGATGCCTTTCAGGTAGGCAGAGTGAGCAGGTTTCCCCCCTCCCTTAGGAATGTATCCAGCTCAGATTACAATTCAGGATTACCTAAAGAGCCCATGGGATGTCTGTCCTTTGCAGTGACCGTGTTAACCAAATTGTCTCATAGCAGAGCTTTTGGGGAGAGACAGAGGTGGCATTCTGCCACACTGCTTACATAACCACAACATGCATTATAATTAACATTATGGTTATGTAGTTGATATAGTTTCTGCCCACTGATCCTTTGCCAAATGAGAGGGATTTGGGGCTGTGAATCTCCTGTGGTAACGAAATTAAATATTCCCCTCACCTGTGTCCCATTCAGTATTTTGCTGATATTGATGAAGCAGAGTCATGGCTACGGGAACGACAGCCACTCCTGGACAGCAAGGATTATGGGAAGGATGAGTACAGTGCAGAAGCTCTGCTGTACCGCCATATGCGGCTGGAAAAAGAGATCACAGCCTATGGCTTAGAGATGAGGCGTCTGAAAGAGCAGGCCAATGCTGTAGCAAAGGAAGCTCCATCTGCGGTATGTCAATATGTCACACTTATCATTTTGCCTTTTAATTATATGTCTAACTGGGACTCTTCCAGTAGAAAGTTGTGGGGGAGGAGTGGGGTTTCCCATAGGTTTTCATGAAATTCCCCTGATTCTGTGTTTTTTATCCCCAGGAAAATGTTACACAAAAAGCTTCACCTTCTTCTAGTTAGGGGTGTATTTGCAAATTACTGTGCAGAGCATTTGAATGTAATGTTACAGATCTAATTATGTTGAATTTTGCTTTAACAGGTGGCAAAAATTCAGGTCCCAAGTACCCAAAATGAGAGGATCACTAAGATGCCATCTGGCCACTTGGGTATCCCTAAAACTCCATTGTCTAGTGCACCTGACCCAGATCCCCACTTCGTTGCAGATAATATTTGGAGGACCCAAAACAGAATTGACTGGCTTTATGAAAACCTTCAGATGATGGCTGAGGTATAGTATAGCTCTCAGTACTTTGTGCTTGTGTAGTCTTTCTTAAAGATTAATAGTTGAGTTCAGCAAAGTGTGGGTAGGTGTTAGATCACTTCCCTTACTTAGCTTGTCAATGTACTGCAATGCTGAACTGTACAACCACTGAAAAGATTATTGATTGTGCGAAATCATGCAATGCTTTTCCAATATTGGCAGGTTAAAAAGAGGAGTGCAGTTAATTTTGGGCGAGTCTCAGAAGGGTTAGGCATTTTGTTTAAACTTTGAATGAAGCCACATTTTGGTTCATATAATGGTTCTTTTTAGTCTAGTCAGGTTCCTCCTTCATTAAATGAGACCCACACAGTTATTTCAGTTATCTTCCTATCTCCTTCCTAGTTCTTATACATTTTAGAAAGAAGGCTCTTTTGCATTTATTTAATTTTACTGGAGTTTTCCTGCTATAGGCTTGACAATACGCAACATGAACACAGAATCTTTGGATTGTAATGATGGAAACTGGAAACATTAATCGATAAGCTTACTGTTTTTCCTTTTACTCTCCCACTTTCTCAGTCTTCCTGGGGTCCTGCTTAAGTGCCTGCTGTACGAGCCTTCTACCAGATAGAGCTTTAAAGTCTGGTCTTGCCTGAAACTAGGCTTTGAATACATGTTTGAGAGTAAAGATGTAAAATTTCATTTGTAACACCAGCTCTGATCTTCAGTTCATCCAACACATACCACCATTATCTTTCTATTCACCAAGTGTTGTGCATATCAAATCTCTAACCACAAATTCCCTAGGAAGTAGTCCAGATTTTAGGTTCAAAATTGTATTCTGTGGCTGCGTCTACACAAGACACTGACTGCTCAGTAGCGCGTTACTATTGTGCAGTAGCACTGCATGGCATGAAGTGTGATGTAAAGCTACTGCGCAGTAGTAATGAGCTACTGCACGGTCAGCATCACCAGAAAAGCTATTTGGGGATGCTATTGTGCAGTAACACTGGTTATTATTGCGCAGTCATTTAGTACTTGTGTATGTAAGTACTAAAGGACTACGCAGTAACAACTGCACAATCATAGCCTTGTATAGATGTGGCCCATGTATGTTACCCACAAGAACCTCCATTAAGTTGCTGTGTTAGTCTGTATGCATTAGTCTTTTTAGAAGTTGGAATCTTCTTTTCTACAAAAGGTCCTGGTGGTCATTCCAACAATATTCAAATCCCCAAATTCTTTACAGAGCAGAAAGAAAGCTCTGGAAGAGATGCTCCAATTATACTGCTTCTACAGTTCCTGTAAAGAGTTTCAGTCATGGATGGAAGATAAAGAGAATGTTTTCCGGACCCTTCAGCCTGAAGCAGACAATGTGGAGGTCATGCAGCAGAAATACCAGGTATACTTCCTCCCTGTTCACCATGAGTACCTTGTAAAACACTGAGTACTAAAGAAAAAATATAGGTGAGGAAAGATCTCAAAAGGAGTTTATTTTACTCATTTTCTTATTATAGTCTAAGTTCCCTATAGTGGCTTGTTGGCAGCCAGAAATTTCCCAGCATGCACTGTGGTCAGCTAATTGGACAAGCCCTGAGGCTGACTACTTTTTCTGTGTAATGGCCTCCTGCTGCAACTGTTACATAGACACAGCTGCACAGTACAGACATGAGAGCAGACAGCTTGATTGACTGCATTTGCCAGCTCTCCTAATGAGATGAAAACAGCTAGGCATATGCTGAGCACACCTCATTAAGTAACAAGCAGTTTCATTGCAAACTAGCCAGCAGGCTTTAAATGATTTAATCATTGTTTATAATAATGAAATCAATAGGATTTGCAGAATTTTAATGGCTTTCGCTGTAAAGTGCAAGTGTCCAAAATGGCTTACACTACAACTGAATTTTGATCTTTAGGCCTTATCTACACTGGAAACTTCTTCAGTGTAAATTAATGTGTAAGTTGAAGTTGATATATTTAAACCAGTATAAATCCCCATTGTAAACACTCTTATCCTACTCTATGTTTATTTTTAAGTTAATATCCCAGGGGTAGGGTTAAGTTAGACTGAAATATCTAGTCTCATAGCAGAATAAGTGTGTCCGCCTGAGGATGGGGTGAGTTGTGTGCATCCTACTAGGCATAAATATATCACATATGCAGGAGTAGGACATATGGTCTAAGGGGAAAGATCATTAAATGAATAGAGAGGCATTAAATGTCTTTTAAAAACGTATTTGACACAAAAATAGAAGATGAGTGGATAAGACAGGTCATTATATGCAGAGTAATAGTGAGTTTCAAGTTTAATCCCCCAATATCTGTTTTGTTTTAGAGCTTTTTAATGGAACTGGCTGCTGGGAAAAGCCAACTGGAAAAGATCAAATTCCAAGCAGATAAGCTTGCAAAGAACAGTCCCATCAAAAAAAATGACATCCATGTTCAGCTGATAGAGATCAATAGGAGGTAAAGGCACTACTGGCAAAAGGGGAATCAGCCTTTAATGAAATGTTATGCCCTGTCTAAGCTTCACCTGAAAAAGTACTAGACTGCTGAGCTTTGACACACAAAATTAACCTGAAACCTGAAAAGGACTTGTTTTTGTTTTTTTTAATGAATAATTGCTTGTGGCATTGTGGTTTGTGTTATTCCACTAGATCAGCCTTTACCAGTAAGAGAGATTCTAAATAGAGCCGTTCATAAAAAATGATAGAATCAAAGCCCCTGGAGCTCTCTGCATCATAGCTACTGGAGGTATTTTAGCAAGATTAGAATAATAGGGAAACGATCAATAAGCAAGGCCCCCAGCTGGGACCTGCAGCATTAAGATCATTTTAATTAAAAGTCTTTCCTGTCTTCAACTACTAGTTAAATACTAGAAAACCCAGTTTCCATAGGTATGAAGGAACACCCTTTTCATGTGACTACCTGTAGTAGGGAACTGGAATCTTGCACATTGGAGATTCAGATCAGATATTGCACAGCCACACACATGCCCTTTTTGCTCCCTTAGATGCCAGTTTCAGGGCTTAAGTAGGGCTGGGACCAATCTGTTTTGAGTGTTCTGATTGGAAACTGAGCCTTATAGTCCCAACAGCTATTGGCTGGGGTATGGGGAAAATACACAAATTACAAAACCCTAGTATTAGCTCATAGTTTCCCTTTTGTCAGGGGTAGAGATGCTCCTTGAATTTGAAGGGGGGGGTTGTTTATGATCCAGTGGAAAAGCTTCTTTATGGGTCCTTATAGGATAAGACAGGATTTAAGATGCCATATCTTCTAGAACTTCAGGAAGCAAATGAATGAATGGAGGGGGGTGGGGGTGCAGGCTGCATCAGGGCAGCATAGGGGATGTGATGCCTAAGTGCCTGGCCCTTACATTGGAAACAAATAAGGAGGCTCCTTTCACCCTCCTCATCCCTTTGGACCTTGGCGTGAATAAATGGAAAACAGTGAGTAAACTCTGCTTCAGAATTTGAGATATGCTCAGGTTTTGAGAGATGAACATATTCACTCACACTGTGACTCCACTTTACAAAGGCAAGCACTCTATGGAAATACCCAAATGCCACAATGGGCAGTTCAAATTGCCATTGGCTATGTCTGTGTTGCACAGCTATGCACTGACTTGAACATCCAGCTTCAGGACTTAGCAAGTTCTCTAAAATCATCCATATTTGAAAAGAATAGGTGTTTTAAAAAATTTTCAATTTTGTAAAATATGTTCAGTGTCAGTTTTTAACTGGTCTTTTGGCACCATACAGCTTCTCAAGGACAAATGTTTCAAGGCAGCATTTGGCTCTTGTACCAATATTTGTTATTTCATTTGTTTTCATAGTGTCAACCTAAAGACACTAGCCAGTAGAATGGGGTGTGCCTTGTAAGAAGTGAAATTAGCTTTTGTGCACAGGGTAAGGTCTAGTCCTGTACACCCTTTAGATCACAATCCCTATTTTGAAGATATTAGCATAAGAGAGTAGACAGTGGTAGAGCATATGTGCTACCCTAGAACTCCACTCAGGAATTAATTTTGCCGTAAGTGATTTTGAAAGTCAGTGAACTATGAGTTATGGAGTAAAACAGTAGAAAACTAATCATTTTCTGATAGGTGGAAGCCAATCATTTCAATGTGGAGATCAGTGTTTCTCAGGTGGGGTGACATGGCACCCCATACCTTAAGGGTACCACACTGCCTGGCTCCTATGTGAGCAGGTAAATGCTCTCCTTCTTCCCCTGTCTGGCACATGGTGTTTGCCCCAGTTATCTCAACAATGGCTGCAGCTGCTTCTGTGAGGACAGCTGCCACTGCAGCCTCTGTGGCAGCTACCGCTATGCTCCAGCAGCAGGCTCTGCTGCAGGCAGACAGATGGGCAGATGTGGGGCCAGAGCCACATATTGCAGCCCAGCTCATCCCCTCTGCTCCTCTCACACTCCCAGGCCCAGCAGGAGGCTCACAGGGGCAGTCATTAAAGTGTGAGGTTTCACATAAGCAGCCTCAGTGGAAGGGGAGACTGGGGGTAGATAAGACAATGGAAAAAGCAGGGTCTGACAGGATGAGGTCTTTTCCCAGCCACCCTTAAGTAACACCAGCTAAATTGGTGATTCTCAACCTTTTCTTAGCCTCAAGGATCCCCTTCATATCTTTTTTTCTGAATTTAGATTCTAGCTCAGTGATTCTCAACTGAGGGCTGTGAAATTCAGAAACATTAAGAAGGGGTGCCTTGAAGCTAGAAAGTTTAAGAACTTCTGGTGTAGATACAGGTGAAGCAACTATTATGTCATTTTTAGGTGGGAGCTCCTAGAAGCACTCAAGGAGGAAAAGGGTTCAGAGCTGATTGAAGTGGCTGATGTGAGGATATTCCTCCAAGACTGCCAGAGCACCAAAGTACTGCTGCAAGACAAGCTTGGCTACCTCAAGAACTTGGACCCAGGAAACACATCTGCTCCAGCAGAGGCAGATAGGCGCAAGCTGTCTTCATTGAAGATGGAAATTCTAGTGCTGGAGAGGAAAATCGAATACTTGAAGAATGTGGCTAAAAAGTAAGGAATCCACTATTTGTTTCCATATTCTTTCCTAGTCATCTAATCAAATTCTTGAGGGCAGGGTGGTTGGGTTTTTTAAAGCCGGATATAGACTTGCCATAGATCAGCTTTCACTGCTAACTTGTTCTCCCTATCTGGCTGCAGTCACTGTTTCTTTTTCTCTTTCAATAAGATCTTCTATCCTGAGAAGGACTAGAGGAATTTCTAGGGAGGTGGACTTTAAATTTGCTTCCAGTGGAGGAAATCATATAACAGAACAGAATAGGAAAAATCTTCATGCATCAAGGTTAGGGTGAATCAAGGTGTACACGTACACCTTGAATCCTCAGTATCTATAGAGGAAACCGGTGAATAATGAATGATCCACACACACCACACCTGTACTGTATTTGTTTTCTGCAATGAGAATTATTGAAATCTAGGGCCCTTTATTTTCTGGTCATACTTCAGTTCAAACTGCAGGACCATGAACCAGAACTAATGCATCCTATTTTGAGTTACCTGTATTCTGAACCAGGTACCATGCAGTTCCCAAAATGGAACATCCTTGAGAGGCACAGGGTGGAGGGAAAGAGGAGGACAGAGAATTAGACTATTCAGCATTGTGTATGTTTAAATTCTGGTTTAAAACTTTTTATTAAAAAAATTTCTGTATTTTCACAATTCAATACTTCATAAAACCCAAACTGTCCCATTCTGTGAGGCCCTTCCTGCTTCTATCCAGAAGGTCAAAGTAGGCCATTGAAATGAGCAATTTGGTAGCAAATCTACCCTATATTGATTATGATATTTGAAATGAAGCATGGGTTGCAAAATCTACCACCGCCACCACTGCTACTTCAAAGCAGGAAATGGACCTATTTATATGTTCTGGCAGAAAGAGCATCTTGGTTCTAAACTGATCATAAGTCATTTGAAGCAACCATGAAGTCAGAAGAGGCTGAGAAAGGGCATCAAAAGCCAAACTGGGCTATGCAAGGAATCAGATTATTACCACTGCATAATTATATCTTTGCAGCAAAGTAATCAATTTCTTCACATGATCTGTTAAAATTTCATTTTCTAGACCCTAAAAAGGGGGAGAGAATTGAAAAAGTGATTTAGCTCCTCAGCAATGAAAGGAACAAGCAATGCCTATAAAGTCTCTTAACCAGACACATGTTTTTTTATGTTTCTCTCTATGGTCATATCCCTGTGGCTTGCTCTGCTTATTGCTTGTGAGGAAAACTAGGTGCTCTACCTGACCTTTTCTTTTGGGAAAATCAGTAACAAACCAATCCCATTGATTTCAGTGAAAGTTGGATCAAGCTCTAAGCCTCTAAGGATATCTGTGAAGCTAAGTCAAGAATGTATGTTTGGTTTCTTTGCATAGGATTAAGGATACCAACCCGGCAGAGAGCAGGGCTATCACAGATCAGGTGGAGGCCATGGAGAGACTACTGGCAAACCTCAAGTTACAGAATAAGGAGAAGGAGACCACCCTGGAGCTAGCACAAAAACAACATGCCTTCCTGCAAGATAGCCGTAGACTCCTCCTTTGGGCAGATGGTGTCAGGGAGAAGTTGAGCAGTGAGGAGATGGGTGTGGACGTGACCTCTGCAGAACAGTTGCTGAGGGAGCATCAGGACCTACTGAAGGAAATTCACACTCAAAAGGAGAGGTAGGAAGTTTGCACTAGAAGTGAAGAAAGTATGTGGGGTACTTCAACTGGAAGATTATGGAACCACAAGGTATCATTGAAAACAGCTCTTGGGAAGCCTGGTATTCAGACAGGGCTTAGTGCTTCTTGACATGAATATAAAATCAAATGAACTTTAGAAATATAGAAAACTGACTGTGCACTCAGTACAGCTAAATACCCTATAGAAAATGAAACTATCTGTGGTAGCCCATTGTTTTATTAGGGATGGGGATGTCTGACTAAAATAGTCGTCTCCTACCTGCACCCTTAACACCTGACAAAGAAAGTTGTGTGTGTTTCCAGGGCTGTGCAAAGCTTCGGTAGTTGTTTCAATTCGGAGGAGATTTGACCTGATTTGGTGGCCAAATCTCCAGATCCGAATCGAATCAGGAGACCCATTAAAAGGTCCAAATCAAATCAGAAGCCTCTGAATCAATTCAGAGAGATTCAAAAGGCTTGTAGCAAACAAACTGAGAAGAGGGAGGGGGATGGGGTGATCTTATACATGGAAAAGGCTGAGATGGGGGAAAGACTGCTCTAATCTGTAGCTGGCCAGTGACTCTGATCTACCATCCCTGCTGCATTGATCCCACTCTGCCTTAACTCACACAAGTGATACGAGTTTTGCTTTCAACAGTTTGAGATGCACTTTCATAGAAACCCCTGCACTTATCTCCTTGTAACTTGGCAGACTTCATGCCCTCAGAAGGGGCTACCATCCCTGCTGGTTTCATCCAAATCTTCAAAAAAAAAAAAAAAAGGACAAAGTTATAGGTATTTTAGTGATTCCCCATTCTAGTCTATGGGCAAATCTCCGAATCGGTGCCGAATCGCCAAATCCAAATTGGCTGAATCAAATCGGGACAGTGATTTGAATCACCAAATCAAATCACTGTCCCTCCAAATTGGCCGTATCTGAATCTGAAGCAAATACTTGCTGCTTCGCACAGACCTAGTGTTTTCCCCTCAAGTTCCCTGACTCCTCTTCCTGCCAAAGCAATCCAGTCCCTAACCCTCAGTGCTCCTCTCTCCTTCATTTTTATGAGAGAGGTGTCATATTCTTAGCTAATAGTTCTGGGTCTCATTTTATAAATCCATAAGTGCACAGATGGCCTTGCTATCCTATTTTACTGTCTACCAGCCTCCTCATTAAGGCTCTCACACCAAATAGGTACATCTCATACCCACCTCAAATGTATACCCCTGATCAGCAATCCCCTGACTGGCAAAATAAGAGGGACTTTATAAGGGGAAGCTATGGCTAACAGAAGCACAGGGAGATGAGGAAGCATAGGAAGAGGAATGTCAGCTTAATGCAATGAGTTGATCTTTTTGCTTTGCTAGAAGAAAAAAAACTGTAACAAAATCCTTCTCATACAGTAACATGTTCACTTTTTTCATGATTCTGGATAGGTGTGTGCAGCTACAAGGCCTAGGGAAAGATTTAATGAATGCTCAGCCCAGCAGCAGAGCCCAGGAGTTGGGCCTGTCCACAGACAGGCTTGCAAAAGAAACCAGTGAGTTGGAGAAGTTGTGGGAGCAGCGGAGGCAGAAGCTGGAAGAAGGCTTGGAACTGCAGAAGTTTAACAGGGAAGTAGATCGTCTCAGAGCAGCCCTCTCCAGTCATGAGGCTTTTCTCCGAGTAGATGAACTTGGGGTATGTATCAGACCTGAACTGGCCCTATCTATCTCCTGTTCTCCATCCCTATCCAGAAAACCAGCAATGATTCTCCCAGAACCTCAATAAAGCACCATCTCTGCCCTCTGGGTCACAATGTAGTATTTCTAGCTGAGTTCAGACTGATTTCAGCATCTTTGTAACAATCATACACTAATATTCAGAAGCTGGGCACATAAATATAGATCCAACTTCATCTTTTGGGAACGTGAAGAGGAGGAGAAGGATTCTCCTACTTTTTAGCCCCATAGCTTAGTAATTAGGGCAGTTTTCCAGGGAGTGAGAAATGCAGACTTTAGGGTCCCCCTGGGTAGTGGAGATTTGAACCCACATATCCCACTGCAGAGCAGTGCACTGCAGAGCCCTAACCAATATCTGGGGTAGATCTTATCCTGAACCCTTCCTATTGAAACTGGACCACTGAAAACCAGGTGGGAAAAATATGTGCCACTAGAAAGACAATAACCCTGGCTCTGTGCTTTAGTGATATGGAGACTACTCTGGAAAGAAGTGTGCCCTCTGTTCTCACCTTTGCTCCCTGCTCTCACTGCTGTCTATCCATCTTATCTAATGACTATTTAATGCAAAATGTGGAAACAGCAGTGGCACCCTAACCATAAGATATTGGGCTAAAAGGTGAAAGAGCCCTGCTCCTCCACCTCCAGTTTCAAATGGTCATTAGTTTGGGGTATTTTTAAGCTAGTTCAGGGATTTGCATATTTCTTGTCCCCTAAGGCAGAACATAAACA
Source organism: Gavialis gangeticus (assembly GCF_001723915.1). Taxonomy (NCBI): domain Eukaryota; kingdom Metazoa; phylum Chordata; order Crocodylia; family Gavialidae; genus Gavialis; species Gavialis gangeticus. The sequence goes on along the minus strand of NW_017729025.1, from coordinate 84,504,041 downwards.
TTGGTGAGGGGCAAAATATACATTGTATTTTCTGCATGAGGGAGAAAGTAAAGAATAAGGATGTGGACAAAGAAAAAAAAATGATGCCAACTCTTCCATTGCTATAAAGATAATATGTACCAGTAATATAAAAATGAAACTCAATTTAGTTTTATTTCCTCAATCTAGGACCATATAGATGCTGTTCGCAGCCTGCTAAAACAGCACGAGAATTTTGAACAGCTCCTGATAGCACTGAAACGACGGGGAGAAGCAATGAGTGATCATGGGAAAAAGCTAGTGGAGCACAGACACTTTGCTTCTTCCATGTGAGTCACAGCCCTTCCAGCTTGAAGTTTAAAGAGGAAGTAGGGAAGACAGTGACTCCAGAGAAGTCATTTTACAAACTTATACAAACTGTAATGTGATTTTAGGGTGAAACTGAAAATCATTTTTGAGCCAGAATTCACACCAAATATAATCACCCCCCAAGCTGTAATGTTCTGGGTGGGCTGGAAGAATGGGAATTCTCTCATTTTCCTCCATATTGCATCTTACCATGGAGAAGGGCCTGGTATTTCAGAGATGCATATTTCATGCATCATTCTGCTGACTGCCTTCCTGTGATCAATTAGGACACCAAGTCTTTCTTCTTCTCAACTGCTTTCAGCTGATGAGCTCCTAACTTACAGAAGAAATTCTTGTTGTTAGAATTCCTAAATGTGTGACTTTGCATTTAGTACAGTGACATACTGTGACCCAGATTGATTAAGATATGCCTTTTAGACACACTCCTAGGGTGTGCTCACACCTTCAGCCTCAAACCACTCTCTGATGTCTGCTGCTTGACCACTGAGAACAGTCTGAGCCTGCTTCACAGGTCACCTCCCTGACCTACAGTGCCTCAGCTTTATCCATGTTACCTAGATCTTTCCAGCTCTTTGCAGATGGGATTTTGCCAGATTGAAGGATCATACCCTTGTCTAATCATGTGCTCTGAAATTAGAGATCCCAACTTCTGTAGAAGAGGCCTGCCTGTATAGTCAAATGCTCTGAAATGACTCTTATCAATGACAATAAGTTATACAAAATAACCAAAAGATGCATTGCACAAACAAGAGTAATCCTAAAAAATCAGTAACCATACGTTGAGATACAGACAGATATATTAGAATAGACCAACAAAAGAAAATACGGAACAATGATTTTACTTTATCCTTGCACCTTCATCCTAAGCACTAGAAAACAGCTTCTACTTCTCAGCTCAACAGGTTAGATAACAGCTGCTGACTCTGACCTTCCTGTGCCTCAGACCATGTCCACAAGGGTCAGTTTGACTGCACATTAAACATAACCTTGTCAGATACTAATTCTCAGCGATTGCTTCTCTAAAGCATGAATAGAGGTGGAACATTTAAGCTAATCATTACCCTACTAAACAGCCCTGGCCAAAATATAAAAAAATAAAAATTACATTAATATCAAATTCCATAATTTGTATTGGCACAATCATGATAAGGCTAAGCACAGCTTAATGCTACCTATTCATAGAGATAACACAAGTCATAACAGTAAAATCACTTCAATAAAACATATGTGATGTTCCACAAATGCCTCACAATATTGTGGGTTTGCAACAGGTATTACTAAATTTGCCCCATATTTATTACTCCAGTCCTCAAGTCTTCTAATTTTTCCTCCATAAAATTATAATCCTCCATTATGTTGGTAATGCATAATAGTTTTGTGTTGACATCAAATTTAAACACTCCTCCTTTTTGTGCCAAGGTTGCTATGAATATTAAATAAGATCCTTTATGAATTCTGTTCCTTTGAGTAGAATCTACTCGCATCTTCCTTTAACCATTACATATCCAACCTCTAATTAATTAATAATTTACCAAGTGAACCATATCATACTCTTTATGGAAACCTGGAGAGATCTACCACATTTCATTTGTTTAGAAAATAATTTTATCTTATCAAAAAGATATCAGCGGTGTTTGGCATTACTTACCTACAGTAATCTCCTGCCACTTTTTCCATTATGTCTTTATTTATTCTTTGTCTTATTTATTCCTTCTGTCAAAATGTGTTTCAAAGTTTTGCATACTATGTATTGAGGTCAGACTAAAGGGCCCAGAATTGCCTTGATCACCTTTCTTCTCTTTTTAAAATATGGGTACTACTTTGCCTATTCCTCCCCAGGTGTGACAGTTATAATAAGTGTTTACTATTCGTCTTTCATTTACATGTTCTGTTTTCTTCAGAACCCTGGGATGGGGCTTATATGGCCCCCCTGACTTGAGCACATTATGCTACAGGAGTTTTGTTCCCACTTAGTGGTAATTCTATTTGCACATGCTCCATTGCATTAGAGAGAATTTTTATTTAGACAGCATGAGTGCCTGATGGTGTAATACTCCTGGGGTAAACTGAGAAGCTACAGTTATCCTTGTAGCTGCTTGTCTTGCTTGCCCCTTATTCTGGCACTTTCACTGAACTCAGCTTGCATGTGCATATGTGTCTGACATACATTGCAAAGGTTCAGTTACACATATGAAAAATAAATATGAGGAGCATTTGGTAATGTCCCAAAATGAATTGACATATCAGATAGCCAAATGATGCACAGGATCATAAATCTAGTTTTCAGTGGTGAAGGAGGTGTTTGTCACCATGCTTGTATTAGCTTATGCTTACATATTGGACAGTATCCTACTTTAGGAAAAAGTGGGAGACAAGTGCAGGGCCAGAGCTGAGAGAATTAAAATCAAATATAGAGTAAAGAAAGAAACAAAGTTTTAAAGAATGAATACAGAGAAACCCTAGGGAGAAAAGGATAAAGAGTGAAAGGGAAATTCTAATTAAAAAAGAGGTAGTGCTTATACCGGTTTACATAGTGGAGTACACGCTTGTGCCAGCTGAGCATATGCTGATGTTCTTGTATTATTAATTCATAGCATAACCTGTCATTTAGATGGACTCCCCTCCCCCTCCACTCCCAGCACCATATTTGTTTGCCCATAAATCAGTTCACTTTTAGGGAAAACAACCAGAGACATAATTAGCAAGGGTTGTGCCCTGGGCAGAGATGCCAGACAGATGACAGGGAGAGAGGAGGTGCCTTGCCTACCCTGGAGACTTAAAGAATATGACTTGTGCCACTACTGCAGGGTATCCCCACCCCTAGCAACTGCTGTCATAGTGCAATGTCCCCACATCCTGGTGGCTGCTTGTGCGGTATGGAGCTGATACTGAGGTAGCACTGGCTACTTGTGGCTGCCTTTCTGGTGCCCCTTCTAAGTCAGTGTGCAGGGATGGTGCCACACTTGCCCACCCCTAGTTATGCTACTACAAACAACTCTGAGTTAGATCTCCAGATGGTGTAAATCAATGTCATAGTTTCCTTGACTTCAATAAAACTGTCAGTTTCCACCAATGGAAGATCACTCCAAAGGCTTAAACTAAAGGAAAATGGTTTCTAAGCTCAAGTTACTGGTATGAACTCTACAAAAACTATTGCTTATAAGTTTCACAAACCTTGAACCCATCTCTTGTTATGTTGTTTCAAATAAGGTATTTCCAAGGATACAAGTGAACTAAAGAGAAACTTTTCAAGGCAGGGAATGTATTATCATGCATGTCTGCACAGGACCTACCACTTGGTGGTAGTATTCTAATATAAATTATGTCTGATAAGCAGTCAAAGACTCTCCACCTCTAGACATTGTTGCACCTCCCCCTTTTAGTCCTTCCTCCTTCCTCATGAGAAGTAGCTGCTAGTAGCATCATTTTTCTCCCATACATATAACCTTTCCACCTCAGCAAGGACAGCATAGTAGGCCTTGCACCATCTTACTTTTGGCAACAGTTGCATGGGGTTAGTTACAATTTAGCCCAAAGTTATCATGACTAGCAATTAAGACTGACCCAAGGGTTATCAGTTCTATTGCCCTGTTATCATTCAAGTTAGAGGATTCAAAATTATTTAAGGTTTTGCTTTTCTTTGCAGGATCAAAGAGAAAATAACCACTTTCCAGGAAAAATGGAAGTGGCTGAAACAAAGCAGTGACCAGAGGAAACAAAAGCTACTGGCTTCTCTTCAGCTGCAGGTAAAATGTCTGGCGTTCTAAAACCAACCAGAAAATCCCATGAATTTTCAATAATTTTACCGTCTCTGTGATCTGAGCAATGCTAAAATTATTGATCGCTCTCTCTAGTAACAACTACAGCCCACTTTACCTCTGGGCAGAAAATAGAAAGTTTTGACCTTATCTGTAGGATGATTAGGTATTGGCAATGAATGGCAAATGTGTAAGAACTCATTATAGAACAAGTGGATCAAGTTACAAAACAGTAACTAGTGGATCACAGTGAAATACAAGTGAGGCAAATCAATGAAAAAATGGACATATTTAATGAAAATTAACTTGGACATTTTGACCAAACGGTAGTAACCTTGTTAACGGTACCTTGGTCCTTAGCCCATGTGTCGCACAGACTAAGTTAGGGTCCTTGTAGAGAACAAGTGAAGATGCTGTTCCTTCAGAACTGATGAGAGGAAGGCTCTGCTTTCAGATTCCTGATGGGGGGATGAAAGTGGCCCACATTCAGGCCCTAAAACATTGGGCCTGAATTTACTGTCATTCTAGTGTTAATTATGAGTGGTCCATTGAAGTAAATAGCATCACATTGTACTAAAATTGGTGCCATTTCTGTAAGCAAAGAACAGGCCCATTTTCTATTATGTTTTCTTTTCTTTTTTCCACGATGTCATTAAATTATTATTTTACTATACATGCAAAGATAAAGTTTGCTTAATAGGATTTGATTCTTCACAAGAGCATTAATCTAGTTGTCTTTTTGTGTATGCACAATTTTGCATTTCCTCTCCAGACATGAAATAATTTTCACATAGAATGGTCCTGGAGAATTGAGGAAACCCTACAGAGGTTTCTTTTCACTGTCTATAAGGTTTCTCAAGTGAAAATTGCTTTAAGACATATGTTATTTATAATTAAGAAGCATCATATTATATTGCAACTAACTATTTTGTCTATGTGCAACAAGATATTCAGAGTATAATTAGGGCTTTCACCATTCAGGTACATAGATATAACAGTAGTCAGCTCCTTGTAATTTATCTTTTTTTTTACTTTTGTTGATTCCTGAGGGCAGTGGAGTAGAAAATTCTCTTTTTACAATATAACAAAGATATTACTCTGAAGCTGTGAAAACTTGTCAGAAATTCAAGATATTAATCCCTCAATTCAAGGTCTTTAATGGTAAAATACACCAGACTTTCCAATTCTCAGACAAAGTAAGAACCCAATACTTTATGGGAGATTCCTGGAACCCAGAGCAAACTGGTATCCTGGAGTCTGCATGCAGTCAGGAGTCAAATAAGTTTATCCCATTTTCTCCTGGAAGGAGTTCAACCATGATGTTGCTGAGCTCCTAATATGGATGGAAGAGAAATACAAGATTGCATCAGATGAATCATATCGTGACCCAACAAATATTCTGCGTAAACTGAAGTGGCATGAGGCAGCAGAGAAAGAAATGATGGCCCACAAAGAACACTTTGCAGAGCTTCTGAAGGTGAGGGTTGTTTCACTATTATGTACGGTCACCTTCTTGGCTCATGCTTGAGAGCCTCTGTGCTATTTGAAAGCCCCTGATTCAGTCAAGAGTATGTATAGGGTGCCACTGGATAAATAAAGGTTGGGAACTCTATTTTAGTTGCAAATTGATACATTTTGGGCTAGCAGATAATGGTGTGATGGGGACATGTGTGGATTTTCGTTATTTTCTGGAACAGTAGTCATTCCTGATCAAGTTCAGCAACTTGAATCATTCCACCATCATTGTTCTGTAGCATGATGAATCTGACGTAGGAGAAATCTTGATGATGTTTGGCATCCCTTGGAAACAAACATCCATAAATACCAGAACCAAAATTAGTACCAGAATTAGCATTGTTTTTGAGACATTTTGCATTGTTTGCTTTGTCTCCACAGACTGGAAATCAACTTATTAGAGATGGACATTATGCTGCAGATTCCATCCAGGCCAACATATCAGAACTGAAGAAGAAGTGGGAGAAATTGTACAACAGGATGATAGAACGAGGAGACAAGCTAAGGCAAGCTGGACAGCAAGAACAGCTCATGGAACTGCTCCAGGTCAGTAGGTTATACGTTTCAGTGGAGAGGGTCTGGTACAGTTCTAGGATCTCCAGATTATCAAGTTGTCATAAAAAGCTTATCACAAAAATCAGAAAATATAATACCCCACAGGTTTGCCATCCTGAGGAAGACTTCTTTAGATTTTCTGAGGTAAAGAATCAGTGCCTCAGAAGATTTTTTATAGGACCTCAGTCTACCAAGGATTCTGGGCATGTAGTCCAGTTTTACAAGAGAAGCATTGTTCTGTGAAGTTGTGCTCTATTGCTGTCATTACAAAGGATTGCTGTTTTGGGGTCGCTAAAGTTGTGACTCAGTGGGTGTGTCTACATGTACATTAATGCCCTTTTTCTAATGCACATTAAATTAGTACCTCCAATGTGAGGTACTCAATGTGCATTAGGCAATAGTGCATTTGCATACTTTTTCAGTATTGTTTAATGCACAGTAGACTATTCTACTGTTCATTAACATAATGTCACAGCTTTTTACATGATGTTTTAATGCTCAGTGAAATAGTCTACTACACATTAAAGCACATGTGTAGACACACCTACTGAGTTTTAAGATATTAAATATAATGGAATGTAAAATATATCTAAAAGGCTGTTTTTAGAAAGTCTGTTGACTGGCTGGGAAAAGAATTGTTATGACAAATAGTATAAATCAAAACATCCCAGAAAGATGTCTTTGGGTTAGCCACCTACCTTTTGATCTACTAAGAAAAGATCTGCAAAGCACAGAGAACATTCTTGTGGGGAGAAAGTATGTGGAGGTGAAGAAAAAAGGTCCAAGATTCAATGTATGAACTAGCATGAAGTGGACCCTTTTCTTGTAGGACTCCAAAGAGAAGATAGAAAAGATTGAAAAGGTTCTTCAAGATGCAGAGACAGGCCATGATTTGCGCTCCAGCCGTACTCTCCTCAAGCAGCACACTCAGCTGGAAAATGAAACAAATGAGCTGGCTGAGAAAATGAACTCTATTGTGTCCCATGCAAAGAAAATGGCAACTAATCACTTTGACTCCCAGAGGATTCTAGATGAGACACAGAAATATCTGCAAAGGTATTCTCTATTCTCTCCTCACCTCCCATTCCTCCAAAAATGCATTAGTAAGTTAGTGGCAGAGTTAGAAACAAACCTTTAGGTTTTTGATTGTCCACTCTCTATCATAAACAATAGAAAAAAACCATCTCTCCATTAACTAGACTTAGCAGACAGGCTCTGCTTCTCTCACCAGCTTTTTCCATAGTTGTGCTAATCCATCTGGCCTAAACAGCTGCCTGCTACCTTTCTTCAAACTCTGCTAGTGAACCTCAATTCTGGGCAGTAACACTACTGCTGTTGTACTCTCTGGTTCCCTGCAGCTTCTACCAAACCTCTTGCTAAACTGTGTGGTGATGCAGCATTTAGTAGGTACTAAATTAACAGTCTCTTGGCTTATGAACAAAGACTGACTTAAATCTACCAGTCATGAAAAGTGAAAGTCATATTTTTCCCAATAAACCAACTGAACACAACTAGAGTTTCAAAATGCGGATCCTCATTTCCTTTCTTTGCAGGCTAAGATAGCCAGGTAGTGAGTACATGGAAAGAGTGATACTTATACTCCCAATTCCTACGCCTACTTCCTTGTTTGTTATAGTGATTGTATCATACTGACTTCACCCTGCTGTGCCTTAACACACACACAGCATCACCTATGTCATGAATTTTGCTTGTCACCAGTTTGAAGTGCAGTTTCCCAGAAACCCCTGCACCTATCTCCTTGAAACTTGACAGGTTTTGGGTCTCAGCAAGAGCTACCACCCCAGCAGTTTTCACCTCACTGTGGCTTAACACACAAATGACATAAGTTTTGCTTGTCAGCAGCTTGAGGTGCAGTTTCCCAGACACCCCTGCATCTATCACCTTGAAACGTGGCACACTTCATGCCCCCAGCAGAGGCTACCACTCCTGTATGTTTCATCTAAATAAGCCCAAAAACAACAAAATTATAGATATTTCATTGATTCCCCACATACCCTATGGCCAAATCCCCGAATCTCTCCAAATCGGCTCCAAATCTTTTCTGAATCAAATTGGCCAAATCCAAATCGAATAGCTGCCTATTTGCACAGGCCTAATTTGCATTCTCTGGTTGTCCTGAGGATTAACATGCTTCAGCAGGCAAGTGGTGTATATTCGGGTTATTTGGGTCAGGGCGTCCTGTGAAAATATTCCCATTCTCATAGCACCTTTTTGTACTGACTGACTCAGACAGTGGCACTGATCTATACCAAGTCACACTGGATTTGCCTTCAGCTATTGCCTCCCTCCCTAGACCTCCATGCAGGAAGCAATATTTTTGAAGTTATTTAGAATCTTGCTGTATAAACTGGCATGCATCCAGGATGTGTGCTAGAGACAGGGATTCCCACAGGTCCTGCAGGGTGGGTGCCCTTTGAGAGCAGCACCATGTTGTGTGCTCCAGCAAGCAACTAAATTGAGGAACTTGCCTCACATTATGTTTCTCCTTAAGGAACAGACTCTAGTCCTGAAATCCAAGAGCCAAGCAAGATTCATATTTTGTCATCCAGCAATTCTGAGACTCTAGAAAAATCTGGGCCCAGAGAGTAGTAGGCAGCTTAGTTGCATGAATTCCAATTCCCCTGGGCCTGTACCGGGGAACAGTTCTCTCTTCACAATGTTCTACTAGACCTGGCTTCTGGAGCCCAGATATCCTTTACTTCAGTGTGAAGGAGTTCATGCTACTCAGCCAATATCTGGATGATCTGCGTGGTTAATTCTGGGAGAAATAACAATGAGTAACAATGAGGTAGGCATAAGAATCATGGGCGACTGGTGCCACCTTACAGGCAACCAGCAACCAGTCAGCGATATTTCATTGATTCCCCATTATACCCTATGGCCGAATCTCTTCTGAATCTTTTCCGAATCAATTTGGCCAGATCAAATCAGAAAAGCAATATGGATCTCCAGATCAAATCAGATGACTCGGAATCGGCCGAATCTGAATCGAATAGTTGCCTATTTGCACAGGCCTACTCACTACATACTTGCCAAGAGCTGCCCTACAGAGAAGGGTTACTGTTTGTGCAGAATGAGATAGTATCAACCTTGGGAATTTAGTCTCCCAAAGACTGTCCAGCCTTTCACAATCTGCACTGTAAGATCATGGCTGTTTCCTTTTGTTGGTTGTGGATAACAATTCATTTTAACATCTGATCCTCAGGTTCGAGTCCTTGCAGGTGCCTCTTAGTGAGAGGCATCAGCTGCTGCAGGCAACAGTGGATCTGTACCAGTTCTACCATTACCATGGCATGGAGATGAACTGGATCAAAGAACGACTGGCCATTGCCAAATCCACTAAATGTGGCAAATCCTTGGATGCGAGTCAAAGCCTATTGCAAAAACATAAGGTACTTCCTTTATGTTACTCTGGGTCTGAAGGCAACAAAGTTTACATCAGAGAATCTACTTGCCTAACTCCTAAAACCCTACAGTTATATATTTCCCATTGCCTCCCAGGATTGAGTTAGAGAAAAGCCTTACAAACTGAAGGAGAAAAATGTCTATAAAGCCAAATTCTCACTACAGTGTGAGCCCAACATTAGCCATTTGGTACTGTCCGAGTTTATTCCAGTAGCTTCATATGTGCTTAAAATCCAGATATAGTTATTTAGTTGTGTATTTATTTTATTTATTTATATGATTTATACACCACCCTTCCCAACAAAGGTTCAGGACAGCTTCCAATAAAGGGACAGAATAACTTATATAAAACAGGAGAGTAACAAGACAACAAAACAACTTTAAAGGGAGGCAGAATATCAACATAAGAGAAGCCCCGTAAACAATATTTCAACCCAGCTTTGTTTGCTAATCACCTGCCCAAGTAAGAAGGTTTTGCAGCACTTCTGAAAGATGTCCAAGCTCAGGCTTTGCAGGCCTCAAGAGGGAGGGAGTTCCAGACATGAAGAGCAACTGCTGAAAAAGATTTTCTGCATGTTTTCGCCAAGCAAACTTGGCATACTGGTGGTACTTGCAGGAGGTTGCTCTCAGCTGATCTTAGGGATTGTCATGGGGCATAAGAGAGAAGGCAGTCCCTTAGGTACTTAGGGCCCTAAATATTTAGGGCCTTATAGGTCCAAACCAGCAGCTTAAATTACACCCAGAAAGCTGCTGGAGCCCATGCAGACTGGAGCACTGGAGCTGTGTGCTTTTGGCAGCCCACTCCCATCAGGAAGTTCTACACTAGCTGTAGTTCACAGATAGTTTCCAAGGGCATTCCAGATAGACAGGTGACCTTCAAGGGAATATGATATTTCTGTTGAAACTATGAGAAGTATCTGTTCTTACAGAAATAATGTTATCATTGTGCTTTGAGGAAATCAATTATTTTAATTTAAAATGCTTACATTGGTGCATGTTGCTATCACTGATACAAAATTCTGTGGACAAATCGATCTAACTGGATTGCACAATACAGATTTCTGTGGAATCTGCTTCTTTTTAGCTGTTTTGTTTTTCCACAGGTATCTTTTTGCCCTCATTCTTTCTACCTGGGATTTGGCAGACAGCGTCAGGTCAATGAGCTAGACTAATGTACCGGCTCTTTTTCCATTGGCAGCAGAATGTTTCAGTTTAGCAGGTTATAACAGAAGCAACTCATTTTGTGGAGATCTAAACAGTGGACCCATATATCTTGCAACCTATAAGTACCCCCCTAATCTCCCATTTCTAGCATCCTTCTTCTGCATAATTGTATGCCACCCTGCCCATGCTTTTTCTTATCTCCCACTCTTCCACTCCCCAGGAATTGCAGGCAGAAGTGAATGCTCACAAGCAGCAAGTTCATAGAGTCCTTCACAAAGGAAAAACTATGGCTGAATGCAAGCACCCTTCATCTCATATAATACTAGAGAAATGCCAGGAGCTTGTCACCAGCTGGATGGAGCTGGAGAAGTCATGTGAGGAGAGGATGAAGCAGCTACAGCACACTGTTGGCTTCCAGCAGGTATGAATTACAGTATTCCAATTAGTCTGTTTCAGGCCAAAAGCTGACCGGAAAAGCTTTAAGTAAAAAGTAAACCTGTTTAAGATCCCAAACCATTTGGGTTGATAGTCGCATCATTGCATGAACCTGAAGTAATGCATGGATGGCTGAGGTAGAGAGCTAAATCACGATCCCACATCTGCAGCTGCTGGGCAGCAGCTGTAGGCCTTCTAAACCAACTGCTGGATAAGAAAGGGGAACAGAATCTTGATCCTAGGCTAATGAAGTCAATGAAGAGTTTTCATTTAAAATAATTTGAGTGAGGATCCGGCTCTTACTCATGTGGTGCACATGAGATACATATGTTCCCCTTACTCATTGCTTCACTGAAAATGACTTCACACAGCACCAAACCGGGGCTGAAATGGTTCAGAGGGACTTGGATTGGACATCCCAAGCCAAACTAATGTGGGGCCATATTTTGAAGGCAAATGTTTAAAATATGAACATCGTAAACCTTTCACTAGAATCTGTGAAAACTTTGCAGATCATCTGGGGCTGGATTTCTTTGGGACTGATGCTTTAATGTGTCTCCACCCACTGATATTATAGTGCAATCTGTGGTCAGATTTTGTCAAATTGAAGGAGTGACAGTAACCATACCACAGGAGTAAAATTAATTCCTCTTCCTTTTGTTAGTTTTTAATGCATACTTCAGACTTGGAAACTTGGGTAGCAGAGAAGCTTCCATTTGTAACCAGTGGGGACTATGGTAAAGATGAAGCTGCAACACTGCAACTTCTCAAGAAACACAAGGTAACTCAGTGTCATCACCCACATTAAAATTCTTCAGAAATGTAGTCCTAATCCACAGTGGTCCCTCCTAGTTAGTTGCCATAATTTGAAACTGGTGTATCTTCATCTAGGATGGATTTGTTAGAATGGAAATAACAGGTGTTTATAGACGTGCTCTGGGAGTGCAGGGGCGAGAGGGTGGCATGCTTTAATTAGAGCAGCTCTGAGAGCCACTCTAATTAAAGCACCTGGAGTATCACGTGTATCAGTGCCCCCATGCTGAAAAACAGTGATGGGGGCACTTTAACTAAAGTTTATAAAACGAGCTGTAGTTAAAGTGTCCCTGCCACCATTTTTCAGTGTGGGGACACTGATACACATGATGCTGGAGTCTGCTGGAGCAGGGTAATTAGAGCACATCAGAGCAGCCTCTCTGCATGTGTAAAGGTGCCTAAAGAATTCTGCTTACCACTGCATTTGTTAAAGACTTAACTGGTGGGGGGTGGATCATGGAGGAATAAAGTATCTTATTTCCCTGAGCTCAGAATCAGTTCTACTCTGTCATATTTATTATAGCCCCAGAGTTAAAAATATGGCTAAATCATTGTTCTGGGAATGCTTTTCCTTTCCAGCAATGTAACAGGTCTCTCTAGTGCCTTTGTTTGTCTATATCAGAGGTTCCCAACCCCTGGGATGCGGCCCGGTACCAAGCCACTAATGGTTGCCAGTCTGCAGGAGGGTTGGGTGCTGGACCAGAAGTCCAGAAGTGACCAACATACCACAGACCAGCAGCCAACCCTTTTTTATACTCAGTATAAACAGAACAGTATCTGTTTTTTATACTCAGTATAAAAAAGGGTTGGCTGCCAGTCCATAGTATGCTGGTCACTTCCGGTCTGCAGTATGCTGGTCCAGTTTGCCGGTCCGCAGTCTAAAAAGGTTGGGAACCACTGGTCTACGTTGTTTGAATAAAGGTATCTTATTTTTGTAAAAGTTATGAAAAATATTAATTCAGAACATTTGTGTCAGGAGAGGCAGTGTGGTCTTTAAGAAAGGTTGAGCCTTCTCTTTCGGTGCCTTTCTGGTTGTCACTCAGACTGCTGCCAACATCGACTGCCTGTGGATTTCACTTCCCCCTTGGTACTCAGGTAGTTTTCTTCTTGCTCTCAGGCACTGGAACATGAGATCAGAGTTTACCAGAATATGAGGGACGAGCTGGTTGAAACAGCCAAAGCACATCTTCTCCCAGGCTTCATCCAGTTTGATGAGGTTGATGCTCCACAAGAGCAGGTTCTCTCAAAGTTCCAGGACTTGCAGGAGAAGGCTACAGCAAGGTATGGGCTAGAGCAGTGGTTCCCAACCTTTTTTTGCCACAATCTGCTGCTGGGAGCAGAGTGCAACAATGGTGGCAGCAGTGGTCCGGAGCCAGGGGAGCTCCTGGCATGCAGCATGCTCCATCTTTTATGTGCAGCACCACTGGCATTGCCCCCGCAACGTCATTTAGGTTGTGACCCCAGGTTGGGAACTGCTGGACTAGAGAAATAATGGTTTTGACTAAATACCCAATCTGGGTCCCTCAATGAATCTCTGGTCTGATCCAAAGCCTATTGAAGTCACTAGGAAATCTTTCCATTGGCATCACTGGGCTTTGGATCACATTCTAATCACCTCTGTATATACTGCAGTGTCAGTTTCCAAAAAATGGATTCTTTCCAAATTTGTATCCTGCAGTGCTGATCCTTGTGAAAAGTGATTTGGATATGTATATTCCACTTTCTTCCTCCCCCTCCCTCTAAACAGAAGGAAGAAGTTGAATGAGACTCTTGTCCTGCATGAGTTCCTGAGGGAGTATGAGGACCTACAGGACTGGATCAGTCAGCAGAAGCAAGTAGCTAGCTCTGATGACTATGGCAGTGACTATGAACATGTCCTGGTGAGTTTCAGTAGGAAGCCTTGAAAGTTTACTTATTTTAGTACAGCAAACATACATGACACGGAGTCTGACTATATGAAAAGTATGGCATTGATGATTAGGATTCTGAAGACAGTATAAGAAATAGATATGAATGCTTGGGAGATAGGAATAAAAAGGATGGTGAAGGATTAAGGTGTTTAAGTATGGAATAATACTGAACAAGAAACATGTAAATGAGCAACTGAAGGAAAAATGTAAGATCACTTAGAAAATGAAATAGAATTATTGGCTGGAAAAGGTTGGCAGTGTTGTTTAACACACCCAGCTACTATAGCAGAGCAGGGATAGTACAAAATGGCTGGCTGCTATGGATGATCCCCTGTTAGAAAGAAGGGGCAGTAGGTTTCAGGGAAGAAGGGAGCAAAAGGAAATTTCTGATCATTTAGAAGAGTGTTGAAGCAAACTGGTGGGAGGGCTCTGAGAGGGCAAGACTTTGGTTTCCAAAACACTAGCATGCTGGGTGGATGATTCAGCAAGGTCCTATAGGGCTGACAAGCTTGTTTGGAGTGGGCTGCTTAAAGCAGCCTCAGTTCATTTTCTTCTGACTTTGACTGGTGAAATATTGTGTCCACAAAAATGGAAGTGGGACTGATTGAAACTGTAGTCCCAAATGAACTTTTACATTTGCCCTGCAGGTGTATACTATTTAAGAATTTAAGCTTAAACTTGTTCAGTTTCATACAGCATTTGGAATATGTTTAATCGGATGTCCATTTATTTTCTATTTTGGATTGCCCTTATCATATGGCTTATGCTCTCACCCTCTGTAAGCATCACAGAGCCAGCACATTATTTAATTTCTTTTTATAGATAAACTGTGGACCCTATAGAATAAAATTTAGACTTACTTTCTCTATGGTTTCTGCCACTCTTTGTCACTAGCCTATTGCCTTCTTTTAGAATGTGATCAAGATGGCTGAGCAGGTATTGATAAGCAATAGTAGCAACCCAAAGAGAGTTTGATATTTGTTTTTCATTCCTCCTTCCCAAAGGATCTTTGTGCCAAATTTGATACTTTTCGGCACCAGCTGGCAACAGCTGTCAACAGAGTTGCAGCTTGCCAGCAGTTAGCAGAGAACTGCTTGTTGGAGCATGGGTACTCTGAATCCAGAGAGATCCGGCAGAAACAGAAAGAACTAAGGTAAGAGACTAGCCCTGCTTATATCCTTTAATTGTCTGTCTGTCCTGCCCTAGGGGGAGGAAAGAGGGAGAAGTTTAAGATACAGGCACCAAATTCATTGATTTATAAATGTTCAGCAGTAAGGACCAGAAAAGGAGAAGTGTCTTGTTCTGAAATGGTGTCAATGGCAACCTTGTCAGTGGCATGGGACACAGAACGTATCTTTTTAAAATGAATAATTCAAATTATATCAACGTGCTGATCAGGCAGCTCATGCAGTAGGCCATGAACCTGTATGTAGCAGAGTAGGTAAGTTTCCTATGTCATTTTCCATACTTTCAGTTAATTGTACTGCTGGGAGGTTAATTATGTCATCAACATTCTTACTTCATGAATTTGAAATCTGTCGGGTTTGTGGGGAGAGTCACTGAGGGGTAGAATAGGATGGACTGTGTTAGATAACCTGTGGTTGGATTCAGTTGAAGCAGGCTGGCATGCCAAAATAGCATTACCTTTTTCCAAAATTTTAGCTTTCATTAAAAAAAAAAAAAAAGGCACTAAATTCTAAGTTACACCTAAAGCCCCTTTATGACACCAATATGGTAGAAAAGGGCTTCAGCCCAGCTACAGTTCAGACGTAGGTTGTTGCTGTTAGAAAGAAAACCTGGAAAACATTAGCAAATATAATGAATTTTTCTGAATCTGGCAGCTAAATTTAATATACCTGAAATCTCTGAGCTGTCCCCTTTCAGTTCAGTGAACAGTTAATGGTGATTATTTAAATGTAACCATTGCTAATTATTTCATTGCTGATTACTGGAAACTCCATGGTCATGACTCTAGTTTAAGCAGTTACACTATTTCTTAGTGGCCCAAAGACTTTTTTTTAGCATCCTAAAGTATAAGTCCTTGTTTCCTGGACTAGGGACAGACATTAAAAAAGCCTGAGTCTGAATTGATTTAATCTTTGCAGGTTAGTCTAACCTGGCTAGGCTAAATCACTTTGTAACTGCCCAGACATGCAGGCATATGCAATGGCTCAGGCTAGAAACTGGAGGGGGGCACACCCTTACACTGTGCTGAGCTGAGGGAGGGCATAGCCAGGCTATGGCAGGATGCTTTGATTGGGGAGGGGTTCCCACACTTCTGACCAGCCCAACAGGGAATTGATAACAGTGTTTATCAGGCCTAACTCAGTGTTTATCAGCCCATTAAGAAAATAACAGAGGGACATTACCACCTACCTGTTGATTCTTTGTCCCGTCTTCCACTACACAGCCCATAGCCAGCATGTGGTCTGCTAGCTAATGCTGAGAGGTGTCTGTAAGGCAGAGAGGACAAGGAGAGGAGGAGGAGGGGGAATAGGGATGGCTTCAGTCAGGGAGCAGAGGGGAGGGGCCAGAAAGCCCTACCCAGGTCACTTAAATCTGATACTACATTCAAGCAGGTTTATCTCCAACCAGTTTCAGCCATTTTCAAACTGGTTTATGTGCACTGAACATCTGTTCTGTCACAGGTTTAAACTAGTTTCTGATCACCAGGGATCCGGGTTTTCTGTTTCCCATGGAAAAATGGAGAAAACCACGGATTCCCTGTTTTTATCGGAGAAAATGCTGATTTCTCTTTTTAGCAGAGAAATCCACAGATTCTCCACTTTTGCAAAGAGCTCTTGCAGGCTGGCAACTGCCAGAGGACGGGAGAGAGGGGGGAGGGCGGGGCCTGAGCCTCTGAGGTAGCCAAAGGGCAAAGGTAGCCCTTTGCTCATGTGGCATGGAGGTAAGTGGGAGCCAGGGCCAGGGGTGGGGCAGAGGTTCCCCTCTGTGGGGGGGCTTTGTGGGCAAGTGATACGGGGCACAGTGTGGTGGTGCCTGTCATGTGCGGGCCGCATATATGCCACCCAGCTGGCTGCCTGAGGGAGGGGGAGAGGGAGGCTGGCATGAGGTCGGAGCACAGCTCTGTGGCTGACTCTGCAGCTGTGGTGAGGGATGGAGATGCAGGGGCTTGGGCTTGCACGCAGAGGCCACTGCCACTTACCTGGAGGCCCATGACGGTGGTGACGGCCGCTGCCTCCAAAACCTCCTGCTGCCACTACCCAGTCATGCCTGGAGCTGAGCAGCTGGCTGCCAGGCAGCATCAGCAGTGTAGTGGTGGCCGGGTGGTATGCAGCCACCCCCACCACCCCACGCCAGGCACAGCTCTGCAGCAGCAGCGGGAGGTTTTGGAGGCAGCGGCTGTCACCACCATCACGGGCCTCCAGGTATGTGGCAGCAGCCGCCATGTGCAAGCCCGAGCTCCTGCCACACCCCCATCCCTTACCATGGCTGAAGAGCCGGCCATGGAGCTGTGCTCCGGC
Source organism: Gavialis gangeticus (assembly GCF_001723915.1). Lineage (NCBI taxonomy): Eukaryota > Metazoa > Chordata > Crocodylia > Gavialidae > Gavialis > Gavialis gangeticus. The sequence continues at coordinate 84,486,632 of NW_017729025.1, read as the reverse complement.
TGCATGACAGCCTCCCTCTCCCCCTCCCTCAGGCAGCTGGCCGGGCAGCATGTGTGCGGCCTGCATGTGGCAGGCACCACCACACTGCACCTTGTATCACTTGCCAGCAAAGCCCCCCCACAGAGGGGCACCTCTGCCCCCCACCTTGGGCCTGATCCCAGCTGTGATGTGCTGCTTGGGGTCAGCAGCACCCCCTGCTCCCTCAGCCCCCAACCATCTTCCCCAGCCCTGCCCCACAGACCCCAAGTCCCACTTACCTCTAGGATCCAGGGGCAAAGGACATGGCTCCATGGTAGCAGCGCTCGCCCACAAAGCCCCCCCCATCCTGCATGCAGCCGCCACCACCCCCACACCACTGAACTGTGCAGCTGGTTGCGGGGCATGCCGCTGCATGGAAGCCCCCTGTTCCCTGCCCCTGGCTGGGAAGCATATATGTGGCCCATACACGGTGGTTGCCATCAAAGTGCTGCTGCCGTGCCCTGCACCACTTGCCCACAAAGCCATTCAGGTGGCTGTGGGATGGTAGCGCAGGGTGCAGTGGCAGAGTTGCAGTGGCAGCCTCCGTGTGTGAACCTCCTGTCAGGCCGGCCAGCATGTGTGTGGCACGCAGAGTGGCACCCCTGGCCCTGCTCCTGGGAGTGGGCACAGTGGCACACTATCCCCTCCCTTGATCTAGCCCCTCAGCACCTTCCCTTTCCCCTGCCCTGGTCTGCCCCTTCCCCACACACACACTTACCTGCTGGGGTGGGTGTCAGTGTGTGTGTCCGCATGTCTGGGGGGCTATTGTGAGGGGCATCAGGAGGGCTGTTGAGACAGGGGGGAGTGTGGGGCACCAGCAGCACTGGGAGGGGCTGTGGGGGGCCTTTAATTTTTATTATGGAATTTGGGGTTTTAATCAGAGAATATGCAATTTTTATTCAGAGAAAACCAAGATCCCTGCTGATCACTTAAACCGGTTTATGTGTAATGTCTGTCCCTAGCCCTGGAGTGCCTTCATTCGTCCATGTATGCTTGCTAGCTCTTCCTTTTAATTCATATGACTCTCTGTTATATTTCTAAGTTTAGCTTTTATGCTCTTCCTCTCCTGCTCAAATTTGTATTTTCACTCTCCTTTGGTTTACTATGACCCACATGAGATGGGGCAGAGCCCCAGAATCCAAGTACATCTCATTCACTTCTCCCACATCCAAGCTAAAATCCAGTGCAGAAAATGGAAATCTGATACTCTGAGTGGTGAAATGGATCCTAAACACTTCCATTTCAATCATCCTACCACACATTATGAATAATCTGCTGTGGGATAAATTGCTCACAGAAATATAATGCATCCAAGGAGGTAAACAAGGTCTTTCTTTTCTATTCACTGCCTTTCTGCTGCTACCAGTGTACTTATTCCACTTCTTCATGCACTGAATAGAATCCACTGGACTGTAACAATAGTTGTATTAGGATTGACTCAGTAAGAGCAAACCCTCGTTGCCTGTAAGGAAACTGCCTCCAGAAAGAATGGTGGTGTAGCCTGGGCGTACACAGGTTTGCACTTCCCTCTCCAATTGAGGGAATTATTAGCAGGGCAGCGTGCTGTAGAGGGACACAACAGCCCAGCAGCCACCTCTGTCCCCTATGAAGTCAGGTCCAGTCAATCAATTACTTAACTATATACACATTTATTATTACAACAAAACCATTAAAGGGTAAGGACGTTATATATATTTATATATATAATCTATGTACAAATTTACAAAACAATAAACCCTATTTTACACACACACACACACACACTCACTCACTCACTCACTCTTACCATTTAAAATACAAATGAACAATAGAACAAACCAGACCAAAGGATACTGATTGGGCAACCTTATAACTCTATTCACATACAAACTATTACTTCAGATTATTCACATAAACTGTAAGGCACAGTCCACAAATATAATCAGCAGTCCTTAGACCACTACAGGAAAGGAGATGAGGGGGAAAGAAAAAGGAGAGGAAGACGCCAAAGACTTCTAAGCTCCCCTGCTATCACCCAGGAGCAGCTCACATGGTGCCCCTTTGCAACCCTCGGGAGGTCCCTCCCCTGTGGGGACCCTCTCTCCAGGGTAACTTACTACTCCACAGTCCCGGAGGGTTGCCTCTTGTTCTCCAGGTCAAGCTCTGTTCCCCGCTGGGTTTTCCTGCTGCCTGACTCTGCTGCCACCGTCCTGGCTTAGGGCCACATGCAGCGCTGTGTGTGGTGGGTGCTTTGCCTTGTGCTAGGGGTTGGAGGCCTGGACAGCCTTGTGCAGCACCGGGGCTCAGTCTGCTCCCGGACCCACTGAGCAGTGTCATCTGCACTAAACTGCTGCCCTGTATCAGCAGCTGTAGACCCGAGCCACCTCAAGCAGCTCCCAGGGTCTCTCACCCTCCGTGCAGCACCTCCTGCACTGAGCTCCCAGCCTCGTTCTGGGGGTTGTGGACCTGAGCCACCCCAGGGGCTCCAAAGATCCTGCTCCATGCACCAGCCTGTACACCGTGTCTCTGGCCACACGCCAAAGGTTGCAGGCCCGAGCCACCTCATGCAGCTCACAGGGTCTGAATGCTGTGCGCTGTACTGCGCACTGCGAGCCTAACCGCTGGAGCCGTACCACACTCCCCACTGATAAAAGTCTTCAGGGGCTCTTCCTAGGCTACTGCTTCACCCTGCTGAGCAGCTCTCCTCAGCTCTTCTAAGCCCCGCTCTTCTCTCTTCGCTGCATCTGCCCCTCGTGCTGGGCGCGCAGCTCCTTTCATAGGCTCCAGGCCTCCGCCCCTGCAGTCTTCCGGACTTGACTGTTTACAGTCTTCAGTCAGGTACGAAAGAGCTCTTCTCCCCCTCCCCTCAGGAAAGGGGCAGGACGTGATTTCTCCTGCTGCCTTCTGATTGGTGGATGCGCTCCACCAATCAAAACAGCAGGATCTCAAGCCTGGAGTTCCACCCAAGCTCTGAAAGGTAAGCCTGTTACAATGGCAAGGGCAAAAGTTTAAATAGAGAGGTCTTTACTATTTTTCCTCTGTTTGTTCCTATATTTTCATGCTCCCTCTCTCCATTCCCCTCTGTAGGAATTCCTGGGAAGAGCTACTGGAAATGACCAGAGTACGGGTCAAACAACTTCAGGAGGCTGAAAAGATTCACAAGTGTTACCAAGACCTGACAGATGCCCTCACCCATATTGAGGTAAAAATTCGGGGGGGAAAGAGCTGTGAAGTAGGTTTCCCATTTTTTGCCTTACCCTGGCGGGTCTCTAGCAGACTCACCCTTCAGATTTCTGACATTTAAAGATTGTATTTCCACTAGAAGTGCTAAAAAAATTCTCTTCCTCCTTCAAAGCCTGAACATAATAATGTTGTCACACATAACATGACATTAACATAACCTCTAGGCCTTCAAACCAAACTAGAACAGTCATGTTGTTAACTGCTTCAGTTTTACAACTTCATCTTTAGTGTGTTAGCTTTTAATGTGTTGGAGAGAGCACTTTCCATCAAAAAGGCATCTCCTTAGATGTGAATTAGAGATAATCCCACATAGTTTCCTGCATGTGCAAGGCAATGGGACTTTTCTGGTTTATGGGCTGATCTATTCTCCATTCAGTTACTTAGGTGAAATTCCATTAACTGCAATGAAGTTACTTCTTATATGCACTGGTATGAGTAAAGAATCAACCCCCCTGTATTTCATAATATATTACCCACTATTTTGGCCATAGCAAAAGAAAGTAAGGTGCCATACTGAGTGAGAAGCTGGCAGAAATGAATCCCTGGGGTTTTGCCTTGAAGCATAAATTAACAAAAGGGTCATTAACTCCTTCCTTGCTAGGAGAAGACCAAGAGAATCCCAGATGACATTGCAAAAGACCTGAGTGGTGTGTTGTCCCAGCTACGTAAGCATGCAGCCCTTGAGCATGAGATCTCTGGAAATGAGCAGCAGGTGAGAAGTCGCTTGTAATTTTTAATATGCAGTAAACAGCTGGGATTCTAAGACCATTCCAGCAATAAGTTCCCATTTTAAGTTTGTCAGGGCTAGCAAAAGTCCAAGGGTCTCCCTTAAAGCCGGCTATTTCTATTAATGTGTTCGAGGTGATAGTTATGCAGTGAGTCATTTAAGGCCTTAAAATCAAGGAAAGCTTTATGAGTGTTGACTCCAAAATTAGCTTACAAGCTTGGTTCTGATAACCATTTGAAGTGATACTTATGTTAAGCTTATCTTAACCTTACAGTGCATTTTTCCTTCTGTTCAAAACATCTTTCAGTTCATTGCATAAACATGTTCTGGATACTGCGTGATATGAGGAGAGACTGAATATTTTCTGGATACTGAAATGGGGTTGTCAGCTTGTTAGAGTATGTCATGGAAGATGAAGAGGAGGTGAAAACTCACTGAGAGGTCTCCTGGGAGAAGGGCTACTTGTGAAGTTAAGATTGGGGAGTACACTTAGGCTTGTTAAAAGGTTCTTCTGAAAAGGTTTAGGTCATGAAAATAACTATTTTTCAGAATGATTCGTATTTTATCCACAGAGATTTGATTTCATAGATTTCATAGACATTAGGGCTGGAACCACCTCTGGTGTGGACGCTTTACCCCAAAGTTTGGTGTCATCAGCGAACTTGACCAGTCCACTTCTGACACCAATGTCCACATCATTAATGAAGATGCTGAAAAGAATAGGCCCAAGGACAGAGCCTTGAGGAACCCCACTGGTCACGGCACACCACAACGATTGACTTCCAACAACTACGAATCTCTGGGTCCAACCTCAAAGCCAATTCCCCAGCCAGCAAACTGTGATGTACCCAAGGCTGCATTTGGCCAGTTTTTGTATAAGACGATTATGGGATACCAAATCAAAAGTTTTTTTTAAAATCAAGCTATATGACGTCAATCTCTTCTCCCTTTTCCAGGTGATATGTCACCTGGTCATAGAAAGAGATGAGATTGGTGAAGATCCGTGCCAGTGGCAGAGCTATGATGCTTGCCATCTCCTTAAGTACACTGGGGTGTAAGCTGTTTGGGCCAGCTGACTTGAAGGTGTCCAGCTTCTCAAGGTGTTCCTTCACATGGTCAACATTGATGAAGGGTAACATTTCTCCCTCACCCTAGCTGTCCCATACCATATTAAGCAGGGCTGTTCCTTGGGGCTGGTGAAAAACTGATGCAAAATACTCATTAAGCAGGTTGGCTTTTTCCTGGGCATCAGTTGTCAGTTGACCCATATGGTTTAGCAGGGGTTCAAAATTACTCTTGCTTTTCCTCTGGCTCCTTACATACCTGAAAAAGGGCTTGATACGTGTAGCCAGCTGGAGTTCAGTCACAGCCTTGGCTTTCCTGGTTCGCTCCGTACAGGTCCGGGTCAGTGCATAGTACTCCCCCTTTGGGGTAGATCCAGCCTTCCATCCTTTATAGGTCTTTCTTTTTAGATGCAGGAGGTCCACTAGTTCCCTGGAGAGCCAAGTGGGCTGCTGTTCCCTTTTGCTGCCTTTCCTCTGAGACGGGATAGATATTGCTTGAGCTTTCAGGATTGCTCCCTTAAGGAGCAACCACTCTTCTTGAACTACCCTCCCCTTTGGGCTGTGGTTCCTTAGGGCCTCGCTAACAAGCCTCCTGAGCTTGTCAAAGTCAGCTTTCCTGAAGTTGAGGACTTCTGCTTTGCTGACTGATTTGCCTGCTTTACGGAGGATGGTGAAGGTGATCAGCTCATGGTCGCTGTCTCCCAGCTTCCCTTCGATCATCAGGTTGCTGATTAAGTCATCCCCAGTTGCTAGCACCAGGTTGAGCAGTGCTTTGCCTCTCGTCAGTCCATAGATTTCTTGAGTCAGATAGAGCTCATCCACGCATGTGAGGAAGCTTTGCGACCATTTGGATGTGGCAGAGTGCTCTTCCCACGAGATGTCAGGGTACTTGAAATCTCCCATGACAACCAGGGACCGGGAGTGTGGAGCCTCAGCTAGTTCCCTGGCAAATTCCTGGTCAAGCTCTTGATCCTGGCTAGGAGGTCTGTAGTAGACTCCCACCATTGTGTCCCGTGTGCCTTGTTCACCAGAGAGTCTCCAGTCGTCCCCCCTGGGTGCCAATGTCAGCTTCCAGCGACACGTAGCTTTCCTTGACATAGAAAGCTACCCCCACCCTCCCCGCCTCTTGTGTCCACACGATCCCTCCTGTATCCCTAACCAGGTCTCCATTATCCCTATGAGATTATAATCCTTTTGCTTTAGCAGGAGGACCAGTTCCTTCTGTTTGTTCCCCAAGCTGCTGGCATTGGTATACAGGCACATAAGTGTCTCACTGGGGGCCCTTGCCTTGCCTACAGATTGATCAGGGGCTGGGGTAGGGGTGAATTCCCTTGAGAGCCTTAGCCTGCTGGGCTTACAAAAGCTGTCCAGTGGGCTTGCAGTGGCAGTACTCCCCCCATCCCCCAGCAGGCTTAGTTTAAAGCCTGGTCGAGCAGGTCAGCAAGTCTGGCTGAGAAGAGCCTCCTCCCCAGCAGAGTGGGGTGGAGGCCATCTCTTCCCAGCAGCCTACTGCCTTCCTCACCAAAGACTGGCTCTGATCGTGGAAGCCGAAGCCTTCACGATGACACCAGCGCCGCAATCTTTGGTTGACTACCTTAACCTGTCTCTTCCTCCTCAACTCATAACCCACAACCAGGAGGAGTGAGGAAAAGACCACTTGTGCCCCTAAGCCCCGCTCCCAGA
>NW_017729025.1:84473913-84474918 GCF_001723915.1 Gavialis gangeticus | reverse complement strand
TGGGGTGGAGGCCATCTCTTCCCAGCAGCCTACTGCCTTCCTCACCAAAGACTGGCTCTGATCGTGGAAGCCGAAGCCTTCACGATGACACCAGCGCCGCAATCTTTGGTTGACTACCTTAACCTGTCTCTTCCTCCTCAACTCATAACCCACAACCAGGAGGAGTGAGGAAAAGACCACTTGTGCCCCTAAGCCCCGCTCCCAGAGCCCTGTCTCTCATGACCCATCATGGGATGGCTCCAAGCAATGTCATTTGTGCCCACATGGCTAAGGAGCATAGGGTAGTGGTTTCAGGGCCGAATAAACTTTGGGATCCTCTCAGCTATGTCCTGGATGTGGGCCCCCCAGGAAGTAGCAGACCTCCAGGACTAGGGGGTCAGGGCGGCAAATTGCCCCTTCAGTCTCCCTCAGGAGGGAGTCTTTCATGACAACCACTCTGTATTTGCTTTGTCCTGGCTGTGAAAAATCCATGAAGCTTTTCCTTGGATCTCTCAATTGCATTTTTTAACAACCTTGCCACAGCAGGACATTGCCCACCATTGTCCCCCTGATTTACCTGAAGCAGGGTTGGGTGCTTTTGGTGTCTTTGGGCAGTATGTCTTGTAGCTGTATGACTGGGTTGATTATGTAATTTTAGTAATAGCTTAGACAAGGGCCTGTATGGGATGGTTTGGATGATTCTGCCTCAAGCAGGGGGTTGAACTAGATCCCTTCCAACCCTACTTTTTCTATGATTCTAAATACTACATGAGACCTCTCACAGCATAGTTTCATAGTTTCTAGGGTTGGAAGGGACCTGAGCAGATCATCAAGTCCAACCCCCTGCCATGGCAGGGAAGAGTACTGGGGTCAAACAACCCCAGCAAGGTGTACATCTAGCCTCCTCTTAAAGAACCCCAGGGTAGGAGCCAGCACCACTTCTCTTGGAAGTTGGTTCCAGATCCTAGCCGCCCTGACCGTGAAGTAGCGCCTCCTGATGTCTAGCCTAAATCTACCCTCTGCCAG
>NW_017729025.1:84468284-84473726 GCF_001723915.1 Gavialis gangeticus | reverse complement strand
TTCGTCTTGGCATCAATGATGACTCCAAGATCCTTTTCTGCCTCTGCACTGATGAGAAGGGAGTTCCCCAGCCTGTAGGTATGGTGCTGGTTCTTCCTCCCCAGGTGTACCTTGCACTTGTCAGTGTTGAAACCCATCCTGTTCTCATCCTAGCATATTACACTATGACAGCGTTTCCCAACCAGCGTGCCGTGGCACAAAAGCATGCCCTCAGAAATGAACAGGTGTGCTGCAAAATTTTGCCATGGCAATGAGCTACAATAGGTATGAGGATGGGGAATGCCTTAGCAGGTGTGCCACAGAAAAAATGTATTAATACAATTGTGCCTTGAGCTGGAAAAGGTTGGGAAACACTGCACTATGACATGAGTTACTGTGGCAAAGTACCTTCAAAAAGCAAATGGCCTGACATCTATACCTCAGAATATCCATAAGGAATGCCACACTGGCATTAACCAAATCAGCTGGACAATACTTTTAAAAGAACATGGGGCACAAGTTTATAGAGACAAAGAACATATTTAGGATTCATCTAACTGATCACTACAGAAAATGAGGTTCAGGATATGTTTTCTGCGATATCCAATAACTGATATATCCCTGAGAGGATCATATCTTAAAAAATCAGGTGAAAGAAATGTGAATGGTAACCTAAAACTTGTAATGAGAAATGCAGTGCTGTGATAGACTTCACCAAACACTGGATGTCACTGTAACTCCACATGACTGAAATTGGAAATGCAGATAAGTAGAATACTGTAGCGCTGAATAGTGTTGCTTGAAATCTGCTGTGTTATGACTCTGAAGTCTTGTGCAATTGATAAAAGTCTTGTTATCATTTCTGTGAGGCTAACTGGCCCTCCGTGGCCTTCCTTCTCTTAAACTGTTGGGTGATTCCCCTCTCACTTTGCAGCTGCAAGAGCTGATTGAAGCTGCAGATGATGTGCTGGCCCACTACTCTGAAAGCCAGGTGGCAAACCTGAGAGCAAAACAGCAGGCCGTGGTGAACAACTGGGAGTCCCTGAAGTCTAAAATGAAACAGCGCAAGGAACATTTGGAACAGGCGTCTAAGCTTTACCAGTTTCAGGCCAATGTGAGCTTTTCTGATTTCTGTATTCTGTCTGTTGAAACCCCGTAAGCTGACTTCATGTGACATGATCACAGACACATATCCCAGCTGTTCATGTGTCTGTATCATGGAGAATGGAGTGCATATCAATGTACAGGCATGCCCTTGGCCAAGTAGGCAGCATCTCACTGAGCAGCATATGCTAGCTGATGTGGAAGTCTCTGTAAAGTTGCAACTGTACAGAGTGCCCCTGTGCAAATGGAGGTGAGGGTGCATTTAGTCTGAGAACTAACTGGCAGAAGTTGACATTCCTGTACAGTTTTAGAATGGAGTGGTCCTAACTTTCTTGGATGCTGAGTATCTGCAACTCGTACTGAAGATGATGGCTGCTGGCAATGCCCAACACCACTCCCCCTCCATGAGGGTGAGGAACAGCGGCAGAAACTCCTCTGCTCTCTGCCACCAGGATTTTGACTCTCCATCCCCAATCCCCTCCTACCTCTCCTCTCTTCCTTTCGTGGAGCAGAGAGGTAGAGGGGACTGGGGCTAAAGAGCCGAGCATGGAACAGCAGGTCCCTGGCCCTGCTATCTCCAATCCTAATTCTCTCTACTTCTCTGCTTCCCCTCTCATTGGTTAGGGAAAAGTAAAAGGGGCCAAGAGTAAAGAGCCCAGCCACAGCAGTGATGGCAGGCAGGTCCCCAAACACTGGAGCAGCTGGAACCAGAGGATAAAAACCATACCCTACACAGTCTGTGGGTTATCACCCAGCATTCAGACTATGCCTCTTGCTCCTCCATGGAGGCAGGTGGAGAGTGGAGTCCTGTGGGATTCTGGAGGACCTATGGGTTTCCCTATCTCCATACACACATAATGAGAACTTCAGAACAGTGCGTCATTTAAGAGGTGTTTTTGAGTGCGTTAGCTGATTTTGGAACATTGCATACCTTTGTGCAACTCCCGCTTTGAAATGCTTTAAAGGCATTTGAAATGTTTTAATAATTACATTTGTCCACATCCTAATGTGTGTAAGCATCAACAGGAAGCTTTTTTAACCTTTTTCAGCTATGCTGAGTGCCCAGTAATTTAAGTTATACAAAGAGCTGTCAGAGCAAATATAGGTGATCTTTTTACTTTGTTGGAATATAGACAATGATGCATTTGTTCAATTGTACTGGCCCATGTTGGATCAATGACAGTATTTGCACAGTTTTTCTCTTGTGTCAATATATGAGGACTCTTCACAAAAAGGTTGTTTTTTTTTAATAAAAGAGACTTCCAGGTCATCTAGTGCATCCCCCTACATTACTTGTTTTTACTGTGACTAATCAGCAGAGCTAAGTGTAGCTACCTCCAGGCTTGTGATAGCAAAGGGATGTACACTTTTGGAAGAAAAGTTTAAAGTGGGTTAGGTACGTTAGTGAAAGGCATGAGAGCTCCTGTACTGAAGTTTATACTTAACTCAGGCTCCCTTCTCAGGAGTCCCCCATAGATGAGTGTCTGGTTTATCCTAGAATATTTCAAGTAAGAGCAGCAGCTCAAGAAACCCTTTTGGGCAGCTACCTCATTCCATTGAGTTATTTGTTCCTAAATTTATGGAATTTTTCCCTCAACTTTACTTAAATCTTGGTGTGCATTAGGTATTTGCACTCTGCCAAGTAGAATGTCAGTGGCTTGCGTGATATCCAGGTCTCATTCTGAATTATGGCCACACAAACTGAAATAAAGCCAGTACATGTGTATTGGATTGGTGACCTCAGTGTCCAAAATCACTGGTGGTAGTCACATAATGATCTTGGTCACTTGTCCTAAAAAGGAAAAATCCTTTGGAGTTCTAAGAGTTTGGACATTAAAAGCCCAAAACAATCAGAAATGGCAACTTGCCTTAAATGTTTTTCTGGGCCAAAACTAACATGTCAACTTCCAGCCCAGACCAAATCTAACTGGCTGAGTAATCTTTTCAGTTTGATTTTTCCAGAACAGTGATATAACCACCCATTCCTCATCATGAGAGGAATGACACCAACTTATAGTTGACCACATTGTCAAAATGAGTCACCTTAGCTACAATCCAAAATGTGTCATGTAGTTCATGGACTCCATTATTATGGCATTTTTTTAGGTTCTGTAATAAAAGAGTAAACATCCAAGTTTCTGGGTGCCTCTGACAGTCTTTTAGGAATAAACAGAAGAAATCATCCATGACCTCAAGATCAAATCAAATAGCCCAGGGACACTTAAAAGTAACAAAATTAATTAACCACCCCACCCAATCCATATCAAAGTCCCATGGAACCCTATTTTTAACAGACGACTCATAAAAGTACAATTTCAGTTGTAAAATGCTGAAAGTCGATGCTCCTAATTCCGCAATACTCCCCTGAAGAGACACATGATAGGATTATAAAACCTGCTGGAATGTTTTCCTTGCTTCATATGAGCACAATATCTGTCATTAGAAATCGACAATATTGTAGTGATTTTACAGTCCTACCATTTAAATCTGAACCTTTACTTTTTCTTGGATTTAAGGCATGGGACTATTTCTCCTGGACAGCAGAGATAATAAGGGAAATGAAGGCTGAAGAGACTATCCGGGACATATCCACCAGCCGCCTGAGGGTTAACCAGCATCAACAGCTATTGGCAGAAATCGAGGCACGAGAGGAGATGTATAATCGGGTGGTACAGCTGGGACAATCACTGCTGCAAGAAGAGAAAATACAACCAAAAGAGGTAAACAGAAAGCAATATCATACTTGAATTTCTACTTATGTGCACAATTTATTAGCACTATTGCAAACACTGTTCTGGGTACTACCTGGACCAAAGATGTGACCCCCACCCATCTCAAAGTCATACCTATCTTGGACTTGTTTCTGTGTCTTTTCCACACCACTTCATACCATGGGTAGACCGATGTTGGAATTTGCAGGCTGCCTGCCAGAACAGAGCTTGGGTTAGTTAAGATGCTTTGCAAGATTTGCAGAAAGCGACATCACACAATCCCTACTTCCTGATCTGGATTTTTATTAATAATTCCTCTCAAATTATGGCATCACCTCCATACCAAATGAGACTGGCCAAATGTAAGATCATAAGAATTACCATTTACTGGGTTAGACCATAGGTCCATCTTGCTCAGTATCCTGAGTTATACAATGGCAAAGTGTGGATGCTGAAAGGGAGAGTGAACTGGGTATGACCAGAGTTTTTTCCACTGTTCCTCTCTCCTTGCAGTCTCCAGCATTCAAGGTCTAGGAAGTTCTGATTCAGAGACTGTATCCCTAACTCCCATGCTCAATAGCTGCCGATGCCCCTTTCCTCCAAGAACTTGTCCAATCCCTTTTTGAATCTGGCTAAACTGCCAGCTTCCATGTCTTATGATGAGTTCCACACTTTAATTACATGCTGTGTGAAAAAGGGCTTCCTAGTGTTAGTTTTAAACTTACTACTTGCTAGTTTCATTTTGTGACCCTTAGCTCTTATACAGCAACTAAGATACTAAAATGCTCAAGCATGAAGACAGAGCTTAAGGAATACATTATACATTTTACACCGCCCTGAATTTTACTGAAATAAATAAATCTCAATATGTGAAAGGAAGATGAGAAACTAAACTCCAGGGTCCCAGGACAAATAGCCTCTAACATTTCTACAAAACCACCTCTTTTTCACTGCATCTTACATTCCTACAAACCAATAATTGCCAACAGAAGAGCAGCCAAAATCTGCTGTAGAATGTGCGTGGACAGACTAGTCACGCACACACACACACACACACACACGCATGCATGCATGTGTGCGTGCTTCTACCAGAGAGCAAAACCTTTTCATTATTTATACATGAGATCTTATTGATAAACTTTTGATATTCTCTTCAGTGAGCTAGGCCATTTTGTAATAAAGTAACACTTACCTAAAATATTGACTACAGCTGCAAAACCTGCATCACCAAACTATGGCTCACAAACTAAATCTTGATACCGGATACATGGGTAAACAACAGTGCAAGAAACTAGTGGGATAGAACAAATAACAATTCTAGTATAGCTGTCCTTAGACCTGCTTGAAAGTCAGTTGATTCTAACCAAATCTCTGTTTATTTAAAGAAATCAGAGCAAATCATAATAGTTCAATTAATATAGTGTTGTCCTATACCCTGTCAGGACACCAACTTGTTATTCAGCTCCTTGTGAACTATTTCATTTACTGTGATTCAAGCTAAAGTTAATTCCACATAGACCTTTCTGTGGAGCCAGTGTCCAGATCAAGACAGTCTTGTGCGCGCGTGCGCGCGCACACACACACACACACACACACACACACACACACACACACACACACACCCACACACACACACACAACAACCACA
>NW_017729025.1:84434540-84463284 GCF_001723915.1 Gavialis gangeticus | reverse complement strand
TGCTATTTTTTTACTTAATTTAAATGTAGTTTCTACTTTGAGTCTAATAGAAATATGCAAAAAACCACACACACACACACACACACACACACACACACACACACACACACACACACACACACACTTTTGTATATTCCCTGTGCTGTTTCCAAAAGCTTAAGAAGAGTTCTTGCACTTTAAAAAAAGTGCTGTGCTTTCTTGTTTGAGCAAACTATTTCCCAGGTGCTTATTAAATATTACAACATACACCTTCTGTGACTAAGGAATTTCCCAGTTAGAGTAAAAGCTGTGTTAGCCAGCATTTTACTAGCCGAAATACTCTGTTATCTGGCATGTTCATGAAGTATTTTTTGAGCAGGGCCGGGAGGAAGGATGCGGGTGGAGGGGGGTGAGGGCAGCAGCTCCCCCTTGCAGGCTGCACAGATACCGCCTAGCCGGCTGGCCATGGGAGGGGGGAGAGTTTGCATGCAGCGGTAGCGGGTGCTGCCGTCACCATCCACCACTCTGTGCTGCCGCCACATTAATTCTGATAACCAGAATTTTTAGATACCCGGCACCCTCCTTAACCCACTCATGCCAGATAGCAAAACTTTTACTGTACTTGCCTGTAAGAACTTTATATATAAAAGACACTTAAAAAGATTAAAAAGTCACTTCTGGTGGAAGCTCTGTGGACTTTGTATTTGAGATCCAAAATGAATTGAGATACAACATTGCTGCATACGTGCTAAGACTGATTTAAAGCACTCCCCAATGCTGATGATTAATTTGAGTCCATTTTATGAAACTGATTTTGTCTGCCATTTTGATCACTGGTAATGAGGAATCAGGGTTCACTTTTAAAGAAGGAGCCTGAGAAATAGCTACCTTTGTTTATGCTTGGCTTGAACTCCTGTGTATGTTCACAAACACATGTCATCACAAGCACTTGTGAAATTGCTCTGCTTATCTTTCTGCCTGTATAAAAGTTCTAGAATTTATTTCTGTTCTCCTTTGCTTGATGATTTTGACCATCATGCCAGCTAAGAAATGTACTTACTTGTCCCTTTCTACTGCCTACTTGCCCCTGATCTTATAAAACTTAACAGCGTTTTCCTTTGCCTGTCCTTTTAAGATCCAGCAAAAGTTGCAGGCTTTGATGAAAGAAAAGGAAAATGTGTACCACCAGTGGCAGCAGAAGAAGGAGTGGCTGGAGAAGATACACCTAGAACAGATGTTCTATAAGGATTATAATCATCTGGAGAAGATTCTGAACTCACAAGAGGTGAGTGAATTATACATCTGGTGCAAGTCTTCCTGCCTAAAACTAACATATCCTAAAAAATGTAACTGGAATTATGTAAAGGTCAGATGCACATGGGAACGTTGATTATTGTCATTTGTTGTTTTAGTACAATAGCAACTAGGACCCCTGGTCATGTAGTAGAACTCCTATGTGCTAGCCATTGTACAAACACAGAACTTACTTTCTAAATGTAAAGCAAGAGACTGGATGAATACAAACAGATTCTGAAGCACAAGGAAACTGTGAGACAGTATTAGTCAACTTAATTAATAGTTGTCTCAGCACACCGGCAGCCTAATCATTATCAAATTTTTTGTAGGCATCTTGGGGAAGGGGAGACAGTTTCAAGGTGGGACAGGCCCATGTTCTGCCACCTGTGGTGAGCCGCACCTGATTCTGTTTGCCCACCACAACTTGTTGTTCCCAGTACCTCTGGAAGTGGTGCTCCGTGGTTCCTTTATATGGGCTTAGGAACACCTTCCTTTGTGCATCTTCTGTGGGACTTCTCCTTCCCTACACCCCACCCCTTTCTGCTCAGGTGTTATGGTGGATCCAGGCAGTGTCTTGATGTAGTTGCAGGTTTTGTTCTTCACATGGCACCTTGACAAAGAAAAGGCATCACAGGGGTCTCACCACAGTCCTGTTGCTCTCCAAAAATTGTAACACAAGAAAAAGGAGCTCAGTCTGAGCAGTGGGCAGGGCACTCTTGCCTCCGTGCTGAGCTGCTCCATCCTGAGAGGAGGGGGTTGAGGGCCCCCACTCATGTACCTTCCATCTCCTTTCAGGCCACTTGTCATCTTGCCACAGGTCCTTCCCATTCAGCCAGTAGATCAGGTGTACCAAGGCCCCAGGGCATCCCATACCGGGTCTGTTCATGGTCTAGTGTCACAACTGTCCCCCATTGGCACACTCTGGGAGCACAGCTGAGGTATAAGGGGTTCATGGACTATTCCTCCTGGGCTCACCCTTGTCTAGTGCCTGCAGAGCCCACAGGGCTGCATTTTTCCATCCCCACCTGACCTGTAATTTCCCAGGCAGTCCTTCTGCCACAATGGTGGATGAGCTTGCTGACATGTTAGGCCATCTGTGAGTGGGGTCAAGAGGCTCAGCATTGTACCTAGGCTTCAATCCTCCATGGGCTGATGGGACCCTCTGACTCCATCTGAGTTGTCTGGTTTTAGAGTGTGTAGCCAGCTCCCAGCCAGCTGTGGAACTTGTGCCCAGGTTTTCCCAGGTTGCCTGAGGCATGTGTGCTCTGCTTCCTAGGGCCTGCCAGCTGTCAGGGGAAGCATTGTGCTACTTCTGGGGTTGGGAAGTGCATCTGGCTCCATCTCTGGTGTCCGGACACATCTTAGCTTTCCCTTAGCCTCCATGCCTGTTTTAAAAACATGGTCTCCAGGCCCATGTCAATGGGGAGTCGGCCCTCTGGTCACATGGTGTCAGCTGCTTTGCTCACGGCCAAGCCACCTGAGCTGCAGCACCCAGGTACACCAGGCAGGGGCCTGTCACACAAAAGATTTGAAGACAAATAAGGAGAGAGACCCTCTGTAAATGTCCACAAAGCTTTCTCAAGAGGGAAGGAAAGAAAGTATTAGGGAAATCAGAGATGCTTGTTGAAAAATTAAACAAGTGGGTGATAAAAGCTGATGCTGTAGGCTGATCTGAGGTGAGAATCAACCTCTGAACACTTGAGTATGACTTGATAGGTAGTGCAGACAAGTAGCTCAAGGTGTCCAACTGGCAGCCTGAGAGACACAAGAGGCCAGTGAGTGGTTAGTCTGAAGCTCCCAGGCTTCCACCTGGCTGCTGCTCCCCCTATCACTTCAGATGCAGGAGCAACCAGGGTCTCTGCGCTGTCCCTCCAACTTTTGCTTCTTGCTCCTGCCTCAAGCAGTGGCATGGCATAGCACAGCCCTGCTAGTGGGGGAGCATATGGTGCAGTGCAAGCTGGTGAGCTTGGGTGCAACAGAGAAGGGTAGCACCTGTGGCTCACAATGTTGTAGCCTGCTCAGCCAGTGGCTCCTGTTGGTGTGGCCCATGCAGGGTGCAGCCCACAGCCACGTAGGAGTTGGACAGCCCTGCATTACTTTATGCTTGATGCAATAAAGAAGGGAAACTGGTGAAGTGATGTACAGCAAAGGATGGCAGGGTCAAAGCAACAGGCTAGGAAAAAGATCCTTAATAACATCAGAATTCTGAATGGATATGAATGGACACTGAGGCAGGATATAAGCACCTAAGATGTGTTTCTTCACCAGCATCAAAAAATTAATGATTTTTCTCCCTCCAACCCTTTCTTGTACGGATAAGAACTATTTAAAATATGCTCCTTACTCCCAGCGGCCATTGCTTTGGGCCTAGTGGTCCCTACCACAAAACCTGTGGATGCCATTGCAACTGCTGTTGTATATGGTTGCACAGACCGGCAGCTTTGTAGACTGTGCAGGTATGCTGAGGGTTACCATACTGCTGAGGGACTGGCCTGCCAGACAGCTTAATGGGTGAAATCCAGCTGAAGCAGGTAATATCTCAGGCTGGCTTCTCATTTGGAAAAACAGTCATTTTAGGAGATGCTTCTTGCTAAATAAATTTGTGAGGCTGGTGGCAGCAGTACAGAAGGGTTCCAGGCTTACATCAGTCTTCAGCTGCAGCTGTGCAAACGCTTCGTACAGAGGTGCCAATGGAACTTTCCCAGAGGCAAATGTGTAGCAGCCAGCTTCCCCGCAACACATCTGTTTCCTGCTGTGCCACATGCATGGAGCTCCACTAGCAAAGTAACCCTGAACTATTAACCCTGGCTTACCCTAAGCTTACCCTGGCTTAAGCCATGTAATAATGCTAAACCCTTTGGAGTCCATGGGTTTAGAGCCACTGCTTCTCAGCACTTGCAGAAAATGTATCAGCATTGGGAATTACCAACGCCTGGTCCTTTTTGGCAAAGACTGCCTGAGTACTAAATTTGTATTGAAATCTGAAACCAGGAGAGTTTCACCTGGTCTCATGTTTCTTAAGTAAAGTGTCTCACAGTTCTACACTATACATTTTCATTTTTTGTTTAACTAACTAATGACACACATTGTAAAATGCCTACTTTCATTGTGTGATGAGCAATGGATTGATATGCCATTACAGCCTCATTATGAATGACATAAGAAACTTCAAACATTGGAAAAGTTTTTATTTAATATCAATTTTTGTCTACCGTATCTTTTATTGGGTGAAATGATTTTTCATTCCCGATGTATTTACCCAGTTTGTTGTTGTTTACTGTTTTGTAGGGGTGTGCAGAGTGGGCCCTATTCAATTTGGATTCGGCCTGAATCAGGGAAGCAATTAGATTTGTTGATTCAGATCACTGTCCCCAATTCAATTCAGCTGAATCCGAATCTGAAGATTCGATGCTGATTCAGAGAATCAGCAATTTGGACAGACACAGCTTTAAAAGTTTTTTCTACATACCTTGAGGTAGCAGGCGTGACTCGTGATCTCTGCAATGCTGGGGTGCATGGAGCATCCCACAAGAGTGCAGGGACCCCTCCACGTGCTCATTGGCAAAGTACTTCTGTTAGAAGTACTTCTGCTCCACTTCCAGGTCTGCCAGGCAGTGCACTGGGCCCTGCACCCCTCTGGCTTGGCAATCAGCCACAGAGGAACCAGTTGCTGAGCTGGGGGGAGGCCCCCTGCGTGCTCCCCAGCAGACCCAGAAGTGGACCAGAAGTGCTTCTGCTCCACTTCCAGGTCTGCTGCTGAGTGCTCTGGGGAGCCCCCAGTGCTTCTGTGGGACACTCCATGCACCCCAGCATCACAGAACTCATGAGCCCCTGCTACCTACAGGTATGTAGAAAAAACACTTAGAGCTATCTCTAAAGTCTCTGAATCTTTCTGAATCTCTCCGAATCGATTTGGAGGGTTCCTATTTCATTCAGAAGGATTAAAGGGTCCTCTGATTTGATTCGGATTCAGAGATTCAACCATCAAATCAGGCTGAATCTCTGCTAAATCAAATCAGGGACTGAAGCTTCTCACAGCCCTACTGTTTTTTTGCTAAGGACTCAGTTTTGCACAGACTTGCAGGGGATCTGTTCACTTAATTATTTTCATAAAATAGAAAAATCAGTTCACTCCCAGCCAGAGCAAGTGGGGGTTTTTTAGAGGTCTTCTTCTATTGAAATCAAAGGCAGAACATCTGCATAAGATTAGTCAGAGAGATTATGAAATACCACGGATGTGTATGTCATGTATATGTGGATCACCACCAAACATATGTCTCCTTCACTGATGCAGCTTCTGCCATCATTGGGATATCACAATTTCTGGGAAAAAATAGTAGATGGAGGAAGACTCAAATTTAACCCAGGAAACACATAAGTGGTATCAGGTTGAACTTGCTATAATAGGCTATGATACATGAAGACAGATCTTTGAGGTGATATGAGGCTTCGGGGTGAGTTCAGATTGAGAAATACATTTCTTCTGCTTTTGAAAGACCTGGGAGTTGCTCACTTGCCTTTAATGTGAGAACTTTGTTGCCATGATTTGTGACTTTGCCACCTTATAGTTAATCCACAACAACTCTCTCCACCTGGTATTGAACAAACATATCACAAAGAAGCTGAAATTGGTCCAAATGACCTCAGTGTGGGTCACAAATCAAAGCTTCAGATTGTTAACACATCTCACTTATACTTTACAAATTCCATTTTAAATTGAAGCTTCAAGTCCTGTTCTTAATTTATTAAAACAGGTTTGGGAATTTGTTGCCTGCTCTTGCTCCAAGTGGGGTTTCTGCCTGTTGTATTCAATAGTCATTGTATAAAATGGATAGACAGCAGTGGGGTACCTTGGGACAAGGCCCTGGTCGAGAACTAGGGTCTGCTTCATTTCAAGAGTAGTGCCCATCTTACTGAGCCACATTTCCTCTAATTTACTCTTCTTCTGTTTTGCATGTCTCTCGCTCTCTCTCTGGGTCTTCTCTAACAGGAGAGAGAGAGGGTGCTCTTATCCCAGCACCTGGTGGTTAGGGCATTTTTCTGGTTAAGTGGAAACTGTAAGGTTCAAACTACTGCTGAGTGAGAAGGGGCCTAGAATCTGAGGGTATCTGTGCACAAGCACGGAGCCCTGCTATGATGCGCTGTACAGTAATTACTTGACTAAAATGAGTCTGGGGGAACATGGTAATTACTGCACTCCAGCATCCTCTAGCATCCCATGTATCAGGATCCCCACACTTCAAAATGGCAGCAGGGGAACTTAGAGCTCATCAAACAAGCTTTAGTTCACGTGCCTCCACTGCCACTTGTGTACCAGCATCCCTGCACTTCAAAGACACTGCAGTGCTTTAATTACAGGAGCTCTTGGAACCACTCTAATTAAAGCACTGCACCCCCACCACCATCACCCCCACCCCTGGAGCACATGTAAAAGTGCCCTTAGTCTCCTTGGGCAAGTGTCCAAACCACTAGGTCATTGGACCTCCTACCACTATTTTTCTTCAGCTTAAAGTTGCATCTTCCAGTTTTAGCCATGCAAATGCTATATGCCCATTTAAGTGTGGAGCTGTATTTGCACAAGATTGGGTTCTAAATGATAGCACTGAAGCTACGATGCCCTTGTATGCAGAGTTCTTGTCTGGCAAATCTCCACGTCACTTCTGTTCTCTTATCTCTCTGTGGGAATTCCTCACCCAAATCTTGCCACGTATTCTGCTTCTGGACATCCATTTAAACAAAAGAAAAATATAGAGGGGTGTGCTAATGTCCTCTGCAGCTGGTGCCCTCTATCTACTGACAGCATGGCTGCATTTTGATTCATGAAGGGCATGGACAGCAGATCAGAATTAATTTTTTTAGCATTATAAGAAAAATAGACAAAGAATTTGCTCCATTCAAACAGAGCCCTTCAGTGCTAAAATGGGACTGTCTAGTGAGATGCATCCCCCTCAGCAAGTCAAGGAGGAATAAAAGAAAGTACTGGTTTAAACTGGTATTTCTGAGCAAGATTTTAACCAGAATAGTGTTGCCAAGGCTACAGGTGTGGACTCCCAAATCACTTTCACAAGGGGGAACATTGTCATTTGCTGGTCTTGGAACAGACAGAAGCGAACATGTGTTTTAGAAGAATTCCCATCAATCAGACAGATTTCAGCCCTTTCCCCACTTTTTCTGACCAGGTTTGTCTGGGCCATTACTTAGCAGCATCTGTTTTGCAGCAACACGTGTCTGCAGAATGGTCATGTGTCTCTGTATCATAGTAGTTTCATTCAGACCCTTGTTGTTGACAGTTTGTTTACACAGAACATGCTGTGTACATGTTCCACAAAGTTTCTCCCAGCTGCAAGGAGTAGGGGAAGGAAGAAAGTAACCGGCACTGAGTTTTAAACAAGAATTGCACTCTCATTCGTCCTCCGTGCCAGTGTGACAGGTTTGACTTCATGCCAGCATCTTATGTTACATCCAAGTTACTTAAATGTTCACAGGATTTCAGCAGGGTATAGTCTAGGATTGTTCTATGCTAAAGAAAATACAGCACATGTGGAGGAAATTAGACAAACATCTCTCTTTTTTTATTACTGAATTCTGTTGTGCCATTGCTTGGAATCATTGTAGGAAATTCGCTTAGGACTTGTGAACAGAGGTCTTGTAACTTTGAGTGCAGACAGGCAGCAACTGAAGAAGAAAAGAAAGGAAAACTTGCTCTATTTTTCAGCAGAAGAGGAGCTCTGTATTCTCTGCTTTCTTCTAAGCTCCTGAAGGCAACAGATGCTTTGCTCAGGTTAACTGCTTTGGGCTTTTTCACAAGCAAAGTAACAGCAAGTTCAAGGTCTGTCTCTGGCTAGCACTCTTGGCTCCCTCCTCCTCCGTCTGCAGTCTTACTATCAGAACACTCAGAGAGCAGAGACTCGCAGTCAGTAATTTATCTTTCAGCCCATCACACTCTCATATCACTTTGCAGATGGGAAAGGTGCTGGTGGTACTGGAGGTGTTGAAGGAATAGTGCTCTTTATTTTGAATGTGGATTTTTTTAGTTTATCATTTTTTTTCAGAAGAATGCTTATTAACCTCTTGCTCCTTCACATCAGAGGAAGAATGGAAATTTCCAGTGCCAAAGGAAAAAGGATTAGGAGTTTGTTTTAAAAGGAAGGGGAAAGGCAAGTTTCTGCGGCTTTAGTTTTACACAGGGTAAGACTAGGCTGCAGAATGTCATGCAGGGACCATTACTGCAAGCATTCATCTGCACCAATCTATGTTTCCACTGTGGAGGTGATGCTGTCTTCCAGTAGAGTGACCCCACCACCAACTTTCGAATCAGCTATACGGGACAAGCCTTTCCAAAAATGGCCATCGTCAGCATGGTATCTTCCAGGTAGTCAATCAGCAGCAGAAAATGTGCCAAGAAATGCCACCTCATCACCAAGCAGCATATCTTCTGGGGCTTACTGTTCAAGGTTAGACATCATCCTGGCTCATACAAATAGGAAGAGAGGTTTCAGGAAAGATCCCCAGTATGTTAATCCATCTGACATGACATCTAAGAGTTCCACGCTTCACAAAGATCCTCAGGGCAATGGACATAGGAGTTTTGGCCTTTGGTCTACACCTGCATCTTGTAAGCAATATTCAGTAAGAGATCAAAGTACCTGTCAATCTTCTACTGATAAAATTGGTCCCATGCAGCTTGCAATTTCTTTGCCTTCTGACGTCTCTTCCTTAAAAACTCCACTAAGCTGGACATCACGTCTGGATGTACCTCTTTCTGCCATTCCCGCTAGTTCACCACTCCACAGCAAAGGTCTGCCGGCAGCTCTGACACCTGGTCACTCAGTCTCACCCCAACATGGCTATAGTCAGTGCAACGTTCGAATCCCAGACCTCCATGCTTCAATGAATCTGTACATTTCAACTTGCAGCTTGACAATAAAGCCTTTTAGGGCTGATACCCCAGTAAGCAGTCATGCTTATTCAAGCATCCTGATGCCACAGCTGGAGAAGGTGTCTGCTAAATCAGCTGGTCTCCCAACAGGATCCCAGGTACCTAAACAAGGCTTTCCTTCAGCTGGGCCTCCAGCTCTTCAAATTACAAGATTTCATGTGACTTCCTCTGCTAAGTGCTCTGGTGTTCCTCAGCAAACAGCCTCCAGAGAGATATGGTTGTCACCAGCTGTGCTGACTGAAGGAAAAGGTTCTCCTGCTAGAAGTGAAGTCACTCAGACTGATTTCAATCCAGATTTGGTTGTCTTCCAGAACCATCCAGCATCTGGAACAAAGTTTGGGGAGGCTCCCTGTGATGGGCTAACACCGGCTCACCATAAGGTTTCCAAAATAACCCTGATACTTGCCACCCCTTGGACTACTGTACCTATCCAGGTGGTAAGGGAATTCAGAAAGAGTCAAACATCCACTGTATTTATCAGGACACATGATCCAGATGCAGCTGGCCCATCCCTTCACACTGTGGGGCCCGGGGCTGGCTTCTCTCTATCTGTGAATCCAGTTTGCTGTCCAAAATTGCTCTCTACTCAGAAACATTGGGCAACATGTGGCTTGAGGCCTTCCCTAGATGCTTGCATTGTAGGAGGCGTAGATCCTGACACTCTCTTAACAAACACACCGGCTTGCACTGCAAGCGCATCACACCGAGCTGGGGAAAGTGCGTGGTGTCCATCTATTGCTGTCAACATTGCCTCCTTTGGAGCTGGAAGGAGAGTGGTGAAGATTTCCATTCCATTCTAGGAACATTTGTAAACAGAACTTTGGGGCAGAAATAACTAAGCCATGTGGATTCATCCTCGTTTTCTTCTTCTGGGTATGCTCCTATTCCCTACAGATGACTTAACTGGTGGGGTGGACTTGTATATTTTATTTCTGTTTTGTTGTTGCTATGGCTGCAGTTAAGGAGGGATCCTACAAGGTGCTAAGCACTCTGATCTAATCCAACATAGCACATAAGCACATGCTTAACTCTAAGCATTTCTGTAGTCTCAGTAATAGCTCATGCTTAAAGTTAAACATGAAATTAAGTGCCTTGCAAAATCCCAGCCATAGTGCTCAGAGTCTTGCAGAACCAAGCCTGTAGAGCCAAGAATCATTTCTTCTTCTAGTTAGTCACTACAGCAATCTGTAAATAGCCTCAGGTTTTTTTCTTACTAATTTGTCGACATTTCCTGTGTTTCTAAAAGGTTAATTTCTTTAGTTTTTTAATTGTTAATCCTTGTTTTCTAAAATTAATACATTCAAGTACTCAGAAATTCTTTCCCCACCCTGTACCCTGAAAATGAGAGAGAGCTAGAGACTACTCTTTTGTGTGGGATACAAGGAATTCAGTCTCTGTATCCTGTGAAATTTGGAAATCCTGTCAGTGTCTTATTAATGAAACCTGGAAGAGCTGTAGGGGATTTAGTCTAAGTCTTCATGTAAAATATTTCATAAGTGAATATTTTATTAATAATTATATTGTAAAAAGTATTAGGATTCTGTTTTTTAACCTATAACTTCTGGGCTGGGTTCTTCTGATATATACCAGGGCTAAAAATCAAATATTGACAGAGCTCCATAAATTTCCTATGTGTATGTCAGTCGAACTCCATGTCTTATAGCTATATTCTTATATGTAAAAAATAAAATAAAATAAAAAGCATACAGTTGGAGGGTGGAAGGCTCATCTTTAAATATAAGCACATCTAAAGTACCTTGTGAGGCTTTAAAATATGTATATATTTTTATGAGCAACCTAGTGTGTCTTCTGCTTAAAATAAGGCATAGTGATGTAATTGTACCTTTTAACTGAATGTCATGCATAGTAAAAATAACTGAACAATAAACTGTGACTGTATTAAATGCATTTATTTACTTCTGCTAAAACAGATTCAGTCTTGTTGTTCTCTTTTAAAATATGCATTTTTAATGTACTTTTTTAATGACAAGTTAGTATCTGCATTTGCTTCCACCTACATTCATAGAGAATTTGGTCTTTGCTATGATGTTGCAGGGGCTTAAATGTGGTAGCAATTAGCCTCTTCTTGCTGTTAACTTGCACTTAGAATACTCACAGACTTCACTTGGTGTCTTGTGCAGAACAGGCGCAGCATTGGCCAAGTGTGGTAAGTAGAATACTTTAGAGCTGGTCACAGTTTGAAGAGATGAAGCTGAGATAGGGAGTGCTTCAAGAGTTTAATCAAGTGATGAATTACAATAGCTCCTGTTCCAAGGGGGAAAAATTATTAATTTGGCAAACTTCTTCTTAAGCTGAATCAGTTTCTAGTAAGTGTGCATGAACCCAAGGTTGTAGTGTCCTGAGAACGTCCTTATCCTAATCATTAAAATGTTTCCTCCAGGTTTTCTCAAAAACACTCTTATCTTTTTTGGCATGTGTTGTGCTTTCATAATCTGAACAGTTATTTTTATTGATATGATGGACCTAAATAGCTTCATATTTAGTATTGTTCTGCTCGGTGTTATTGGATGCCTTTTAGAATGACAGTATTGTTGAATTCATTTTCAGTGAACTGAGCAGCAGCGAAACTCCATTTGCAGTGGACTTGAAAGGCTCAGTGTTTTTCAGTGCTTTGCCTTCTTAATGAAAAGAAACACTTAAACAACCAAGTTATATCCCGAAAAGGGCCAAGTCCACTGTGTACCTTTAAAGTTTTTGCAAATTTTCTTTTTAAAATGAGGTTGTTTTATAGGAAATGTTCCAGTCTGCAGTACTTTTTGTAGCTGATAATTAAATTCCTGGTGGAGGCGATTCAGCACAGAACAGAAACAAACCTGAAAGTCTACACCCATTGTATGCAATGAGGGGCCTTGGGTAAACCTGTGGGTTACCTGGTCAGAACTATGCAGTGCAATGCATTTGAAATTAATATTTCTCATTAAAGGGAGAGGGGGAGGAGGAGGGCAGGTCGGGGACCTCTCACAGGCAGCCTTCTATTGCCAAAGAAAATGATGTAATTGGCAAAGGGCCAATGTCAGTCTAAGAGACAGTTTCCATTCTGCTTTCAGATTGGTGTAACAAATGCCTAATGGTAAAATGCTTCAATTCTCCTGATTTTTTTTAAAAATCTTTATATTAAGATTGCAATTTAAATTCACAAGGGAAAGTTTTTCACCACACACAAACTCCTCAAGCTTGGACATGCTTTCTTTCAACTGTACTTGCACTGTTGGTACCACCCCTATAATAGCAGAAGCTTGTAAGTCAATTCTCTTTTACTCTGCACTAAAAGTTAGCTGCACTACTTTGAGAGCCTGATCCAAGTCTTGTTGAAATCACTAAGACTGGAGCTGGGATCAGGTGCTTATCATTATATCTACATGGTACAATGCAGTTCTGTGCAAAGGTACCTTGTTCAGAGGTACTTCAGCTATTAGGAGGTATATAGCCACAATAACACAGCACTCTGCCTAACTTAATTAGCTCTGCTGCTATACTTCTTCCAGCTATGCTGCTTCTGGTTCCAGAACTTGCTTTTTTAAAGCTAGCTTAAGTATCTCTGCTTGGCACTGCCTTGTCCCACATAGTCCCTATCTCTGGTGTTAAAAATGACGTCACTTCGTTCCAGAGACAGATCAGTAGCATGTGTGTGTGCCAAAAAGCCCTATCAAAAAAGATTATTAAAAGACAAACAAACAGAATTTTTTTCTCTGAATATATGCCTAAAATGTAAGATAGAAGGAGCCAGAACAACATGGAATTCAAAACAGGGCTTTGGTTTAACAAGAAATAGTCCTTAATGATGAGGCAGCACCTTGTTTGTCCCAATGCTATCTATGGTGAACCCATTAAGAGCCTAGGCATACTGTCAGGAGGCCCTTGCAGCTAAAGTTGAGTGAGGGATGAGAATTAACCTTTCATACTTATGAATGGATTAGTATGGACTGCTGATATATCTGGATTGGATTCAATAGTGCTCTGGACAGTGTACTGTGTGCGCAAAATATTCATCTCAAATTATCTTCCAAAAATGAATTGGAACACAAGTCCAGGAATGGATCTCTCTGTCCAAAGATTTCATCATCAACAAAAGGTCTGGATTATACCATGTACATAAAATATTCCAGGTAAACCTCTCCTCTGGGAGTTGCAGTGAAGGATGAGAAGTTTGTTGGATGGTTCTTGCCAAGTAAATAGTTTTATAATTACTTTTCCAGTGTAACTCAGGAAGAATGTCCTTGCCCTGGTATATATAATGCTGCGATACCGATCATAATTAGAATATTTTGCAAATTATGTGAACTGTTTCTGGACGTTGTTTTTCCTATGCACATAGATGCTGTGCAAGACCAATTTGCCTGTGTTCCAGATCAGACTTCTTCCATGAGTGTTGACCTTCCTGTTGCTTCTGTAATTCCATTCTGTTTCTCCCCAACTCTTAATTCCTTTAAATTATGCCCAGGGTCTCAAATTTTTCTTCCATCATACTTTATCCAGATAGAGTTACTATGTGGAATTTCTCTTCCTCAGCCAAACACTTATGTTTCCATTACATTATGTGATGGGTTATGCAGTGCTGTATAAAACCTTTTAAGTTAAACCCCTTGTTGCAGCATTAGCTCCAGAAGTCTGCCCAGCCATGTTGTGGTTACCCCACTGTAAACCAGGCCAGCCACTAATCCTCTGTCACGCCGTGTCATAGCTGTCTCATCCATTGTGGGGGTTGTGCTGCTCTTCTCAGTCTCACTGAAAAGGAGAATGAACTAAATGACAGCTCATTCTAAAGAAATGCAACACATTACAAGAAGATTCCTTCATCAGTTTACTTTTGGTTGGTGGTAAGGCAGTAAAGGTGTTTATTATGTAATTGGAAAACTTGCACAGTTTCACTGTATTTGGAGATATCTACCCAGGCAGTTGATTCCCCTAAATACCTCCATAACTTATTGGACATACATGTGGTGCCAAAGAGCTGCAGATGAGGTACTTGGCAAGCAAATAACATCAGAAGTGAATTAAGCAGAGACCAGTTGCCTAAAAGCTGCTCCGCTATTCCAGACTAAAGTGTGTCTGAATCAGAGATTGATAGCACTAGCAAACAACTTCAACACTTGCATTTCCACACTCTTCACTTAGCTCTAAGAATGCATTATCATCATGCTTAACTCTTCCAGTACTCTACTGAACAGTAGTTAATAGGCCAAGCAGGGCAGGTGATAGGCAAGCTACCTCACACCTTTCTGTCAATGCGCAGATGCAGGCAATGCTACCATATCATCCTGGTAAGTTTTCTCTTGTATTGCTTAACATTCCCCAATTCGTTGTTTTGGGCCTGGTCCTTGCTGGTGCAAATTCTCAGTCATCCTATTAGTGTCTCACTTGAAAAAGCACTAAAATGCAATTTGGATTAATTCAATACTCACATCTAACAATGCTGTTCAGACAACTATTCAACTTTTGATTGCAGATTTATTTGAAAACCAGTGACCTGGAAGACTCGGTAGATGGGGTGGAACAACTGATCAGGAAACATGAGGCTTTTGAGAAGCTCCTGGCCTCACAGGATGAGAAGGTAAAAAACAAAGAGTACTTTATCAAGTACAAGGGAGGGGGTATTTTTTGCAAATGAAGCACAGAACCGTTGATTTAGGCTGGTATGCTTGAGCCAAACAAGCAGCGCTAGGAAGCCTTAATGGAAGTCTAGTGAAATAGGAAGTCTGTAACTCAGAGAAGCTTCAAACAGTGCCCTGGCTGTGCTGACAGGTAATATATAGGAAAATTACACTATGACTGGAATGCTGGGACTTACCAGATAAAATCTTAGAAAGAAGCTATATTATTGTTTGCTGGAAATAACTGAAATTCCTATTTTTCCTGCAAAAATACAATGGACATGTACAGCAAGTAAATAAAGTAGTTAACATAAAAGAGCAGAGGGAACAGGTTATTTAAATATATACACTGTGTTTACGTGTGAAATCAGTAATGACGTGGCTGGTGTATTTGCATTTCCCTGCCCTCTGTACAATAGAAGCAGAGCTGCTCAGCTGTGGGTAAGAGGCCCTATACTGCAAACAGCTAACTGAGTGTCTACTTTAACTCATAGTTACTAGGTAGCTCTTAAATAGGCATGATGTGCAGCACAGTGCCCAGAAATGCATTGTAGTACACCTTATTAAATTGTATTAGCTTGTTCCCATCTTTCACATAGACTAATGGCTTAAGTTAAGACATAAGTTGCAGCAAAATAGGATTAGATTGGATATCAGAAAAATAGGATTAGATTGGATATCAGAAAAAACTTAATCACTGTTAAAACAGTGAGGTAATGAAATAGACTGTTAGGGATGTTTTGGACTCTCCATCATCAATAGAAGTTTAGGTTAGATACTAGGAAAAAACTCTTTCACTAGGAGAGTAGCAAAGCACTGGAACAGGCTACCCAGAGAGGTTGTGGAATCTCCATCCTTGAAGGTTTTTAAGACTCAGGTAGACAAAGCCATAGTTGGGGATGGTCCTGCTTTGAGCAGGGGCTTAAACTAGATGAGCTCCTGGGGTCCCTTACAACCCTAATTTTCTATGTTTCTGTGAGATTGGACAGGCGTTGGCCAGGGATGATCTAGGAGTAGATATGCCTATGTTATACTGTGGGTATTTCCCATGATTTTGGACTTTGCTGATTACCACATGGGGCTAGAAGGGTTTTTCCCCACTCCTACTGCTACATGTCAAGATGTTGGGGGGTTTTTTCAACTTTCCTCAGCAGCATTTGGGGTTGGCTGCAGCCAAGGCTGGGGATTTTGACTAGTATGTGCCAATGATTCTTCTGGGACTTAAACTCTGATGTTCCTGGCTAGAGGATCTTGCCCCCCCACCTTCACCCCCAGCTTAGGGTCAGACCAATTGCCATATTTGGCGTCAGGAAGGAATTTTACCCCATGATCAAATTGGTGCAGACTGTGAGGGGTTTTTCCTTCCTCTGTAGTGTGGGACATAGCCCTCTGCATATTTTAACAACCTTTGCAACAGCAGAACATTAACTGCGATGGTCCCCCTGGTTTACCAGTGGTTGTGTCAAGGTTGACTGTATAGTTTTGCTAATAAATTAGACAATGAATTTGTATAGGGTGGTTTGGATAGGGATAATCATGCCTCAGGCAGGAGGTTGGACTTGGTGACCTCTTGAGGTCCCTTCCAGCCCTACTTCTTTATGATCCTCCGTTTCTCCTTGCTTCCCTGCCTCTCCAAGGATTCAAAGAGATTCTTTTCAGGTGGGAGAAAGAAAGAAGCCTTTCTTGTTGTTTCCTTTCATATTGGCCAGACTGTGATTTCCGATTTGTTTTCCTTTTAGGTGACTTCTCTTCAGGACCAGGCCAGCAGACTCCTGAAGGAAGGTGGATTAGGACGGATACAGATTCAGCACAAACTGAGCTCCATACTAGACAGAAGGCGTCGGATCAAAGAGCTGTCCCAAAGTAGGCACGAAAAACTGCAGACTTCACTTCTTCTTGTGGTCTTCTATCAGAATCTGGCAGAGGTAAGACAGCTTCTGTCAGAATCTGGCAGAGATTTGTGACCAGATTAGGGAGTCTCCTCACTCTGAAAGATCTCAGTGTGTGTGCCTGCTCCTAAGACTAATCAAATAAGTATTTAATTATTTCACCAAATTCCTATTTCTTGGCAGTGGTTCTTTCCATTGGAACCACAGCTCATGCTCTTTTTACAAAATGTGTGATAGCAAGTGCTTATTTATGTAAGCAAATGCTGTCCTTGAATTTGCCAGTCAAGTGTTTGGGTCAAATCCTGACATGGCCCTGGCAACTGCAATGCGGAGTTGTCCTCTGCTCCTCAATTCCTCTCACTGGTGCAGGATTCAGTGAAGCAGGCTGAGGAAGCAAATAGTTGGGTAGTGCTGTTACTTTAAATGGAGCAATGCATCTCTGACTAATGGCTCAACCACCACAGACATGCTTTTTGGTTAAGGGATTGACAGTGCCCAATTGATCTATAGTCAGTACTGTAACTAAAAATGAATAAGCTGGGCACCAGCCCCTGGTGCTGATTTAGAGGAAGCACCAGAATGGCAGCCCCCATGGAGCCCCAACTACAGCAGCAGTGGCCTGCGTGTCAGGAGCTCGCATGGAGGTGGCATCATGGGCACTGAGGAAAGACTCCCTAGTGGCATACTCATCCCTTGCTCTCTGGTTCTCAGCATCTCCTCTCTCCCACCCAGGATGCCAAAATTCCTAGTTATGCCTCTGGATACAGTCCATTCAGTAATGTACATCCCACCCCACAGCTCCCTTTGAGCATTATGTTGCCATCTTTCTTGGCATAGGTGCTGGGGAAGGGGCTCCCACTCCCTGCTGTCCTAACCCATAGCACAGCACAGGACTGGGCCCTATGTCACAAGAAACCTTGGGTTTTTTAATCAGTTTCCTCCTGCCACCTGTTTCATTCAGGGAGTTGCAACAAGGAGGTTTTATGCCAGAGTCGCTCTTTACCTACCTGTCTAATCAGGGTTTTATATTTCTGCCTACCACTGTAGAACTTGAGTACCACTAAGTAATTAGTAAAAATACCCTCTCACAATGGTCTCTATCTCCTTTCCCAGGGAGCAATGAGGTTTTGGGAGCATTTGTACATGGCGAAAGTTGACTTGGAGAAGCGTGTGGCACTTTTGCTTTGAGTGCAGTGAGACCCACTGTCGCTTGTTTTCCTTGTGAGGGAGTGAGCTCCCTACCCTTAAGTCCAGCTCCTGTAGAAGTCCTGTCCCTTGCAGTCACAAACCATCCTTGCTGGTGCACAGAATTCTTGTTCAGTGGAACACAGCAGGTCATGGTCTTGGGGGAGAGGCAACTTTTTGAATAATTAAAGCTTACTGAATGGAGAATTTTGCAAGCTGGGATGGAGAACTGCATTCTGAATTTATATGGGGGACAGCACAGAGAGCAGAGCATCGGAAGGATTTGGTCTTTTTAAAAGATAGGCTGATGCATTTTCATAGCATGCAGTTTCATTTTCAGAAGGAAAATTGTAGCAGGGAATTCTGGAGATCACAGCTATGTGGATTACAGGACAGAGCACATTCTTCTAGGGCAGATGATACTTACCTGGCAGGGGAGATACAATCACAAAAGTGAGTTTCGAGGGTAAGGCTCATCTACTGCACTCTGAGGATGCTGACCCGTTCATTTTCACCAAATGGAAGTGGGCATCTGTTTCCTGCCATAGCTATTTGAGCATCCGGTGGTAGTGAGGAGTTGATAATCTTCCATAATGACTTGTAATATCTCAAAGTCTGCATACCATCCTTAAAGACTCAGGAAAAAGAGGATTAAGAATGCAATTATTTTAATTTGGAGGAACGAGCACAAAGGTCAAAGTCAGGAGGACCTGCAGTTTGATACTGGCTCTGCCACTAACTCACCATGTGCAAGTCCCTTCTTCATTCTTTCTGATTCCCCATATATGCAGGAGATTAATAATATTGCCTGTCTATCTCATAGAGGCATGGTGACAAATAGATAGTAGCGATACAGTGCCTGGAACTTGTTAAGTTCCATTATAAATAATGTGTTTAATTTACCAAAAGTTTGCTCACCCTGGGCTCATTTACATATGCGTGCTTTTAAACACATTCTGTCTATATTTGTTTTAAAAAATCTCACCAGAAATTAGGCTGTTCCCATCTACATGTAGTGGGTAAAATCGTAGCCCCTTTTAAATCAATTGGAGCTTTGCTGTCAACTTCAATGCAACTAGAATTCCACCCCATCCCAAGTCAACCCATTGCATACAGGGGGCCTGGGAAAATGGATCAGCTTTGTTGTGCGTCCCCAAGGACAGCTGAGTCAGAATCTTAGGGAGCAAGAGAGGGGGAAGACCTCTCACTGTCTAGATCCTTTCTACTGAAACCTGAGAGCAGTCAAAATCACTGAGAATGGTAGGTAAAGACACACAGAAGTGGCTGTTAAATTAAGAGGTTAAAATGCTTCACCTTTTCCACCAGAAGATCCTAGCAGTGGTCCTGTTAAAGTCTGTCATTACACCACATGCTTAATATTAGAAAGGGGGAGAGAACCCCTAGTGAGTTACCATAACTGATCCACTGGCAACCTGGTCTGCCTGCTCAGAAAAGACTCTCCTACTGAAATGAAGAGACGCCTAAGTGTCCTTTGAGTGTTAATGTGTAGCTGTGTAATGAGAGAAGTCCCTAGCTTGTGAGGAGGGGGAGAGAGCAAGTGCATTGGTAATGAAAGCAACAGATGACAGCTTGCCCTCCTGGGCAACCTTGACACAAGTTTCTTCTTGGAATCCCTGAATGTGCTCCTGGGGGTGGGGAACTATTTTCTGGAAGGGGTAGGTAAACAGGCACTGTCGTTGTTCCTGTGTACAGATTTCAGTAGCTGAAAAAAAGCTTCAAATAAGTCATTAACAAAGAAGAATCACCCAGTGACTGATTCCAGTGTAAATCAGTGCAGTTCTTCAAAGGCAAATGATCCTGTGCTTAGGGGCAGAAATTGACCTCAGTGTGCTGTCCTTGCACAATCCAAACTGAAGTGCACTCAGTGCTTTGAGGTCTACAGAATCAGTTAAAATGTGTGCTGTTTTCAGTTCTCAGTGCTCTGACAGAAAGATATTTCCTTCACAACCAGAAGCTAAAATAAGCATTTTTGTTTTTCACTTGAGACAAACTGAAGTTTATCCCTTTGCCTGTTTTATTCTGCTTGGCTTTTGTCTAAACCCCCCACAAGAAAGGCAAGAGAATTTGAGAGGCATAACTATAATAAGCTCCGCCTGAAAACTTGTTCTCATTTTTTGCTTGCTTACCTTACATCATTTGCAAATGTGATAACAGAAAACATCTAGAAGACAGGAGGGGGTTCCCCTCACAATCTTAATGGTAATGACCTACAACTGCAAATGTGACATATGCAAGGAGGAACAGTCGACCAGAATGACACAAGTTACAGACATAAACAAGTGTAGTTACTCTCTTTTTGAACACATGCATCCTACTGTAGCATAAAATGATGACAGCGTAGTTGCAAGCAAAACATATCCCAATGAAAAAAGGTCCTAACACTTGTATGTGAGAATGGGGCTCAAAAATAATTAACAGGGTACCAAAGGGGGGCTGCTTATTGGAGATCTTACAGTACTTTTCACACTTACCTAGTTGAACTGAAAAAAAATAATGAGTATTTAAAACGTACTGGGGTAAATTACCTAGAGTACCTTAGGAGTTACTAGGAAAAGTGTCATTAATACTTTCCACTTCTATAAGGCTTTACATTTGAAAATCTCTAATGTGGACATCTCTAGTTGCTTAATATTAATCCTATCAGCCTTGCAAGACCTGTTTAGAACAAATATTTTATAGAGGAGGAGACAAAGGCACAAAGTTTTAAGTGATTTAAAGACCACAAAATAGGTCAATAATTGAGACCAGAAAAAGAGCCCAAGAGCTTCCAGCCCTTTGCTCTAACAAACAGAACAGCTCGCCATCACTAATGCAGTGCAAGCTAGTGGACTCCCTTCTAGTGCCAGTGAACCCTCTGCAGCCACTCTTTACAGTCAAGCTGTTGGCAATTGAGACAGGCTTGTGGCCACAGAGCAACCATGACATCCCCTGGTAGCCTTGTGGCTCCTGCCCAGCTCGGACTCTGTTCCCTGAGTGTGCCGCTATGAAAGATTGCTAGACTGCTTGCCCACCATGCCTTGTTCTTCTTCTTAAAGGTTGGTTAAAGAAGGCTTCCCTTAGGCCATTGAGTGAGCCTTAATCCTAACAGTTCCCCACCGGATCTCTCTCGGACCCCACTAATCTCAGTCCAGTCCTCAGGACTGTTAGGTCCCTTTCAGCCTGACTATGCCTTTGTAGGGCACCTGTAGCCTCATGGGAAAATTGCATGGTTCTGTTCCTCCCCTGCACCATGCCCCAAGCCTCACAGGTGTTATCACTATGATGTTCAGTTCACACATTTGGCCTCTTTTGGTTCCCAGGGCCCCCGGTCTGACTTCCAGCCCCTCTCAGACTCATGGGCCCCTCTCCAGGCTTTACCTTAGGCTGGGGCCAGGTGGGGCAGCACTTGGAGGGGCCTGGGGGAGTCAGCAGGGGATGGGGCCAGGCAGGGTCCCCCCATGGTCTCCTCCCCACTTCTTCAGCCCCACCTACTTACCAGCATGTAGCCCAGGCCCAGCTCCCTGCTATGGAGAGTGGGAACTGCGTGAGTCTCTGAATCGATTCGGAGGCTTCCAATTCTATTCAAACCTTTTAATGGGTCTCCCTATTCGATTCAGATATTTGGCCCCTAACTTGGGCCAAATCTCCTCCAAATCAGATCAGCTACCAAATTTTCGCACAGCCCTACTCTCTAGGCCTTTGCACCACGAGCTGGGCCCCACTCTTAGCCCCTGCTGAGCTGCTGGCCTTTTAAGTAAACCTTGCCTGCCCTTGTAGGCCTCCAGGCAAAACTGCTAGTACAACTTAATGATGAACATCTGGTCTCTGGCAAGCTCTCAAGCCTTCTCTAGGCTAAACATAAAACAGAGCCCCTCACGCTGCTTGCTCCCTTAGGCTAGGGACAGACATTCAGAAAGCCTGATCCTGAATTGATTTAATGTTTGCAGGTTAGCCTAACCTAGCTAGGCTGAACCGGTTTGTAACTGGACAGGCATTCTCTCTGGACTGAGGAAATTCAGGCATATGCCTGCAGTGACTCAGGCTAGAAGCTGGGGGACAATAGAGAAGCCCTCGCTTCCCTTGTACAATGCTGAGCTGAGGGGGGCGTGGCTATGCCCCAGCTAGGATGCTTTGATTAAGGAGATCTGCCTGCACCATCCCAGGCTTTTCCCCACTGGCTGCTCAAGGGTCCGGAGTGTTGCCAGCCCCCTGCTAGATCTCTGAGGTGGGGGGGTGCAGTGCATTCATCTGCTGAAGATACAGAGCTTTTTCAATCTCCCTCCCTGCTTCTTTATTTTGTCTGCAGCAAACTAGCAGACAAGCAAGCCAGCAGGGGGATGATAACAGTGTTTATCACCTCATCAGCAAAACAATAGCCTCTCTCCATTAGTTCAAACTCTTCTTAAACAGTTTACAAGCTGACCTGTTGATTAGCTCCAAAAAGCCTTAAGTGGTCACTGTTCTGTCTGCCTGCCCCAGTGAAATTGGAGAGATACATACACACAGACACCTCTTGGCATTAGCTAGCATACCACATGCCTAGAGTCCATGGGGCTGCGGTCTGTGCTGTGGGAGATGGGAGGGAGGAAGAGGTAGGGTATTCCTGCTTGAGCAGTGAGGGAAGCCAGGCAGGTCCTGCTGTTCCTGCAGTCTCTGTCAGAGGTCCAGCCAGGGAGCAGAGAGGAGGGGCCGGCTCTGTTGTGGAGCAGAGCCCCACTCAGCCTAGAAAGCACGCTGGGATGCTGGGGGAGTCTGGTTTATTTTAAACCAGCTAGGGGTCTGGGACAGACATTGCATAAACCGATTTGACCCAAATCAGTTAAGTCTGATACTACATTTTAGCGGGTTTATCTCAAACCAGTTTCAGCCATTTTCAAACTGGTTTATGTGCAGTGAACATCTGTTCTGTTACAGGTTTCAACCAGTTTCTGATCACTTAAACCAATTTATGTATAACGTCTGTCTCTAGCCTTAAAGGAGCAGGCACATCCCAGTGCCCTGCTATAGCAATAAATAATTCTATGCAAGACGGCCTCAAGAGAGGGCTTATGAGGTCCCAGGCTGGCTTTTTCCTAGGCTGAGATGTTTCTGGTTGTACTTCCTTGAGAAATTTAATGTTGTTGAAAGATCCTTGCCTCATGACAGAAAAAGATCCTTTATCAGTAATCTGGGGTAGAATCTCTTTCTGACGCATGATTGCATCTAATTCCATTTATAACGTGAGATAGAAGAAAAATTGTATCCAAGCAAGTGTTCGTATTTTTCCTAAAATCATTTCAGAGACTTGTCATTCTGCTCCACTTTTGCTAATAACTCCCCTTGACACTGCCTTCCCTAGGCAAAGGCAGTTTCACAGGACAGTGTTTTAGGTCCTTGGAGGGGGCTCTGAGATTAGGAGAGGAAGGATAATAGCTTTTGGGTTTCATGTTAATTCTGCTGCTCCCCTCTGCTGCAGGCAGAGGTCTGGATTGGAGAGCGCATGAAGAAACTGCAGGACCCTTCCATCCAAGATCCCAGCAGCCTACAAGACAAAATGAAGCTGCTGCAGAAACATCAGGTGTTTGAGGCAGAGATTTTAGCTAATGAGGAGATCATCACAGCCGTGAACAAGGTAATGCCAAACTCTGGAGCCATTATACAGATTATTTAAGGTTCTGTCTGCAGGAGGACAGGTGGAAAGAGTTCAAAATGACTGTTAATCATTCCCTTGGTTTGTGCTGATGTTCCATCCCCCTCCAGAGACTGGGTGACAAGGACCCAAGTAATATTCCATAGGGGTGACTAAAATGGTGTTAATTCACAAAGGACTTCCCTGTTTCCTTAAGCTAGAAATAAGCCTTGCCAAATGAAGTGGATCCACTGTGCTGTGATGTGTTGCAACACAGCTAATCTGCTCCATTGGGTCAAACACATGTCACCCCTTGTGCCACCTGTTGATGCTGCAGGAAAAGGGGTGATGTGTTCTCCAGGGGCTTCAGGGGCCTGATCCTCTGCATCCTAGGAATTTCTAGGCAGGATAAGATACCCTAAACCCTGTGATCACCTGTCTGGCTTTCCCCACTTACCCAAATACATCCCCAAAATCTCTGGGGGCCCATTTGGGTAGGTGGGGAAAGCCTGGGCTTCCCTGCTTGGCCAAATTCATCCCTGTGGTGTGTCTCACTAAACAGGCAAAATTGGGGTTTCCCTGCTTACCCAGACCTGTCTCCAGGATCTTCAGGGACCTGCCTAAGTAAGCAGGGAAAGTTGGGGTTTCTCTGATTATCTAGACCTGCCCCTAGGATCTCCTGCCTTAGGCAGCTGGAAAGCGTGGGCAGCTCAGGCTGCCCACACTCTCCCACCACAGAGCTAATAGATCCCACTGCAATAAGCCAGCATAATTTATTACCACGTTTTGCCGCATCACTGATTTGCCTGTGATGTGGCATGACAGAAGGGAGGGACACCTATTTTTATTACAGCACAGATGTAATGCTGGGTCACATCCATTTCTACCCTTACTTCTATGTGGAGAAAAACCACTTGTTTCCCTTACTAGGCTGAATCCTCCTAATCTAGGAAGGGAGACGTGAGTGTGAGTCATTCAGCTGGAGGCTGTGATTGTCTGAAATATTTTCCCTTGTGCTCCCATCCTCTAAATTTCATCTTGCCACTGGAAAATTCAAACCTGGATTTCTTCATTGTATCAGAATAGTGCAGATTTTTCTTCCAGTAGAAAGAAAAAAATAGGATGAGCAATAACAATTTAGGGAGGGTGACTTAAGTAAGATTTAGAGTTTGGGGAAAGGGTGTCTCTTATAAAGATCACGCAACTCTTACATCAGTTGTAAAATTACTTTCTAATTCCCCCATTCTGACATAAAGAAAGGTGAAGCCCTTGTTTCTCAAGGGCATCCCAAATCAGGGGAGATTCGTCGTCAGAACCGCATGCTTCAGGAACACTGGGAGAAGCTGAAGTGGGCTCTTGCTGCTCGCGGTAAGATGCTGGAGGACAGTCGGGACTTCCTGGAGTTTCTGCAGAAGGTAGACCAGGTGGAGGCCTGGATCAGGGACAAAGTAAGTTGACTCTGTTCTTTAACTGGGGAAAGCAGATTAAAGATGCTCTGTAAAGAACTGCCCTTTAGCAATGAACATTTGATGATGATATCATTTTTCAGTGCATTTTTAATCCTGGAAAATCTTAGTGCTGTAGGGAAACTTTAAGCAACTACAGAGACATTTCAATGTGTTTTAATGCCAAAATTGGAATTTGGCTAGGTCAGGGGCCAGAAACCTTAATTAAGCTGCAGGCCTAACAACACAGTTCCAGACCTGAGGTGTTGGGGGAGGAGGGGATTTTCCCTGTGCCCCTGTCAGCGCCATGCAGCTGGGAATAGCACCCACACCACTGCCACTTCTCCCAGCCTCCTGCTCCCTGGCAGCAGTGCAGGCACGAATCCAGCCTTTAGGGAGCTGCACTAGGGCTGGGCATCTGCAAACTTCATCCATGCTGTTGCATCTACTCCCTGCATCCCTCCACCCCTGGCTGCATTATGGGCACAACTGGAAGCTTCCTGGCCCCAGTGCAGCTCCCCACCTGCTGGAAGCTGCACCAGTACTGCATCTGGGGTGAGGGGGAAGCTGTGAGGAGACACGGCAGCAGCACAGATGTAGTCTGAAGAAATTGGGGGTGTACATCTATGAAACCATAGCCCAGTAGACTATGCACTGAGACCAGTGAGACAACTCTCCATAAGCAGGGAAAACCAGGCAGGTGCACCCAGGGTTCGAGGGGCACAGTCTTGCTAAGAAATTCCAGGGTTGTGCAGGATTGGGCCTCTCCAAGCCCCCAGAGCACCTGTTCAGGGTGTCTGGAGAGTGCAGGCAGATCCAGGCTGCCTGCACTCTTCTGCCAGAAAACACATAGAATTATGCTCTTAAATAGCAGCACAAATTGAAACCACATTCACTGTGTGCTTTTGGCACTTGTGGTGATGGACATCAGTTGGCTTAGCCTTTGCCACTATAAGCATTTGTATGGCAGCCCATAGGTGGCAAAAGGTGTTATTTGTTTCCACCTTTAGATTCAGCTGTTTTGTCATCATGATACCCAAGTTCCATTCCAAGCACTGTTTTCCCATCGTAGAAGTATGACTTGACTCCTGTGGTCCAAATGTATAACTTTATACTTGGTTATACTGAAGTGCACAAGTGTTACTATAGACTAGTATACAAATATTTTATACATGAAAGCAAGTTAATTGGTTGAACTTGCTATATTCTCTAAACATCTCTCTATAGCTACTCAGAGTTTCCATCACTGACAATCTCTGCTCAGTGGAATCCCAACATATGAAAACTATTCTGACTACGGAATAAGATGCACTGTTAAAGCTGGAGCTTAGGAGTACACAAAGATTCTAGGCATGCTGCAGGTCATGATTTAAGATGTCCTTATAGAGTATTATCAGAGAAACTTGCAAATTGGCCCCCACTGTAACCACAACCAACATTAACCAAATACAGAAATGCCTCACTATGTCCCTGAAATCCAGCCCAGTTTTTATGAGAAGAAAAGCAAATAGAGAAATGTATATGGGTTTCAAAGTAAAGGTCTGCTATTTTATGTCATTAATTAAGTACAGCCTTTAGATGGTGGGAACGTCACTTTATACCAGTATGTGCAAGAAACAGTACATTGTACACTGTACCAAAGCATTCAAGAATTCAGATGCGTTGGCAAGCAGAAAAGAGTTTGATAGGCTATTCAGGGTACAGAGAAAATATAACTTACAGTGATATTGAGTACCAGATATACAGAAACTCCATCATAATGGATATTGCATGCCTGGCATGTGACTTCAGAATGAATTAAATCAATTTTCCTTTCCTAACAAAAAGGTGAGCAATGAAAAAGGCTATTAACTTGCATTCTGAAGCTAAACAAAGACCATTTGTTAGCTGAATATCCACTTGACTACTTTTTCCTTTCTCCAGGAAGTGATGATTAATATTGGTGATGCTGGAAATGACTATGAGCACTGTGTGCAGCTCATGAAAAAGCTCAATGAATTCCGAGGCGCAGCATCAGGGGTAAGAAATGTTTTCCCTGGCTATTTCCACATACTTGGAATATATAAAGCCAAAATCTAGCTTTTCAGCACAAAAAGGCAGCAAAGTGGCTGGAGAAGTTTTATCATCTTTTGGGCAAAGAGAGCAGATGGTAGAATAGTGAGTTTTATGAGTTTAAAGACCAGTAGAATAGATATTATCTTGCTTTAAATCTCTCTCTATCTAATGCTTTGTGGCGTCTGAATGAAGCAGTCAAATTATTCCTAATGAAACCTGAAACTTCAGGTCCAGTAGCAATGAAGGAATTTCAGGTTTGAGTGCTAGTTTTTGAGTGAGTCTTAAATGATTTGCAATTTTGGATAGAAATTATGTAAACTGCCGTTGCTTTTACCCAAAATCAAGCAAAATTAAGTGGTTTCCAAGGTGTATCTACTTGGATTTGTTTGAACCTTTAACCCTATTCAGAATATCATGAACTGAGCCTCTGAAAGGAACTTACATGACCTATCCCCCATTTCCCTCCTTATTTGAAACGGCCAATTTTCTTGCATCTCTTAATTTAAACAGAGTATATTTGTATACCTTTTGTTGTATACTACACACATGGTTTATCACTAATTATAAGAACATCATAAGCATTTGGGAATACAGAGCAACACTTTACATATTGGATAACAGCAACGTGACAGGACAGCTGCCGGGTTCATCTTTCCATGCTGAGGTCTCTAGATCCTCCTTTGTGATGATGAGTCACTACAGCTGCCTTTCTCGCACCCCAGGGGGACTCTCTAACTTGGGCACAGAACTATTTGGAGTATTCATGAGCAGGCTCTGATTTGACACAGTGGCACACTAACTGCCTGCTTCAGCTTTCTTTGCTAAGAGCTCTGAGATCACCCTCTAGGCTCGGAAACTGTAACAGGGGCTCCTGGTATGACAATTTGAGGGAGTTTTCCTTTAACATTCTCCATCACCTTCACCATGTCTTCTTCTACTTTGTTGCCAAGTTATTTCAGAACATCTCACATTTTCTCTTCCTGTTCCTTCATCACAGAAGGAAAAACTCATATTGGACATTAAATGGCTTTCCTGAGATGTCTGACAGCTGTAGAGAGATCCTGGGCTTTCCTTTCTAGTGCTTTCCAACTCCTGTGAAAATGTCTTACTATTGGATTTGGGTTGAGAGCCAAAAGTCTCACTTCAGCTGTAGGAAAGCAGTGAAGTGAGACCAAAGAAGTCCAAAAGCAACCTCCACTAGCCCTTCAGTAGCTCATGGGCAAAACAAAATGTCTGATATAGATAGTGCCAGGGAAACAGAAGGACAGGGACATCAGGGGAGGAGAGAATGATATAGTATTGAAGTCGCTATAAGGTGATGTTCGGTGTCATTTTCTGCATTAGATAGCAGCAAATACAATGTTCCTACACCATAAAATGCATGTGCCCCCTGGGGAGTGGTTGGGACTGTGGAAACTGTGATGATCACCATTATAGCCATTAGGGCTGTGCGAAGGTTCGCTGACTTGATTCGGCTTGATTCAGTGGCTGAATCTCCAAATCCAAATCAAATCAGAGGACCCTTTAATCCCTCTGAATTGAATTGGAACCCTCTGAATTGATTCAGAGAGATTCAGAAAGATTTGGCGATTTGGACATAGACACAGCTTTAAATGTTTTTTCTACATACCTCTAGGTATCAGGTGGCTCAAGAATGCTGCGATGCTGGGGCACATGGAGTGTCCCACAGAAGCATGGGGGGCTCCCCAGCACACTTGGCAGCAGACCCAGAATTG
>NW_017729025.1:84426051-84429540 GCF_001723915.1 Gavialis gangeticus | reverse complement strand
TCCCCATGGCTGATCGCTGAGCTGGGGGAGCGCAGGGGGGCCTCCCAGTGTGCTCCCCAGTGGACCCGCAAGTTGACCGGACATGCTTCCGGTCCACTTCCGGGTTCACCGCTGAGCATGTGGAGAGTCCCCCCACACTCCTGTGGGATGCTCCATGTGCCCCAGCATCACAGCATTCACCAGCCATGCTGGTACATTGAGGTACATAGAAAAAACATTTAAAGCAGTGCCCATGTCCGAATCGCTGATTCTCCGAATTAGCATTGAATCTTCAGATTCAGATTCAGCTTAATCGAATTGGGGACAGTGATCCAAATCAATTAATCGAATCACTGTCCCTGATTCAAGCCGAACCCAAATCCAAATTGAATATGGCCCGTTTCATACACCCCTAATAATTAGGTGCATTCTTCCAGTCAGTGATTTTACCATAGAGTGGTATCACACATTCACTTGCAACAGTTGCAAATCATTGTACTGTAGTGACCTACTAAAATGAATACCTGTTGGGAGATAACCTTTGCCTGAAAGGGAACAATATTGCAACACCCTGAGAGCATTTAACAGATGCTACACTGCTTGAACCCTCCCCTTCCCACTTTTTAACTGCACTTACTGTCAAATTGAACATGTGACACCACCCTTGTAT
Source organism: Gavialis gangeticus (assembly GCF_001723915.1). Taxonomy (NCBI): domain Eukaryota; kingdom Metazoa; phylum Chordata; order Crocodylia; family Gavialidae; genus Gavialis; species Gavialis gangeticus. The sequence continues at coordinate 84,428,891 of NW_017729025.1, read as the reverse complement.
CACGGAGCTAACAGCCAGATAAATCCCAGATGAAAGTGGTATGTAACCATGCTAGGAATAATGGTCACCTTTACTGCTCAGACCCCTCTTCCCCTTCTGCTCCAATGCTGCTAGCTTCCATCCTCCAGGGCAGGAGACAGTAGGGTTCTTATACCTCGGAATAATTTTTTAGTATAATATGTTTTCAGTCTGTTGGCTTTCCTGCTGTGTATCATAGCAAAGCACATACAGAAATATGCACATTGGTATGTACATAGAACATATAAAATGCAAATGGAATCAATGCTTCTATTAATGTAGTGCTGGCGTCCTGCAGCTGTGCCTCTGCACAGCCAGTGATTAATATCTCCCTGCTGAGTATGTGATTTATTGATCTTCTTGCAAATTAAAATGATTAGAGTGTTGGACCACTGCTGGTCTGTATTCAATGCTGGCTGGTGGCCATGCTCCAGAATATTTGTTCCAGTATAGCCCACTTGAGTTATGTGCAAATATTACCCTTTCCACAGTATGTGAAAAACAAGTGATGTCAAAGACTTATCATGCTTCCTAAGGCTTCATGTGCATGGCACAGTACACTGCAGAGATACTCACATTCACTTTATACAAGCTAGCACAGATCCCTGAAGCAGTTTAGCAACAGTAGCCCAGAGCTCAGTGAGAGCTAATTTACCCTGTACCTCAGTGGAGGCATTTCCTAAAATAGAACAAGGTTGTTTTAAAAGAGAATGTAGTGATAAGTCTGCTAGACATCTGCACTCTGTCCCCTAAGGTCCTTGCATAGGACTTTGACCTTTCTTTGTTTCCCTCCTCAACTCTACACTCTCAGCCTCTGAGAGAGATACATGAGTATGATCAGGGCAGTGCATATGTGTCTAAATCAGGGGCGGGCAATTATTTTGGGTGGAGGGCCACTTACCAAGTTTTGGAAAGCTGTAGAGGGCCACATGGGTAGCCCCATCCCTTGACAGGTGCTCCCCCCACAACCTCAGATCGCTGTCTTGGGACCGGAAGTCTCACCCCCTAACCCAGGGGTAGGCAATTATTTTGGGCGGAAGGCTGCTTACTGAGTTTTGGCAAGCCATCAAGGGCCACTTGACAGGCAGCCGGGGGGAGATAGATATTAGTTTTCTAAATTTTTTAGGGGCCCTGTGGGCCAGATAGAATGGCCTGGTGGGCCACATCCGGCCCATGGGCTGCATTTTGCCCATCGCTGGTCTAAATTCTTCTGTATTGACAGCCTCAGTGGGCTTTTTCATACCATGATAGAATGCAATAACTGGGGCACAGTGGCCATCTTGAACCCATACATTTTTCTTTGTTCTGGTCTTGTAGGAGGTGACAGTGGATGATGCTCACATCAGAGCCATCAATGCCCTGGCCATGAAACTAGAGAAACAAAACAAGGAGGAGACTAAGACAATATACTGGCGCCGAAAACAGCTCAATGACAAGTGAGTATACTTTCAAGGTTCTAAATGAAGGAAAGTTTAATCAAAGCTGTTCTAATAATTTCATGGTAGAAGGGGAAAGACGGGTCTCTTCACGGCTGGGCTGGATAAAGGCTGAAGATTCCTACATAGACTCTTTTAAGCACTCTCCTCCGCAAATACAACATTCAATATCATGCCACCAAGCGCTGGCCAGTGAAACTTCTCTTGGAGGCTGCCAAAGCAGCACTGCAGTTGACCAGAATGGTTTTCAATTCAACAAAGTGAAACTCATCTTTCCTAACCTTGGAGCTGAATATGTTCCAAGGTTTTCAGTCCAAAAACTGTGGAAAGTGGGGCTTCAGAGTAAGGGAGCAAAGAAATACAGCCTTTTGGCCCCCAGTTGAATGCAGTTCACTTGCACATGTGGAAGTTCTAATAATCATCCTCTCCTCTAAAACTGTCTTTTCCATGAAGATGGAATAGTTTCCATGGAAACCTGAATGGATACAAGAGGAAGCTGGAGGGAGCCCTGGAGATCCATGCTTTAATCAGAGAAATTGATGACATCACAGAGAGAATTAGTGAGAAGGTGGGTTGCTCATCATTTTATTAATAAACCTCAAAGAAAATCTGCTATCCCTTTGGATCAATAGTCACCCTGTAAAAAATTATAAACATTCATTAGTCCTGTAGCTAAAAAATCTTTTCAAGGATGATGCTTAATAGTTGTCAATGAGCAAAACAAGGAATCATAAAACTTCTATAACCAATTTGCAGACTAAGAAAGCATAATAATGAGGATTGGACTCAATCTCGTAAGGTCCCTTCCAGCCCCTAATGTCTATGAATCTATGAATAATATGCTGCTATGTTGGCCAATGAAACAAACTCAGTAGAAAGACTGATATTCAGTCAAAACATAACAAAGATTTCCAGATTTAAGACAGACATTCTCAAAAATTCCAGATTATAGTTAGAAATAAATGGTCATTTTAACCTTGAGATTGTCTGTCTTGGGGGGCCTGTACACGTGTGAAACCAATGCTCTGACATGCTCTAATTATAGTGTATCAGAGAAGACTCAGTTTTCATAGTTTCAAAGTTAGTAGGGTCGGAAGGGACCTGAGCAGATCATCAAGTCCGACCCGCTGCCATGACAGGAAAGAGTACTGGGGTCAAACAACCCCAGCAAAGTGATTGTCTAGCCTTGTCTTAAAGACCCCCAGGGTAGGAGCCAGCACCACTTCTCTTGGAAGTTGGTTCCAGATCCTAGCCGCCCTGACCGTGAAGTAGTGCCTCCTGATGTCTAGTCTGAATCTACCCTCTGCCAGCTTGTGACCATTATTTCTAGTCACTCCTGGTAGTGCTTGGGGGAACAGGGACTTCCCCAATGCCTGCTGGTCCCCT
>NW_017729025.1:84404951-84425664 GCF_001723915.1 Gavialis gangeticus | reverse complement strand
GTCCCTCCAGAAGTTCCCCAACTAGATCCTCACTGACCCTTGGCCTAGGTGAGCCTCCCCTGGGGCCTGAGAGGAGCCCAGTCGGGGGGCTGATCTGGGTCCCTGCTCAGGAAAATGGAGGCAAAGAAGTCATTAAATAGGTTAGCTTTGTCGTCTGGTGTGACGACCAAATTTCCTAGCGTGACTTGCAGGGGCCCCACGTTACCCAGTACCTTCTTTTTGCCCCCTCTGTTTTTAAAAAGGGACTTCTTGTTAATCAAGTCTGTTGGAGTGTGGTAATTAGTATGCTTCAGCAGCCTCTACACCTCATGTATTCTGTGTCCCGACAATTCAAAATGGCAGCAGGGGTGCTTTAACTAAAGCTCATTGAACAAGCTTTAGTTAAAGTTCCCATGCTGCCATTTTGTGGGGCACTGAATACATGAGACACGCGTTCACTTTAATTAAAACGGCTTTAATTAAAGCGCCCCCCGCCCACCCACCCCCAGAGCATGTATAAAGATGCCCTTGGTGCCTAAATATTAAAGCAAGGTACAGACATTACATTTTTACCAGTATAAATGATCTGAAATTGGTCTATACCTGTAACAGAACAGAAGTTTGGTACATGCAAACTGGTTTAAAAATGGCAGAACCCAGCCTAAGATTTGCCCTTCCCACCACAGGGTGAATGTGTTTTCTGTTTACTACTGATCTAAACTAGGTCACTTACAGAAAACCATGTAACTTAGATTGATTCCATTTTTTGATTGTCTGTACCTAAAGGGCTGGTTGACTACGTTAAAAAGGTGTAGTTCATAAGACACCTGTCTAAGAATAGAGTTCTATTCCTGTTTAACCATTGGCCCATTGGGCAGTTCACTTTATCTTACTGTTATCATCTGAAAAATGCATATAACAATGCCTTTTTATTCTTATTGCTTTGAGAACAGTGCAAGAAAAATGTTGCATAAAAAGTAACTGTTATTTCATACACGTGTCTTTATATTATTCATGTGAACATATGAATAAACAGGCAGACCTATCATAGAGTCAGTTGAACTTGGGGGGGGAAATATGAAATTCTCCAATGAGAATTTTACTGATACGCATCTTAATTCTCCAGAATGTTATGTCTGGCAAAATTTTGGAGACCCCCTCTCCCAGAAAAGTTCTCTTCAAATTTTCTTAAACTGCACTTTCATTGTTATTTTATGCTTAAGAAATTGCATGCGACTGTTTGGCTTATTTTAGCTATTTTTAGCTTATGGAAAAAAATACAAGAATGATGGAGTAATATGGAAAGTGTAGCCCACATTTATGCTGTATACACAAATATTCAGGGACATACTGGGAGAACAGGGTTGGGACTAGTCAAGGGGTTATGAACTCTTGTTCCACCTCCACCAGTGACCCAGAGATCTATTGGTACTGTTGAAATGACAAAAGGAAGCTGTTAAGAGAGGAGAGAGGGAACGTTTAAAGGACCTAAGATATAAATAGTCCTATTGCTTTTCTTTCTCTTTCTCACTTCCCCTCTCCTCCTCCAGAGTGCTCTGATACAAGCATTGGATTATGGAAAAGATGTAGAGAGCGTGGCAAATCTCATCCGAAGACATGAGGAAATGGAGAGAGAAATCAGTGTCATTCAGTCCAAAATGGAGGTGAGAGGCTGGATTTTTAGCTAATAAACCTAATAAAAGAAGGGCTCTTACATTAATTCAGTGGGGGTCAACATTTTTGGCAAGCATGCCACTTATTAGCCCCATACCTTCTCCACTTGCCATTCTGATCCTCTTCCTCTGCCCAGTCTGGTGCTTTGTTTTCCACTGCCAGCCCTGTGCCCCTTGTCCGATCTACTGCTCCGCTTTCTGCCCTGTGCCCCCTGCCCTATCTTTTGCTGTGCTCCCTGCTCCCTCCCCTATCTACCATGTGCCACACAGAGGCTGCCCTTGCCACTTGTGGTACCCATGCTACAGGGTGGCCACCTCTGCATTAATTGATCTAAGGCCCCCTAATTAGTTCATTAAACATCTCTGTTTAGCCACTGCAGTTAGAATCTTTCCGACTTTGCAAGAGGAATCCTTCCATAAATGACAAACTGACCTTAAAGCAAAGGGAGATGAAAGACAGCTGGCTACGACTCCAAGGACAGGCAAAACAAAGGTAAAGATGTCTATCAGACTACTATCTAAATACTCCAAGCAGAAAGAAAGGTGCTTCTAGGGGTCTGGAAGTCAGTGGGCATGGGTCTGGCAAGGTACTCTGGAGACTCAGTATAAAAACTTGTGTAGACAGCCAGGCTTTTTTTACATAGCAGAACAAGCTAAAGTGAATAGAAATACAGCTTGGCAAACCTCACACTTTATTTAAAATGAGTCTAATAAATTTGTAGTTTATCCCCCAGTATAATCTCACAATATAACGTCCCCAAATCTCAGATCAGCCCTATTGTGAACTGAGGGCAGGAGTTATATTTGGATAAGGTGGAAAGATTTCTTTCCAAGGCCAAATCCTAAAATGCCAGTTCTCTCTGAGCAGAAGTCATCCCATAAGAGAATGGTCAGAAAGACTTTACAGTTGCCCCAGTTACAAGCTGTCTGAAAGAATTATTGCAGAGGATAACATAAGCATACTGATTCTTAAGCAGGTTCATAACTACTGCGATCCCAACCTAACACCAAAAGCTGTAAGGAATTGCACCAGGATGCTAGCTATCTTGGAGCTTGCCCATTACGCCAGCTTCAGCGTCTTCTTGTATGAGTTCTTATAGAAAATGGAGCAGTGGGTATGCAGGGAAAGGAGGTAAATTGAAACTGTGTTTGCTAATGCGTAATTATATTTTCTGTGGTAGGAAGGAAAAGTTGGGAGCCTCGTACCAGTTTCAGAAATTTAATCATGAGCTAAAAGAGCTGCTAGATTGGTTTAAAAAAACCAAAGGCTTAATGGAGGCAGGGGGGCTTCCCAAAAGTCCAAGTGAAGCAGAAAGCATGATTGAGGAGCATCATGAGAGAAAGGCAAGTATCATTATTGCTTACAACTAGATTTTCTAGAGAACCGTCCCATGGCATACAATTTTCATGACTAGAACTAGTTGCTGCAAGATGCACTATGGCCATAGTATACCTGCTCCCCACAACTAATCATATTCTCTTTTCAATAATATGCTGAAAGGTGATGGAGTGTCATCACTGAACACGTCTACACGTCACCCTTTGGCAACATAGCGATGTGCTATGTCGCTGTATGGCACGCTATGGTGGTGTAGCGATCACGCAAGTCTACACATGATCACTAGCTACGTCATCGTAGTGGCATACTCCCTGCCTATAGCATGCCACTACAGTGATGTACTGGGGAAATCTAAGCATGTGCTGCCCATACACCACAGTACAGGCAGTTACTGCACCATGCTTTAGTACTTCCAACAGGAAGTACTAAAGCACCACACCATAGCAACATTGCCATAGGGTAACACGTAGATGCACTCACTGGAGAGAAAAGCTATGTTTCCACAGAACTGGTACCATATGGGCCACATAGCACTTCACATTTATTCTGTGAATCCTATTAGTGCATAACAACTCTGACCTGAACTTACCAACCATAAAAGGTGGCTCAGTATCACCTCAGGGTTGCTCTATGGTAGAGGTTCTCAACCTTTTTACACTTGAGGCATCCCTTGGAAAATGCCAGCTCTTAACTCTCACTCATTTTTTTGACTACACAAAACTAATAGAGTAATTCTCAGTTCTTTGCAACAGAAGAAAGAGCACAGCAGATCAGAATGTGTTTAACACTATGGTTTCCTATTTGAAATTTCTGGGTTTATTTTGTGAATCGTGTTTGTATACCTAACTGTGGTAACATTGTGTGTCATACCATGGCACCCCTGAAAAGATCTCAAGGCACTCCAGGATGCCATGGTACCCTGGCTGAGAATCAATACCCTATAGTGACTGCATTGGCTCATTTCTGGGATTTCATATACATGGAGTGGGAGCAAGTGGACAGTGCATGCTACTCACTGGTGCTTGTCTTTGCACATTTGCATTTGCTAAATAAATACAAACTGGTGCTCTTGACATTGGTACTGAAGTGTTGACAAGCCCTTAATGCCAGCTATTGTTTTGTGATGTGTCATAGGAAGCAGACTAATAGCACCACTTTTTTCATATTGGACACCAAGGCTAAGGACAGACAGTCAAAAAGCCCAAGGCAAAATCGATTCAATATAGGCAGCTTCCTCAAAGGTGCATAGGTTGAACTGATAACCAACTGAACTGACATTCAGTTTTCAGCTGGGAAAGGCAGGGGGAGGCCTGCACTGACCCAGGTGCTTCCCTCCACCCCGTCATGGGAGCCCCAGGGAGCTGAGGGGAATTCTTCCCCTCCTGAACCCCACAGCTACTTGCCTGAGCTGCCCCAAGTCTCAGAGACAGCCCAGGGCAGCCTCAGGAAGCAGAGACACATTTTCCAGCTCCTCCGCAACTGCTTTTGCATGAGACTCACAGCAAAACCAACAGCAGAGGAGCAGAAGAAGTTCCCTCTGCTCCCTGGAGGCTGCCCCAGGCTGTCTCTGAGGCTCGTGACAGCTCAGGCAAGTAGCTGTGGGGTTCAGGAGGGGAAGAATTCCCCTGGGCTTAGGTGGAGGAAAGACACTTAAGGCAGGAGCTCCCTGATTCCCACATGCTGGGCTGTATGGGCAGGCCCCTGGCCTTGAGGACTCCTTCTTCCACAGCTAATAATGAAGAAACTGTTGGATCTCAGGGTAGGTCCTTGCTGAAAAATAAAGTATGTGCTTAACTCAGGATGGCCAAGTTAAAATAACAGTAAAGACAAAGCAAAACTTTGTTTTTTTAATCAGGTTAGTAACCCAAGTTAAAGACTATTAGAGGAGTATGAGATCCAAGTCATGATACTAATATAATGCTAATAGTTACAGCCAGAGTTTCCCCATCTTCATTCCTGTTTTAAACAAAGTTAGCTAACCCACATTTTTCAGGGTAGATATACCCTAAGAACCAGCAATGGCAATTTCAGAAGTTTAATATTCCATCAACCCTGAGGTGCTTTTTATGTGTATGTCCCTAAAGTTATAGTGTACGCTACTATTTCACTCCACAAGTCTTTTTAAATTTTCCAGTCATTTATATAGTAGCTCTCACACTTAATTTCTCCCTTACGGATTCATTATACAGACATTGCACTCTCACTCATGCTCTCTCTCTCTCTCTCTCCCACTTTAGATGAAGTTAAAGATAATTAATTTTATACCAAGAAAAAAGTACTACTGTCTTTATGATACAATAACCTCACATTGATTCATTGTGGACAAATGCAAAAGCAAAATCCAGGCATTGTTTGCCATTGAAGGATTATTTTCTGTATGGAGAAAGACAATGTTATAATTACAAACCCATACTTATTTAATTCTAAGAACTTTCCAGTCTGTTTCTTGGAGGGGACCATCTTCTCATGAATAATGGGGGAAAGTTTTTTGTCCATACTTACTTGCTGTTAGACTATTCCTCTGCTGTTTCAGTGGCATAGCACAAAGATGAATGATTTTCCATACAAATGTTAGTGCTGGAAAGTTATGGTCCATTTTCTTTCCCCTAAAGACCTCTGTACTGAATAGCTGACTTTCCATAAAACTTTGACATCAATCTTTCCCCTGTATTTTAGGAGGAGATTGAAGCACGAGTGGAAAGATTCAATTCACTCAGCAACTGTGGTCAGCAGCTTGCCAATTCTGGTCATTATGCAGCCCTTGAGCTCCAGCAATCCCTTTCCAAGTTGGAGCAGGTCTGGTCTGAACTGATCCAGGCATGGCAGGACCGATATGTAAAATTATTCCAGGCCCAGGAGTTGCAGGTAAGTGTAGAGGAGTTGCTCAGTAGAAAAACAGAGCTCCAGCAAACATACCTCAATATAAACAGGGATTTAAAAACCTTGGACATTTGGAATTGTTTGCATGCAGTGAGGATCCATTTGGGTGAGCGTGCATATGTTACATACACAATACAACATAAAAAGAAGATAATAAGGTGTCCCACCCCCTCCCCCTCCCATCTCCCTTCCGCCTCCCCTTCCTGACCGCACAGTGTCAGCACTGCAAGCTCTCCACTCTTCAGGGCCTCAGCACTTGAATGTCTCACATACAGCTCTGGGTGAGTTTTTCTACCAGGAGAACAAACATAGGAGAATTCTCCCAGATAATTTGAATGCGTCTTTGCAGCCAGAGTCAAGCACTCAACAGTTAGAAAACTCTAAGCAGCCATAATTCAGTCCCCTTGTACATATATATTATGGTACAGTCTGTGATTACGTGATCACATCTTGTGGTTTTTTCACAAGCCTCTAACCTCACTCCCTGCACTGTGGTGTGCAGTCTTTTTAGACTCAAGGCATCCCTTTGAAAATGCCTACTCTGAGCTTGCATTCATTTTTCAACTACCAAAAAATAAAAGAGCAATTCTGTTGGAAAGACCTCAGAGAAATTACAAGAGGTCAACATGTTTTTGACGTTATGGATTCCTATATGTGAATCTGGGTTTATCTTGTGAATCACATGTAGGTGTTTGCATGCTAAATAGCACCCAATTGCACAACACCCCATTGCACCTTAAAAGGATTTCAGGGCACCACCCAGGGTACTGTAGCATCCTGGTTGAGAATCCCTGGGATAAACAGTGCTCAGTTACTGAGTAACTAATTCTATATTTCATAGATTTCATAGACATTAGGGCTGGAAGAAACCTCGGAAGATCATCGAGTCCAGCCCCCGACCCAAAGGGCAGGAAGTCAGCAGGGGTCATAGGATCCCAGCAAGATAAGCATCCAATTTTCTCCTGAAGGCATTCAAAGTAGGTGCTCGAACCACATCCAATGGCAGGCTGTTCCAGACCTTGGGGGCTCGGACAGTAAAGAAATTCTTCCTTATGTCCAGCCTGAAATGGTCTTGCAAGAGTTTATAACTGTTAGACCTTGTTGTCCCTTGGGGCGCTCTGGTGAACAAACGTTCCTCAGATCCTGGTGGACCCCCTTTACAAACTTATAGTTGGCCATCAGATCGCCCCTGAGCCTGCGCTTTTCCAAGCTAAAGAGCCCCATAGCTCTCAGCTTGTCGTCATAAGGTCTGTTTTCCTGACCTTAATCATGCGCGTGGCTCTTCTCTGGACTCTCTCGAGCTTCTCCACATCCTTTCTGAATTGTGGAGCCCAAAACTGGATGCAGTACTCCAGCTGCAGCCTCACCAAGGCAGAGTACAACAAGAGAATGACGTCCTGGAATTTGCTTGGGAAGCATCTGTGGATGCAAGCCAACATTTTGCTCGCTTTACTAGCCTTTACTTCTGATTGTTCGATGCATAATTCTAGGCTTTATTTACTGGACAGTATTCAGATTCTACTCTGAAGACAGAAGTACAGTAGAACCCAGGGGGTCATAACCTCCTCCATTTGGAGGGGTTGCTGAATTACAGCAAGAACTACTTGTTGTCATTTTTAATGCAAAAGATGCTAATTCTCTGACCAGCGGGAGCTCATCAGTGTTCCCATGCTGCTGATCAGAGAAGTGGTGCCCTTTGAAATAAGCTGTTCACTGTGTTTGTATATATCTCTAACTGGTTCATAAACCTTCATATTTGCAAAAGTTTAGGAACTGTGAAGAATGTGGATGTTATTTATGGTGCTCACTACCAGACCTAAGCACTTCACAATTTTTTGATGAAATCATTTTAAGATTACTAGAATATGGATGGAGACTGGGGCACAGAGCTTATGGTCAGATATTTTCAATGAGTTTGGGTGCCCAATTTGAGACAGGAAGCACCTGATTTTTCAAGGTCCTTAGCTTTAAGCATTTTATATACTCAAGCACAACTTCCATTGATTTCTAATTACAGCTGTGTCTGCTCAGCACTACTGCAAACCAGACCCCAGAATCTCATATCAGTAGGGCTGTGCGAAACAGCACCGTTTCACTTCGAGTTCTGTTTTGAAGTTGCAACAGAACAGTGTTTTGTTTCAAGTTTAGTTTCATTTTGAAAGCATTGTTCACTTAGTCAAAACAGCGAAACTGTTTTGCTGTTTCAATGCTGTTTCGAGTTTCGCCCATAGGCTATAATGAAGAAGCACGAAACTGAAGGAGGACCCTGTGATCTCAGGCAGATTGGGAGCCCGTACCCCCAGAGGAGTCCAGCAGAGTCCTCCTGGGAGTGCAAGCAGAAGGCTGCTGCCACCTGGGACCGGCACTGGGCGCTGAGCCTGGTAGAGGGAGGCGGAGAGCAGTCCCGGCGTTGTGCTCCACTTCCCCCCACTGGGCTGAGTTCCATGGGGCTGGGAGCCGCTGGGTGCTGAGCCCAGTGGAGGGAGGTGGAGCACAGCACCAACACAGCACTGGCACTGCACACCACCTCCCTCCACTGGGCAGCAAACCACTGGGCGCTGATCCCAGTGCAGAGACGTGGAATGCAGCCCTGGCACTACGTGCCACCTCCCTCCACTGGGCAGCAAGCCACTTGGCGCTGAGCTGCATCTGGGGCTGAGCTCCACCTCCCTCCACCAGGCTCAGTGCCCAGCAGCTCACAGCCTCATGGAAGTCATCCTGGTGATGGGAGGTGGAGCGCAGCGCTGGCTCTGCCCACCTCCCACCACCGGGCTGGGCTCCATGGGGCTGGTGGAGCCGATCAGAGTGCAGCCCCGCATCAGGAGGTGGGCAGAGCTGGTGCTGCACTCCCATCAGCACTCTCAGCTCCACAGAGCACAACCTGGCGGCAGGAGGCTGGGAGAGCTGGGCTGCGCTCCCCACCAGGCTGGGTCACATGGGGCTGTGGAGCCACTTGGAGCACACCCTGGGCTCTCCCCTGCCTCCCACCACCGGGCTGCTTCGAAACTCAAAACGTTTGGAAAGTTTCAAAATGTTTTGACTGGCCTTGTTTTGTTTCAAGGCTTTTTTGAAGCCCTTTATTTCATTTCAATTTCACTGTTTTGAGCTCAACACGAGTCAAAACAGCCTTGAAACAAAACAGCCAGCGAAATTTCTCACATCCCTACATATCAGGCACCCAGGAAATAATGCATATGTAATTAGCAACCCCCTTTGAAAAGCTTGATCACCCTATCATCACACACAAACTTTGTGACAGAGGCAGGGACACAGTTCATGTGAGAGTGCAGCAGGCAACTATGAATAGTGCACAATCATGTAATTAAGGACTCTCTCATAACGCCCACAAAAAAGGAGGCCAAATTAAGCTGCTCAAACAATTCTATTTGTAGCATTTCCATTTGAGTACTTGACTTTGCAACCTCAGGTAAATTCTTTTAACATAATTATTTGTTTAAATTTGTTTACATTCCAACGTTTTTAAAAAAAGCAAGCTATAAAAAAAACCAAAGTCCATCATTGGACATTGCAGTGACACATGGTTCATTGGCTAGGTTTGAAGGTTTAGATCCACCATGCATGACTCTGCCACGTGAGCTAACAGTAATTGATAGTAGTAGGTTGGCGTTCTTTCTATGAACCAGCATGAGATGGAAGGGGAGGGGGAGAGGAATGCCAGTGGGTTTCACAAGCATTTGCTGAGAGCAGAGGAACAGCGAGACTCAAGCTTGTTGGGTTCCAATTCAAATGCACGAAAAATATGATATATGCAAGGTGCTGTTTTCATGCTAGTTCATATATCATGTTCGAATTATTCAGAGCCAAATTATAACCCCTTTTCTTAAGTGGAATAGTACCTTACTGAAAATCACTGCTCACAGAGCAGTGTAGTATTCCTCATTAGTGAATTAAAATATAAGAACCCAACCCAAACCATTAACATGTATGCTGACAATATTTTTGTTACACTTAAAAAAATCCAGTCTCCTGTGTCCAAGAAATGAAAACGTTAGTTATATTGGCCAATGAGGAAGTTCCAGTAATAAGAGCTAAATACATACTGTAGTATACCATACTGTGCTTTTAGGCCGTTTGTAGATGACACTTTTAAGTAGGTTTAAAGTAAGTTAAATGCCTTTTGCACCGCTTTAATGTCATTGCTGTTTGGACATTCGGCAGAGTATTGCACATTAATTCCAACCACTGTAGCACATTTGATGGTGTAATGCACCTTAAATGAGTCTGGGGTGCTGCAAAGTAAAACACCTCCAAGGAGGGAAGCACCAGTCTCTGTGCGACTCGGGGCCTGTGCAGGCAGACTGCAGGCAGCCCAGCAACAGCCCAGGGAGGCAGGCTCCACAGAAGGAAAAAAAAAAAAAAGCGGCAAGCCTGATCTCCCCCCTTCCCACCCCCTCACCACCAGAGCCTGCCTGAGCTGTGCGGGTGCCCTGTGCTTCCCTCTGCAGCTGTGGTGCCCCCCCAGGATTGCCCAAGCTGGGTGCCTGTGGGCAGGTGCCACCTGGTTGGGGGCCACCAGTGCCACAGAGGGAAGCACCAGCCTTTCTCCCCCCCAGCTTAGAGACCACTCTGCCTGCCAGGAGTTTGCTCTCCCCTCCCCACTGCTGGAGATGGTAGTAAGGATCAGGGTCCAACACAGGTGTACTTGACACAGGGGTTTATTTTGCCCTAAATTAAAGTGGTGTTTTTAAAAAATCACCTCCTCAATTTAGGGAGAATTAAACCCCCGTGTCATGTACAAATACCCTGAGTGTTTAAAGTCACTTTGGCCAATTTAGCCCTTTTAGTTGTTAAGTATTTCTTGGTTCAGTTTTTGCACATCAGTATGCTCTCGGTTTTACAGACTCAAAAACAACAGTCATGACTGATTTTTTTTCTTCCCTTCCAGAAATTCTATGGCTATGTGGAGCAGAACGAGAGTTGGCTCAGCAGTAAAGAAGCCTTCCTGGCTAATGATGATTTAGGGGTAGGTGAAAAGGGTAATTCTGTTTCCATTGGAGTGGGGAAAGGCAGAAGAAGAAGGTGTAAAAGACTCTGACACCCTGTGAAGCTTTCCAAAAAACTACCTGTAGTTCTTCTTCCTCCAACTTAGAGAGGGCCCCTAAATGCAATAATAGCAGCAGCTGAGTACAATAGGCTGCTGCAGCAGTAATAGTTAAGGTGGGCAGACCGCTGACAGAAGCAGCCTGGAGATTGAGTCCCTAAGACAGGTGTGCATGTGTGCGTGCGTGCATGCATGCATGTGTATCCCCTCTACTCCCATCAGGCTTGACAATGCCCCACCCCTCCAGCACTCAGCAGCACTCCCAGGCCCCCACTCCCTAGCAGGATTTTGCCCAAGATGCAAACCTTGCTGGAAGTGCCTCTGCCACGGTGGGCTCCATGCTACAATGGCTATCAATACTGGAACTGGCTAACTTAAAGTCAGCTGAGCTATAGTCACTGCAGGATATGGGTAATGACATGGAATATGCCTAATATTGATGGTTGGTGTCTGTTCCTCTGTGGCCCTCAAGATAGGAATACACAAGCAGAGTACCACCTGTTTAAATATTGCAGGGACTAATGGGGAAGCCGTACATTTTCAGGAATGTAGTTGAGTCCCTTCTGTCTTCCGGTAATATTTTACTAGTAATGGAGAAGACTCCAGAGGTTCATATCCACATTTCAATACTTAGATACATCTCTAATGCAAGTTTATTTGTCTATAGGGTTAGAAATTTCATGACGATAAGTTTTCTCAAGAGATTTATGGTAGTTTCTAGTGGCATCCACATTGGAAATACTGGAAGAACAGGTCTTATTAAGCAGCACTATTTTGACAGCTCTAAAACCAGGAAGTACAGAGAACTGCAGAAGAGAGAAGTGCAGGTCGTGAAGTTGGAATCCATAAACTTCAAAGGATGTCTAGTTCTGTGCTCCATTTGGATTCCTTATAAAATGCTTTGATTTAAAGTTCTGACATATTTGTTCGTTAACTGTGGTCACAGCTTGGTGTCCCCTATTTATTTGCTTTCAGAACAACACCTCTAGTATGATTGGCTTATGATTAAATAGATCTTGAATCCACTCAAACTGTGAGGTTTCATTCCTATGGCTTCCTGTTGGGGAAAAGAGAGGGCTCAGTATCTCCAAAACTCAGCTAGCTCTTTGTACTGAGCACTGTTCACTCAGCAGAAGTATCTGAGCATCCAGCAGAAGCAAATGAGCATCTTGCAGTTTGCTCAGTACTGGAGCTGCCAGACTGAACTGATGCTCCAGCACTATGGGTACAGAGGCCAATCCATTTCCTTGACAGTGTGCGAAGGTTGGGTAATGGCAGTTTCATTCCCACAGTGAGCAGCTTCCTTGTTCTGAATCCCATCCAGGATTCCGTGTCCAGTGTCGAAAGCCTACAGCGGAAACATGTGCAGTTTGAAAAGGCTCTAGAAGCACAGATGGAGAAGATCAATGAGATGGCCTCCTTTGCACAACAGCTGACACACAACAAGCATTATGACTCAGAAAACATCACTAACAAGTGCCAGGCTGTTTTGAGAAGGTAAAAATCATTCCTTTCCCAACCCTGTCTAAATAATGACTCTTCTTCCTTTACTGTTGTCATGTAAATATTTTAAAAGAATCATCAACACTGATTTGCACTTTATTTTGCATTCCTGCGAGTTTTTACAAGCTAAAGAGGCTTGAGCCAGACCAGTAATTCTATAGCAGTCCTTCAAGGGACTTGTAGGTAAATCAGGAAACATGGTTGGTAATTCTGGACACATTTCATTGGGACTCTGCACTAAATCCATGTCCTTACTTGATAATTGGGACAAAGAGGTTTGTTATGATTAGGAGTTACTAAACATCCTCTGGTATTTTTCACAGCTATAGAGTAGCTGGCTCAAAAGTCATGGTGAAATTCCAAGTTTGGTATTTAAGTTTTGATTTAAGAATTTAAATTTCTCCCTTTAATTTCACTTAGATAAAATATGCTTCCCTTTTCGTCCCAAAATGTTGTTGCCTATTGTTCCTATGCACTGCTGAACAGATATTCTCACTCACATTAGCTGAATTCAGTACCATGGTGGCTGAAATGTTATGCGCGTAGTTTGTAAAGTCCTTCAAGCTCCTTTAGGAAGAAGGGGGTTGTATAAATATATCAGAGTAATCGTGTTACCAAGTTTGAATTGCCTTAATGCAGTGCCCAGGTTCTCTGTTACTACTTCCAGGGAGTTTCCTGTATTCTTCAGAAAAGGGAGACCTGATTTTAAGGAAGGGTAATATTCATATGATAAATTTCCAAGGCCAAGCACGACTGCAAGAACAAAAACTATTGCAGGCCTGTAGGTGGCATAGACATAGGCGTTCAAGGTGAAAATGACTTTGTCTGTGCAGCCATCCCCTGAAGGGCACTGATTATGTTGGCCACACGTAGGTACAGTGTGTGGTGGGCTGTGAAAGTTTTCAGTATGCATCTCTGTAATACTCCTTACCTACAAAACAATTGCTAGTCCAGCTCTGGTCATCAGTTCTGCCGGACAGGTTAACTTACAGGATAGTTCAATGATATGGACAAGTTTCCCCTAAAAATGAAGGTTAGAATGCAAACGTGAGTTTTAGAGGAGTGGTGAAAATGTTAATCTCTTCTGCCAATTAGTTTTCCTTGCTGTGGCTTTGTCCTCATGGCTCTCTCCTTATCCCAGGAAAGACAAACTTCTAGAGAATGCTCTGGCTCGCAGACATGTGCTGGAAGATTCAAGGCTTCTGCAAAAGCTTCTGAAGAATTCCTATGAGGTACATTTCAGATACGCGTTACTTTCCTAGAGTGTTTAACACCTCAGTTGTGCTGCTTTGCCGTGAACCTCTGAAGGAAAAAACCACAGGAACTGATGCTCAGGTGGTTGTATGAGAGAAGACTGGAAAAGATGGAAGTAAGAAAGAAAGGTCTTTGTTCAGCCTTTGAGCCATACATACTCAGGCACTTAAAATGAGATCTGATTCCTAAACATATTTTGATCACACAAAAACAGTGTGGTACAAAAGGAAATGTAAAAATTAAAGGAGGAACATCCCACCATATGAGAAATACTGGAAAGGGACAGAATAATCCTTTCTCTGGGAGATGTAGGAGACAGGGTTAGAACTACGGAAACAAGCACCCTTTCCATATGAACTAGCAGTGGCTACACATATGCAGATGACATCCTCTTTCTGAAGGAGTTGGGGAACAGTGATTCAGAAAGGAAAATTAATTTGCTTTTATCTGTATTACAAACTAGTCCAAATTTTAGACATTTAAGGAGTATCTGAAAGAAGAGATGGTAGTAGCTTCTAAAGTTCTTGTTTCTGTCTATTCCTTCTGTCTGCTACAGGTGGCAACTTGGATAGCTGAAAAGAACAGTATTGCCCAGGATGAGAGCTGGACAGACCCAAGCAACATGCAGGCCAAGCTGCAGAAACACCAGACTTTCCACGCAGAAATCATAGCCAACAGGAATCGCCTAGACAGCATCAAGGCTGTAAGCGAAGCACGGCCAGTGTAGGGTGTGGGGAACTGGTGTGACGGATTCCCTCAGATCGAATGTCTGAATCACAAAATAATTAAACAGATGAGGGCTTCTATGTGAATTAGGAAAAGTCTGCTGTAATTTTAGCAGTCTCTGAAGGGGATTGTGAGGCTCTCTTGATTAGAGCTGGTGCAGCAGGCTAAGCGAGCTGCTTCCACCCTTTTTGCTGCAGGAGGGTGACAAGATGCTCCGAGAGGGACATTATGCTCCTGAGGCCATCCAGGCCAGGCTTCAAGAAATGGAAGAGCTCTGGGATGAGCTGTTGGCAAACTGCCTTAACAAGAAAACCAAGCTACAGGAAGCCTGCAAGGTAAAGCAAAGGTGCTGGGGATTTCTGCCCTGCTGTGATGTCTCCCCTGTCAGTGTGCCATTGGACTTGCACAGATATTTTAAGATATCAAAATCAATGAAGCAAGGGAATTGCCATCTACCAAATAGTACCAAGCACAGGCCAGATGTACTGAATCTTGCATGGAGAGAGGAAACCCCCAAAGAGAAGCAAGGCTGTTGCCATGATTATGTTCTCTTTTGGTATCTGTTAAGAGAGAGCATTTGTTCAGTCAGGACTCCAGAGGAGGAAGTTGAAGGGAAATATGCTGGATCATTACAAGTACCAATCACTGTCCTGCCAGCACCAGTCACTTAATCAGCACCAGCTGGAGAGAAGCCTGCAGCTGTTTTCTATTGCTGTGACTCCCTCCTGTCCCACTGATGAGATCTACATGGGCTGATTCTGTCTCTATATGTATTGTTTAAACTAATGATTCTTATCCAGGGTGCTATGGCATGCTGAGGTGCCTTGAGATCTTTGCAAGGGTGCTATGGGATGTCCTGCAGTTTTAGCACTGTTTGGTTTACAAACAAGATAAACCCAGAGATTTCAAATATAAATCCATAGTTGTGGTCTTTCCAAGTTCTTTGCAACAGAAAAACAGCTCCATTGCTTTTCTCTGGACAAAAAAAGAGAGAAAACTAAAGAGCTGGCACTTTTCCAGGTGTCCCACAAATCTATCCAGAAGTGCTTTGAGTCCAAAAAGGTTGAGAACCACTGATTTTAAAGGCACCCTCTAAAAGGCTGACTTGCCCATAACTAGGATTATTTGTACCATACAGGCACAGTTAGTTCTTTATATTCTGTGAACCTGCTTTTGCTCACATTACCTGAGTTCTGAGCATTTGCACATCACAGGTGAACAGAGAGTTCATTAAGCTCTAGAAGGTTTTTAAGTGTGATGTGATCCTTCATGCAGAAGGCTGAGATTTTTTGCTCTAAAAAACCTGGTGACATTTGCTTTCTCCCTGTCCCCAGGGCCTGCATTTCCAACGCAGCATAGAGGATATGGAGAAATGGCTCGATGATGTGGAAAGTGAGCTGAAGGTTCCATATACTAGTAGTGACCTAGTAGTCTTGAACAATCTCTTAAAGAAACGAGAGGAATTGGAGGAAGGTGTCAATGCCCATAGGGATCGGTTACAGGTGCTAGTGGACACAGCCCGTGAATTCCAGCAAGAGAGACATTTCCTGGCAGATGAGTTAGAAGAGAGGGTTGACCAGGTGGTGCACAGGTGTGCGAGTGTCTGCTGTTTTACCTCTGTTCTCTCCCCTCCTACCTTTTACTGCTCGTTTCCTCCTCTCCATTTATTTTTTTCTCCCTTCCTTTTTGTTTTCCTTTCTTTTTCTTCCGACATAGCTAAGGCACATGTTTGTGTTACCCGACCTTCTCTCTCTCTTGTAGTAATTGGGCCCCATTTTAAATCTGCAGGTACAAGAGCCTAAGTGACCCCTTGCAAGAGAGCCGTGCGAGTTTGGAAGCAAGCAGGTTGCAGTACCAATTCTTCCGAGATGTTGACAATGAGTTGGCTTGGGTTCATGAGAAACTCCCCATAGCTTCCTCCAAGGACTGTGGCCAATCCCTAACAGCTGTGCAAAGTTTACAGGAAAAGCACCAGGTAAAGCAGTGTGGAAACAAGAGTGAAATCAAGAGTGAGAATGTGGGATTCACCCACTGAGTGTGGAACTGATCTTTTCTACTCTGGTTACAGTGAAACCATTACTGCCAAAAGTGACTCTTAGGCCCCAGGCAGACATTTGTTTAAGTGTGCAACGGGATCTGATGTGTGATCCCAGCACCCCCTGCAAGCTACGTGCGTGTGGCAGGAGACACCACTGTGCAATTGGGGATCAGATCCAAATCATGCCATGTTGCCAGTGCAAGGGGAGCCCAGGATCATGATTGTGGCACCCCCTGCACTGTCAGGAGTGAGGAGCAGCAGCAGGGCTGGGGGGCTGTGATTTGGGAGTAAGGGGCAGACACACACACAGAAGCCCACACACACATATGTGCGCACATGTGCGCGCGCGCGCCCACACACACACACACACACACACACACACACAGAGCATCTTGCAGGTAAGGGACTTGGGGGGCAGATCAAGGTTTCCATGGTGAGGGAAGGAATGGGGCAGGGGCAGAGGCAGGGGTTGGGGTAAATGGGGCCCCGGGGCCAGGGCAGGTCATGGGACAGAGCCACGGGAGGCTCATCCAGGGTGCTGGCATGCCTTCTCTGAGCAACAGATGTCCCAATAAAAAGTGTTTTAAGATTCAGCAAGTACATCTCAGGCATATTCATAACTTAGATGCCTCTGGAATGGGGGAACCAGAGAAATCCTCCCCTGCTGCACTGTTTGACTGAGGGAATTAGCAGATTGTTATTGCCTATCCTAGCATCATTCTAGCAATAGCTTTGGAGTTAGTTACTGAGATGCAGGAAAATTCAAATGGATCTTTAGAAATGAGGAGAGCCTAGAATGCTGTCATCTCTCATATCAAAACAGCAGCTGCCTCCCCAGTACTTTTCAAACAAAGCATCTCTTCCCCTTTGCAACAGATGAGGTGAAAGAAAATTTCCCAGTTGGAAGATTCCAGCAGCTACTTGTTTGACTCATTGAAAAGGTGGCTCATTTTGGGGCTTGTCCGACTCTGCAGTTGTACCAGGTGTAGACGTGGCTATTCAGTTAACAAACACAGTGTTTGTGCACACGGTTGTTCATAATTCCTGTGGGCACAAATGAAGGAAATGTGTTTCTAAGTGCTAACATCTTGCTTAAACATTTTGCTTAAATCTGTGCAATAGGCAAATAGGTTAAGGAGCAGAAGATCTCATCCTGTAGAAATATATATTTAAAAATAAGTGATGTTTGATGCTATGTGATGTAATTGCAGAAAGAAAAATCTGTATTTTTTTTAAATGTCACAGGAGTAAAAATCATGTCCACTAGTGGTTTTTTAGTAGAGAAAAGGTAAAATCCTACCCAAAGCAGTCAGATCATTCCAGTATGCTGCTTGAGTAAGGCCCTGAGTATATTGTGAATATTTTATGCTCTCCTAAGCTCTGACAAGTATATTATTTGCAAAACCTAATAGTGAGAACTAAACAAACAAATAATTGGATGCCTTCTTGAGAAGGGGGAATCAGTGAGAGGGGCTCATTCTACTGTGATAGAAAGTGTGGACTTCAGTGGGCACGTCTACATGTGCTATTACTGTGCATGAATATACTCTGGAGCTTATTGCTCTAGAGTTCATTCATGTGTAGCATGTTGAACCAGGTTGGAGCAACCCCACATAGCAGGGGGCCAGCCTGCTAGCCCAAGGCTGGCCCCCCCTGCTCAACGTGCTGCAGAGGGGCTAGCTGGGGCACAAGGGTGCTTCAGTGCAGAACTAGCCAGCAGGCAGCCCCAAACTGAAGCACCCTCATGCTCCAGCCAGCCAGGTAGCGTCTCCACATGCAGTGCTGCAGAGTTTCTTACTCTGCAGCAGGATAGTACTTGTATTCACAAGTACTATCCTGCTGCAGAGTAATTTAGTTTACTCCGGTCTAATCCGGGTGCAGATATAGATGCTAAGACATTTACAGTGCATCTAATTAGTCAAGTGTGCAGTTAACATCTCACATAGCTGTGTCCATTATGTTTGTATTTAAACTGAAAAAACAGTTCTGAACTGATGATTATGATGATCCTTGAAGGAATTAATGTTTTGGGTTGGTGTTGTTAGGGGAAGTTACTAGGGTAAGGAGAAGTAAACTGTGGCAGTGGAACAAAATGTAGTGTGTTTTTTGCCTATCTTATACAATACTGCAGTGACCCTTCAGTGCAGAGGGAAATGGTGTGTATTACAGCTACAAACTAAAAAGACACCTCATCCTGCCATTTTGCCAGTTAACTCCCGGGACTCAACAAGATTGGCACTCGACATTTTTAATCCAGATCTCTAGTTCTGAGTCTTTGTTCTTAGCGGCAATTTACACCCTGTTGGCCACAAGGGGAGGCTCTTATCTGAGATTAAAACTACTCTCCAGTTTGATGAGATATTAAGTTTCCCCTCAAAAGAATCGAAGGATTGTTTTACTGATTGTCTTGATGTGACAAATTTTCAAAATACACTTCCCCATTTGTTACCACAAAAAATTGTTCATTAAGACTGGGTACACACATCCACCAATATGTATTTATACATACATGTACCAGGTGTAGGCACAGCTATGCCATATACAAATGCAGTGTTTGTGCATGCAGTTGTTAGCGGTTCCTGTGAGTGCAAGTGGAGGAGCTTTAGAAATGTGTTCCCAAATGTTAAACAGTAAATTTGTTCTTCATAGTGCCAACTTATTAATACATGGTACAAACTGTCTTAACAGTCTTGGACACTGGATTCTGTTCTGCTGGTGTCAGACCTGGTGTCACTTTTCAGCAACATAGTGGCCTCATGAAATTAATAGGGGGAAGTTAAAAGTAAGATTAGAATCAGGCTCCCATCCTTCATAGCTAAGTAATCTGACAGTTGAGCTAAAAGTACAGCTCCTGAATAGAGGGAGTCTCTTCTACATAATATAACAGTACAGTGTAACTCTTACCCTGTTTCAATTGTTGTTAAATAAATAAGCCAACCTCTGTCATCAGGTTATAAAATACTGGGAAACACTTTGCATGTAAAGTACTCTTTTTTTTTTGCTACCTATGCAGTATATCTCTCTTCACAGACAAATGTGAAGACAAAGTACCTGTCTTCTTATAGAACAAAAAGTCAATCTTAGTTAAACCATTAAGACAAAGAATAACACCAAAGTGTGTGTGTGCGTGGGCATACACATCTATGTGCTCAGATATGAATTTGATTGATTTGGGAAATCTCAGACATCTTCAAACACTTGAACCAAAGACAGTGTTTGCATTGTGCTTTAAGGAGTTTTGTTCCCATATGATTATCACTTTCTCTTGGCTCCATAAATGGAAATATCCATTTTACAGAGTTGTGTTTCCCAAAATGGTGTTGAAGAGCCAGAAACTCTGATTGGCAGCAAAGTTGATAGAACACTGGAGCTCTTTCTTAGAAATACTTTAACTAATGAAGTATGAATCAAGCATACTCAAGCATACTCGGGGTGGCAACAGGTGTTGTTAGGTGGTTGTTACTGGTAGCAGGGATTTGTGGCTGGGGTTGTTTATCTCACAAGCTTGAGGAGGTTTGCATCAGGATCTGAACTTTGCAGCTACACTCAATCTACATTCAATCTCCAAAACTGGGCCAAACAAAACTCTGAATCCAAATGCTCCTCTCTTTTGGGAAAACAATCTTCATGCAAACTTTGCTCTGACCAATCTTTAAGTATGAAAAATATATTGATTGTATGAATACCTTGATGTGATGAAGTACAGAATATGAGTAGAAAAGTCTCTATTTCTTACATTTTTGGTTTCTTTTATTTGTTCTTTCCAGAACTTAGAAAGTGAGATTAGCAGCCATGAAGCTCTGACAAAAGTGGTAGTCAATACAGGACATAAGTTGATACGAGGGGGACACTTTGCCTCCCATGAAATTATGGAAAGTTTGAAGAAACTTGAGGATTCTGTGGAAAACTTGAAGGATGAGGCTAAACAGAGGAGGAAGAGGCTTATGCAGTCATGTGAGACCCAACAATTCCTTGCTGAGGTAAGGAAGACTCATGAAGTAATTAGATACTCCACACTGATGAAAGCTTGAGAGTACTGAGACTGGAGCAACACTAAACCAGAATCATAGTTTCGTAGTTTCTAGGGTCGGAAGGGACCTGAGCAGATCATCTAGTCCGACTCCCTGCCATGGCAGGGAAGAGTACTGGGGTCAAATGACCCCAGCAAGGTGTTCATCAACCTCCTCTTAAAAACCCCCAGGGTAGGAGCTTGCACCACCTCTCTTGGAAGTTGGTTCCAGACCCTAGCCGCCCTGACT
>NW_017729025.1:84384140-84404764 GCF_001723915.1 Gavialis gangeticus | reverse complement strand
TTGGTTCCAGACCCTAGCCACCCTGACCGTGAAGTAGCACCTCCTGATGTCTAACCTAAACCTACCCTCTGCCAGCTTGTGACCGTTATTCCTGGTCACTCCTGGCGGTGCTCAGGGGAACAGTGACTCCCCCAATGCCTGCTGATCCCCAAAACCATCATTGTGATTTTTCCACATTGTCAGACAGGTGAGAAATGAGAACCATTTCTCCCCTTGACACAGTGAAAGAACTACCGCAGAACTATATGGATCAAGTTTAGTCTCTCGATTTTTCAGAATGGCAACTGCAGTACTGCACTGCAAGGATGCTGTCTGTTTTCACCTTCAGGTCTCTTTGGGTTTTATTGCTTTCCAGTTTTCTTTCTCTTGAGTGTTCAGGTTTATCCCTATATTTCTTATAGCTTCTGGAAGTTGAGTCTTGGATGGCAGAAAGGGGGTTTATCCTGGAGACTTCTGATTATGGGAAGAATGAAGAATCCACTGAGGCCTTGCTTCGCCAACTGGAGGCTGCCAAGCTGGATATGGAAGCATTCAAGCCCCGGGTTGAGAAGCTACAGGAGACTGGCAATATCCTAATAAACAGTGACAACCCAGAAAGGTAGGAAAATGCAAACAGATGGTATTTCCCTTTCCATCAGAAACCTGCTAGAAAGGCAAAACCAAAAACAGTGGATTGTAAATCTTTCAATGAATCTCTTGACTAGGACAGAATTTATATATAAACTGGTTCAAGTGATTGGAAACCAGTTCAAAACTGTAACACAACAGAAGTTCAGTTCACATAAACTGCTTTCAAAAAGGCGAAAAAAAGTTTAAGATAAACCTGGATAGATGTAGTATGAGACTTAACTGATTTAGGTTAAATCTGTTTATTGAACTTCTCTGCCAGATCCCCTCCAGATTCAAGTTAACTCATAGTCCCCCAGCATCCCAGGATGCTTTGCACCTCCTCCACAAACTCCCCCTCACAGGCCCAAGCTGTCTGATCCAGCAGAGCAGGGAGGTATGCTCTAGCACCCCCCCAGCTTCTGGCCTGGGCCACCACAACCATGTGGCTGCATTTGTGGAATCAAAAGTGAATGTTTGTTCACTTGCTTATTGGTTCAATCTACACAGTTTAGACTAACCTGCAAAGACAGAATCAATTCAGCCTCAGGCATCCATCTGTACTTCACCCTACAGACATTATCTGTAGGGGATGTGAATCCTCTTCTCTCATGTTGCAACAAGAAATAACATGACATAAGTACATAAGGGTTGTGCATCAAGATCTGGGGGAACACCTGTTCACCAGAGCACCCTGGGGGATGACAAGGTCCAGTAGTCACAAACTCCAGCAAGACTGTTTTATGCTAGACCTAAGAAAAAAATTCTTTACTGTCCGAGCCCCCCAAGGCCTGGAACAGACTCCCCCTAGAGGTGGTGCAAGCACCTACTCTGGACACTTTTAAGAAACAGTTGGATGCTTATCTTGCTGGGATCCTTTGACCATAGCTGACTTCCTACCCCTTGGGCAGGGGGCTGGACCTGGTGATCTTATGAGGTCTCTTCCAGCCCTAATGTCTATGAAATCTATGACACTTGTTAATTGTGATGATTTCTTGTTATTCAGAAAATACAACAGAACCTCACAAAGTGGCAATCAAAGGGTAAGCATTGTAGTCCAGTTTCTCTGGCATCTGCCTAGTCCTAGGTATTCTCATCCAGTCCTCATGCATTTAAAGGAGCAAAAAGCACCATGCTTGGGAAAGCAAATCAGTTTTCTTCACAGTCCATAATCTTTCTCTTTGCAATGTACTCCTATACTAGGGGAAAGGAGATGACAAGCGGCAGCCCCCTAACATACGTTATTTTAATTTCCTGAACCAAATGATTCTATATGTATAAAGGGCTTAGTCCATCTGTCTGTGTCCATAGTGCTCTTGGGGTGTGTGGCTCCTGGTGGGGTGTGGCTCCAGCCAGTGCTACGTCAAGAATGCCTATCTAGAATGATGTGCGGGGCATGGCTGCAATGGAGTGGGCCAGGCGGAGCGGGCCAGGTGGACACAAAGCAGGAGGGTGGCGCAGGGCTGGATGCGGAGCAGGGAGAAGTGGGGGTGGCACAGGACCAGACTTGAGGTATGGGATGGGGGTGATGCGCAGCTGGAAGCAGAGTGGTAGCAGTACAGAGTGGTGAGTGGCGGCGGCAGCCACATGCAAGCTTCCCCTCTGCTCCTGGGAGGTGGCAGGGGCACAGGGTGGTAGGTGGCAGCACTCCGTCCCTGCATGCTGTCACCACCCCTGTCATTCTTGATGGGCAATTGACTAGTTCTTACATATTCATCATAACTCACCTGATTACTGGATTGACCCTTTTCTACTTATCCAAGAAGCTGTAAGTTCAAGTGTGACAAATGAGACAAAGAAGCAGTAGAAATATTCTTCACCAGTAAAATATCTTGCACACAATGAGCTGGCTTCTGGTTGTTATTTTTGCAGTCCAGCCATATTTTTGAAACTCCAGGCTGTACTAGCGGACTACAAGTCTCTCCTGCAGAGGGCTGAAACCCAGAAGAAACGCCTGCAGGAACAATGCCAACTGTTTCAGTTTGAGAGAGAGATCCAATTGGTGGATGCCTGGCTTTCCAGCAAACAGGCTGTAGCAATATCAGATGAGTATGGTCAAGACTTGGCTGATGTGGAGGTAAGAGGCTTCCTATTTAATGAAGCAGGAAAATGTTAGTTTATTGTGTTTCTATTTGTTGGCACTGGAACCCAATATAGAGACAAAATGAAGCTATATCAACCTCTTTTCATCATAAACTTTAGGTCTTGATTTCTACCTTGCTTATTCATATTCAGGGCCCTTTTAAGCACTGTCCACCAGGGGAGAAAAATTGAGGTTATCAGAGAGCTCATACAAGCTCTTTCTCTTTAGTGAGGAACCTCCAAAATGTAGGTTGTACTGGCGAGAGAGGAGACAGGGTTTGACACTGAGGATGAAAATTTGCAGTACTCTGAGGGATAGCCCGAGAGAGAGCATCATACCACTACCTGTTTACTTCTTTTCTGAAGAAACAGTGGTGCTAGCTGATATAGTTTATAATTGCCCACTGATAATTTTACTGAATGAATGCTTTCAAAAATACTGTGTGTAAAAGGCTGAACAGCTGGTTGTTCTTAATGACATATCATTCCATCAAGGATGCAGGCAATTTTCTCTGTCAGAAGTCAGGGTAGATTTGCACCTTTATGGACTCACTAATTCAGATAGTAAGCTTTCACAATAGAGGGCTTGATTTCTCATGGCAAGAGGTGCTTATTCTGGGAACAAGTGCAAGATATCTGGGTTCAAGTGATTTGCTGTTGTGTTGTGGTTATTGGCAGAGGGAGAAACTCTCCTTACCTCCTATATAGCAGTAGGATTGAGTCACAAGTCCTTGGTATCTGATTCAACCCCCCCATCCTTACTCTGCAGGTGCTGCAGGAAAAGTTTGAAGATTTTGTAAAGGAGGTAAAACCTCTGGGATATTCCAAAGTGTCTTCAATAAATGAATTAGCATCCAACCTAAGTAAAGAAGGCCTCAGCCAGATAAAAGATGTCCAGAAGAGGACGCAGAGGATCAATGATACATGGGAGAAACTATGCCAAGCCATCCAGGCAAGAACTGAGGTATGAAAATTAATGATTGCACAATGAGATTGCTAACCATTCCTGCTTCCTTTCTGACTTCTAAGGCCAATGAACTATCATTAGTGGAAAGTATGTGTTGTAGCTGTGAAGAGGTTATTTTATGAAATTATCATTCAGGAGAGTTATTGCCTTATAGCCATTGTTTGCCTATATAATACATTTCAAAGATGTAATATTATCTTTAAGTATTACTACATATCTTTTAGGTAAAACTTAAAAATGAAATAATGGTGTGAGATCCACTTTCCTGGACCTATTCCACTATCTCCTGTTCCCCTGTACTTCCTGCAGTTTCAGACCCATATAGGAACACAGAAGAGGGGCCAGGTTTTGTAACAGTGTGCAGTTATGCGGTCAGTGTAACATATTGGATGTCTTAAACTGTTTGCTTCCTATCATAGGCTTTGTAAGTCATGCACCAGGTTAGAACACTGTCTCAAGAACCACCTATTTGTTTAAAAACAAATCCTTTAATCCATGGAATAAAAGTGGATTTGTGTTATAGTATCTTTAAATGTATCCCAAAACAAACAGACCATCCCCCCCACTGCAAAAAACCTAGATTTGCATTCATTAATGTATAAGGTCAGAATCTCCTAGCAACAAAAGCAATGTGTTTTGCATTGTGTGCGTGTTGCAAGGATGACTCTTCTGAGTAACATTTTCTTTGCTTTAGAATCTCAAAGCAGCTCAACATGTTCACCAGTATGACCATGATATAGATGAGCTAAAGGGATGGATGCAGGAGAAAGAGGCAGTAGTGGACATAAATGATTATGGATATGACCTGCCAGGTGTACAGACCCTCCTCAGCCAGCTTGAGGGAGTGGAGGTAAGCAAGTCTGCCTTGAAACAGTGACAGAAACACATAAGAAGAACATAACAAAGAGACTTGCATGTGGTTAGATGATATCCTGGGGCATTCAATCAGCAAATCAACAAAAGATGACTGGTTTGGTACTGAATGGTCTATAGCACCTCAGTGCAAGAGGCCTTTCTTCCTTTTCTTATCACTGTGATGCAATATTATTATTATTTCTTGCATATTTCACTTCTCATTATGAGCTTCTGCATTGAATTCCAAACCAAACCTGTAGGGTGACTTCAAATCCATAGTTAGAAATGGGTGAGGTATCTGCACTACTGCAATTAGAGCTGCAAGAATAAATGACTTCTTGGTTTGAGGGCAGAAAAGAAAAGAAAAGCAAATATTTCAGATCAACCTAAACCCAACTTTTTTTAAAAGTTTTTGGGGAAATGAAAAAAAAAATCCTTTTGATTTTGGGCATATTTAACAAAATCCAAGTTTTAGATTAACAAACCAGACAAAGAACTGGTGCCTCACTAAGTATCCTAAGACCATAGTTGGGATGGTCCCCTGCAGGAGCGCAATGGCTCATCATTCCTTTTCACCTATGGCCGAGTGACAAGGATGCTTACAAGAGATGTAGGACACTAAGGGTTCAAATAATCTCTCTTGTCAAATTCATGAATAGCTTGGGATGAACCAGCAATGCATTTTACAGCAAAAAGAGTATGCTGAAGTGTTTTAGCCCTAACTAGCAATGCCAGCGACTGACATCATCCAGGACTGGTAGCTTGAGGCTGAACAAGATGCCAACAGGGCTTGGTATTTGGTGTTGCTATGGAAGAGGTCCAGGGTGAATTCTGAAATTTGGCTTCTGGTTCCCTAAGCCAGCAGCTGCTGCTAGACCTGTAGAGTAATACACTTAGTCCCAGAAAGATTGGTAAGCCTAAACTTTGCTGTGTCTGCGTTCCCTTTTTTGCAACTCAGAAGGTGCTGACAGGTTCTGACCTGGGTTGGTAGTCAGTATCTCTGGCCTTTAGGCCACATGAAGAACAAGCTTAAATATTAAGAAGATCCCTAAGCATCCCTTTGGGATGCTGCAGAGGTGAGAACATGAAGGACTTCCTCAAGATTCCTTCTCAAAATAAAATCAGATTGATTTTTAAGCAGATTTTCTGCTGTGAGTTGCTGCACAATAACTTCCCTGTTTCACTTTTTCTTCTAGTCACTATGCTCCTTCCCCTTCCTTCAAAACCAGTTCTAATATCACAGACTTGCAATGTAGGCCAACATACCTGCCCCCACCATTTTGTGTTGATCCAACAACTTCCTCCCCTAGCCTCCCCAGGAAGGACACCTGTTACCCAAGAAACACAATTTTCACAGACCTTGGAAAGAGAATCCCCAAGGGTAGATGATGTCTTTCGTGTCTCAAAAATAGCACTTCACAATGGCTCTGAACAAGCTTGTTCAAAGGAGAACCCAGAAGAGCACTAGAAGGAAGCTAAGAGCACATAAAAAGCCCAAGTAATGAGATTTTTTCTTCCTGTAAGAAATCAATGGAATGAAAGGTTCCTACATGATCCTGAACGGACTTTGAATACTGCTTTTGGCAATATTTCCCTCCAATGCCAGTGCTGGCTGAAGCTGAACTTGATACTTTGTGTTTGGTTT
This sequence comes from Gavialis gangeticus, assembly GCF_001723915.1. Taxonomy (NCBI): domain Eukaryota; kingdom Metazoa; phylum Chordata; order Crocodylia; family Gavialidae; genus Gavialis; species Gavialis gangeticus. The sequence continues at coordinate 84,398,609 of NW_017729025.1, read as the reverse complement.
TGTGATCAGTCTTCTGTGTTTCAGAGAGATCTAGCTGCCATCATGAAAGCAATGGAGCGAATTCGAGGGGAGGCTAGGCAGCTCAGCCATCTGTACCCTCAGGTGAAGGAGAACATTATGGAGAGACTCACAGAGGTGAATGAGTGCTGGGAAAATCTGGACAGGAAATTCCTGGAGAGGAAGAAGAGGCTGAGCCAGGCAGAACAGGTCCAGGTCTACTTCAATGACTGCAGAGAACTGATGTACGTGTGTGGCACCCTCTCTTTTGACAAGCAGACATTATTTCTTGTATTCCTTAATAGATTTCTAAATTTGGCACTTGGCATTTCCCACTCCTACCCCAGTCTCTCTTTAACTTACTTAACAGGTCTCTTTGAATAATAGCACAAAGCATCTTCTCAGCTACAATGGCTAGAGTGGATCTCACTTAGATTCAAACTAGTCAGGTTTTCTTGAGCCTATGCCATATCAGTTATGTCTCGCAGATAAGACCATACCACTGCTCCAGCCAATGTGTTACACATCCACCAGTTTTAGACACACTAAACTAGATTGTATGAAATGTACCCAGGGCAGTTCTCTCTCATTCTTTGCCCACCTCCTCCACTTCTAACTTCTGGTTTCCAGGGGCAGAAACAGCAGCAAACAGCAACCAGGTATTTTGGATTCCAAGATATTCTAGAAACTGTAGTTTTCTAGAGTAGCAGTGGAGTTTGCTGCTGTGGGGCACCACCTTTTTTGCCGCTGAAGCCCATGTCAAAAGGGCAAAAAAAATTCAGATTTCAGCAGCAAAAAGTCAGTTTAATTCTCTCCCCAGCAGAAATGAACTTCACTGACACTCTACAAAACTGATTCCCAGAGTGCCTTGTATGACATGACACACGCTGCTTGTGCCAGCTGCTTCCTGCACCTGACAAGTACAAGTAAAGTAAGTGATGGCAGCATAAGGCCTTCCCACATTCTGCCTGGCTTCCTGGTGCCCCTGTCCTTAGACAGTGCCCAGGACATGTGCCTTTCTCGCCCACCCCATGTTGCTGCTAATACGTAGTCTGAATTGTTTTATAGATATATGCACATATTCATATGTGAATATAATATAAAGATGTGCATGTTCACGCAGCTACAAGGCAGAACGTCAGCTAATATAAACAAACTTGGCTCTACTGAAACTCCAGTGGAGATACCTTGTCTTACATTGATTGAGGTTTTGACCCTGTAGATGCAGGGGCTTTTACCTAAATTTTTGTGTAATTATGTTCATACAGATGCATGCCTTGTATGTGTTTTAAGTATTCTTGTGCCTGGCAATATGTCGACCTTAAGTATGAATGTATGTAGAAAAGCACTGTGAATGTGTATAATATTTACTCTTGAATGCCTGTATTTGTATGAGTTCCTATTTTAAGCATTCAAATGTGTATAGTATTTGTCACATAAGTGTGTGTGTATACATGATGCCAGGTGTATACCTGGCTGTGCTTTCACACTGTAGTGTGAGCTGTAGGTATATAAAAACATAAGAGTGTAACATATAAATGTAACCACGCTGGAAATGTAGCCAAGAACATATAAATGAAACCAAGCTGGAGTGTGTGTAAGTATGTACCAGTGAGTACACAGATTTGTCTTTTGTATGAAAATAAGGGTTTGTATATCTGTGCCCATATCAAATGTGAATATATGAGTTTGTGTGTGCCTGTGTGTGTGAATCATTCCACTTGTGCCATCAGGAATTGTCAGTGATCAATACCTCCTTCTGACCCATTTCTATAGGGTCTGGGCCAATGAGATGTATGCACTGGTGATATCTGAGGAACTGGCAAGTGAAGTTCTTGGTGCTGAACTGCTAATTAAGCGCCACGAGGAATACAAGCGTGAAATAGAGAAGCAGTGGCTAAAATATGAAGAAATGCAGCAGACTGGGAACAACCTGGTGAAGGATGGACATTTCATGTCAATGGAGGTATGCTGATAATGGGTAAAACAGGTTGAAATTCAGAATCAGCTAAGAAGACATGCTTAATGGACCAGTGCCTTGATTCCAAATAGTACCAATAGTTCCAACAGCATCGCTCCAAGATCACACCAGATATCATACTATGTGCCATATCTAAAGGTGTGACACATGGTACAATATTCAGTAAATCTTCAGAGCCCCTCTCACATATTTACCCATGCACATGTAGTCAGCCTCCGCACCATCTCTCCTTTAAGAAGGAGAAATCAAAGAGGATGACCAAGTTCTCTAGTGTTCAAAACAACAACATTCAAAATAAAATTGTCCAGGACAAGTGAAACACCTTTTAGAGTTGTTTCTATTTTCGCAAAAATTAATTCTGAAGCTTACCTATACTATTTCAACAATAACTAGATTGAAATATTGTTATCTGTTGTGTTTTTGCTATGCTAGAGAAGTATATGATGCTACCATGGGAAATACATTTCATACAAAAAACATCCTTTAGACCTCATTGTTTAAATACACTGCAATACAATGCAGAACAAATACATAGTGGAGTGAGGTCTTTAAACTTATCCGAGAACATGCAGTTTACCTAGAGTTGTATGAAGAAAGAAGGAGAGAGAAACTAATTTGAAAAAATATTATGATCCTGTTATCTATGTAACTTTAGACTTTGACCTTTTCAATGGCCCCAAGGTTGTCTTAAGACTGTAAGTAGATCCAGAGATCACAAGATTGAAAGTGTCCTCAGAATTTGTGAAAGATCCCATTACTGTTGCAAATTGTTGCTGTAGAGAGAACTAAACCATTTTCCATTGCTCTTAAAACATTCAGGATTCTCAAACTGTGGGCAGCTGGATTTGTTTGTATTCTTATTGCCTCAGTATTACAAACTATTCTTGGAGTTAAGTGTGGTCTTGAAAAGATAAGTAGCAGAATATTGTTCGTACAGTATGTGGAATATGTGCATAGATATGGTATGGATATGTGGACTAAATTAAAACATCCAGGCAAAAGGAGGAATCAAACTTCCTTTCTAAATTAAACTGGCACCACAAACTTCATTGGAGGACTCATTATGAGTCATAAGGTCAGATTACATGTTACTTGGCTGTCAGATGAAAGTCTAATTGGTTTTTTTTCTCCCTTTATTACAAATGTTGCTTTCCTAGATTGAAGAAAAATTGTCAGAGCTGTCAGAGCTGATGAAGAAGGTGAGGGAGAGCTGGGACCTGAGAAAAAAGCTATATGAGGAAAACTGGGAGATCCAGTTACTACGGAGAGAGCTAGAGCAAGCAGAAGCATGGCTGGCTGCCAAGGAGAGCTTTCTCTCAGATCCAAGTTATGGGGTGAGTAGGAACAGTGTAACACTATTAAAATACCTTTTTGCATATGCAGACAACTTGGAGTATGCTCCATCTCAGACAACCCTCCCTCTTTGCCTACTCAGGGATTCTGTATTAATTTAATCACAGTCTAAACACTAATGGCTGAGTAATGCAGCTTTGGGATTCCAGAAAGGCAAGTGCTACGCCTTTTAAAGGAGTTAACTTAGGCCAGGGGCAATAGCCTATGGAATAGTGTAGGAAGGAGGACTGTGTAGGAAGGAGGACTGGAGAAAATTCTTACTCATTTCTTAGACTAATCAGATATCCAAAAGAACATTCTTAACACTTCATATCAAGATAAAAACCTGGTTTGAAGGAAAAAAGGATGTTTCCCCACACCCTATTAATTTTGGATACAGGGGCACTTTAAATAGTAGCTTTTGTTGCTACGTCTACAATTTCTTATTCTCACTTCATCTGCAACAGCCTTTTCTCTTTGATGACCATGTTACAATGGTTTCAAGGGTGGACCAATAGTCATGCACTGAATTACAAAGTCCCCAGAGATGGGGCAAGATTTTCCATAAACTGGGATCCAAGGGTGCAGACAGAAGTGCAACTCCCTAGTCTAACTCATGGCACTTCACAGAAAGTGCCATGAATTAGACAGATCCTCTAGACCCAACAGATGTTAGGTGGGGGAGTGGAGAATCAAGCTTCAATTTGAAGTCAATTCAGGGAGAGAGGTTATGTCTCTGCAGCCTTTTCCCCTAACTCCACCCCCCGCTACTGGCCCCCTGTGCTGTCTTGGGGTAGGAGGGGCAAAAGGCAGGGGAGGTAGGTCCATTCTGGGGTTTCTCCAGCCTGCACTGGAGTGAGGGAAGGGAGTGTGGATTGGACCCCCTCACTTTGAGAGGGCTCCAATCCACCCGCACCACCTTACAGTGCCAGCTAGACAACCCGCAGAATGAGTTCCCTCCACTCCCATCCCCTCACTCTGAAAACAGCACCAGGGGCAGGGCAGGGCTGTGTCAGTCCAGCCCTGCTCCCAGCACATGCAGACACAAGTTAATGAAGATGCTGCACTTCTGAGCACCTTCATTTGAACCCTCATGTAATGAGGGTTTAGATTGTTGTGGGATTGCGCCCTTTTAAAGCACTCTGAAGCTGTATACTTGTGTTAGGTCATGGCTGTAGAGCAGTTTCAGGGGCCAAATTATAAAAAATTGCCACTTCTGTCTGTGCTTCAAATATTAAATTTAGATACCAGTGGTTACCATACAGAAACCACAATACCACAGAAAAATAACAATACCATATTGCAGTCATAGTACTGCTGCTAAGTCAATAGTATACCATAGAGAAGAAGAGAGGGACAAAGTGTTGCAACAACTACAGTTTTATCAAGCTACTAAAGAGGCTTGAAAAATATCACCCGGCCCTGAAAAGGTATGAACTGGCAGTCATTTTTAGGCACTACAAAAATATAGCACTATGGGGTCATACAGGAATTCCAGCCTTATGGCTGAAGTGCTACAAATTCTTCCCCAAAGCCAGGGAAGAACAGGGACCTACTCATCGGTTCCTCATCCCCAGGGGAGCCAGATCACTGCTCTCTCTCTCCTGCTGAGAAGCTGTCAGCAATCAGCTGCTGATCTCTTGCCCTAACCCTTGCTAGAACCCTGGCCCTTCCCTAAACCTAACCCTTCCCATACCTCCCTGCTTCACTGAACAGTTGATCAGTGGCCAATCAGCTATTTGGTGGATCCACACAGGTGTGCAGCTGTCACAGCAGCAGAGACCTGTATTGGTGGCCACTGCCATTTCACTAGCCCCTGCAAGTGCTGGCCTCTGCGGACTGTGGCAGCTGCAAAAGAAGCACCCCTGCCTGCTCTGCTTACCCCCTGTGGCCAACAGACCAGCAGCCAACTTCTGAATGGGCTGATGAAGTGTTGGTGGGGGTGGCAGGGTCCCAGCAGGGTTCTCTGCCATCTCACTGCTGGCTGTGCCATCACAGAGCCCTTGGAAGGAGAAGGGAGAGCAGAGCACTGCAGGGTACTGGGGGTCATAGAGACCCCTGTAGTGCTAGTTGTAACTGTTGAAGCACTACATGCAGTATTACAATATATTGCCATCCTGAGAACTTCCTTTTTGAAAGAAGTACTGTTTTGAAAGGGGCACCACAGTCACCCTCTTTGTAGTGCCACAAACAGCTTGAATGCAAGTATACTAAATTTTGTAGCACTACAAAGGACATATGTACTGCTACAAATGTAATGCCCCTTTATGGCCAACAATGCTATTTTCTATGGTGGCCATTAAGGTGGATTATAGTATGGATGCTGATGGCTGACTAAGGCACTGACGGTGGAGAGAAAAATATTTTCAATGAATCCCATGTCTTTAGGTACCTCATTCAGGCCATGAACCATGGATCATATTTTTAGAAGCGTAGGAAATTTTCAAGGTCAACCAGGGTATGTAGACACCTAACTCCTATTAATGTCAAAGGAAGTTATTTGACTAAGTAGGGTAGTTGACTGAAAATCTCAGCCTTAGTCTTCCATTTACTTGTCTAACTGGATTCCTGCATCTATTGTTGATTTTTTTGGCTTAGGGTTCTGTGCCTGAAGTTGAAGAGCTACTGAAGAAACACCAAGACTTTGAGAAGATGCTTGCAGCTCAAGAAGAGAAGTTTGCCCAGCTCAACAGGAAGACAAAGGTGAGGTGAAGAAGGCTGACGAAACTATAAATGATGTAGGGGCTTGTCACAAAGTTGCCCCTGTAAGGAGGCTGGGGACTCAGCCTAATGACTGGAAACAGGCCTGCTAGGAAAATCAGGAGTAGACTGTGGATCAGAAGTTGCCAGGTAGACTGGAGAAGACTCCAGCATGTGCAGATTTGGAAGGTGAAGCTCTGCCAAGAGCAGCAAGGAGGACTGTGGGGAGAGGGAGCAGAGGGGAAGCAGATAGTCCAGTTGTTTAGAGTCCCTTGTACTGGAAACCCCTAGGACATGATGAGTTTGAGTCCCTCCTATGCAGATATGCTACAAAGGAATCTAGTGACTGCCACTAGTAAAGGGAGGATGATGAGACTTGATTGCCATGAAAGGGGTGATTTCGAGTCTTATCTGAAGGGATAAAAATTGCAGCAACCTAACAGTGACAGAAGCTAGTAAATAGCTAAAATTAAGGGGAAAATGGGACAGAAGTATGGTCTGACACTATATGAAGTAACCTTGCTACAGAGCTTTAAGCAAAACATTTTCTATTTGTTTCCCCGAGAACTTTCCTCCCTATTTTTTGCAATCACCATGGTGTAAGAGATTCAACAAAGCATAGTTTGTGTAGTTTCACACAAAGGGCTGAGAATTAGTGTGCTCATGTCTGCTGTCGCATTGTCCTGCTCAGATTAGAAGAGACAGAATTTGCTAAATGAGGGAACAGACTCCTCTTTTCTAGAGAATCTCATGAAAACTGTTCCAAATGAATATTGTTTATGGAACAAAGCTGAAGAAGCCAAGCCACACTGTAGTACCACATGGGAATTCTGTATCAAAAATGCTGGGTCTAACTATTCAGCAAGAGCTAATAATCTCTTACCAGAGGTTCACTGACTTCAATGTTTATGGTTCCTATGAACTACTTCAGTGGTGATACTGATGCCACTGCCCTCCTGTTTATGAAAGATTTGCTGCAATTTTTAGTAAGATATTAAAGATACATTTCCAAAGCATGATCCTGTATTAAAAATAAAATGTCTGTGTGTGCGCACGCATGCGCATACACAGGTACATAGATTATTTCACACAATGTCATCTTTCTGTCTTGCAGAGGGAAATGAAGCTCCTCCAACAGACTGACACTGAGGAAAGCAGGCAGAAGGAAAAGGGAAAACTCATTCGGATCCCCTCTCTAAGAAGAAAGCCCTCAGACAAAAAGTTCCCATCCTCAAGACTAATAGAGATAAAGAGCACCCAACCATTGCGATCCAAGTCATCTCCTAGTCTTGCCTTGAGGAGCCCCCTGGAAACTATTTTCTCCCCAATCCAAACGTCTCCAGACACATTTAAGAAATTCAGTTACAGAGAAGTCCCACTGATGGTGAGCAGTACTAATGGAGAGATGAAAGCTGAGAGGACGCCCAGTGAGACTAGTTTTCCATCTACATCAAAGCCAATGAGTCCACATGCTATGACTTCAGGAAGCCCTGTTTCTCAGAAGCCTTCTTTTTTACCTTCCGTTCCAATATCCAAGCAATCTACTAGCAGTTTCACTGACCTCGTATCAGACCATAAAAAACATGTTGGAAACAGTCCCCTATTTGACCTAGAAACAAAGGTAGCCATGACTTCACCTGGTCCTGGCCAGAGGTCTCCAAATTTACCACAGTCCAGTTTCTCCTTTGAGAGATCAGCGAATGACTTCTCGGTAAGTTCTGAGCATCAGTGGTGTAACTTGGGTGGGGTGACTTGGGCAGTTGCCCCAGGCAGCAACTTTGGGTGGAGGGAAGAGTGGAAAAAAGCAGCTATCAGCAAAACAATCACACCAGCAGCAATGGTGGCAACCAGAAGTCACCACTACTTCTGTGTGTGGCAGCTGCACTGGGTGCCCAGCTGTGTTGTTACACTGCTGCTGAGCCACCTTTGTTGCCAGAACCCACACGGCCACTCCATGGGTGTAATACCCAGATGCATATTATATGGCAAAAATAAATATGAAAAGACTATAAAGATCAACCACATACCCAAAGTTTCCAATAGCTCCCCCACAGATCTATATGCAGGAAACACCAAATGGCTCTTTACATACTTGCTAAATTATCTGGAAAGATATCCATATGAAGCAATATGTACCAGAAGCTTAAGCAGCCTTTATAAATAGTTCATTTTGATGGAAATTGCTGTTTACTAACAGGCAATAAAGTATTATTCCCTCCCTTTAAAATGAGCATATTGCTCATAAAAACTTATTTCCCTAGGGCCAGGAAGCAGTTGCTCTGCCTCGTATATTTACATATTCTTGGCAAGATATTTCATTCCTACGGTGAGATTCTTAGGTTAAATTTCTTCCAGTAATATTTCAGCTGAATTTATATCCTAGAAAATCTTGTCTTGTATCTTGTCATATATCATGCCTGACTTTACTGAAAAAAATAACATTAAAATAAGACTGTCTCAAATGAAAAATGCAGATATTCACTCATAGAGCCAAACCTTTGTCTGCTGGAATCATATTTGCATACAAAAACTAGACTGACACAAATTGCATCCACTAAATCTCTGATTCGCTTGCACAAATAACGTGTCGTGTCCAGTGATCTCATACTTTATATACCTTGTAGGTTTTCTTGCAATTACTTGATTTGTATACACACGTATTGAGGGTCTTTGTGTAAGATTAGAAGGAAGCTGATACATGAAAAGAAATGAATTAATTGTGCAGCCAATAATAACCTTTACTATTAAAAACACTTCTATGTGGTATTATATATAAAAATAAATGTGGTGTGTTTGCTAAGTCAAACACATACATAAGAAAGGGCAGATGAATGGCTAGCTGGAAAAAAAAAAAAAGACTTTCCATCTCCTGATAACTTCTGAGGTTGACATTTTTCATTTCATTCCAAAACAGGATAAAAAGTCAACATCTCATGAGAAAAAATATCTGACATATATTTTATCTGAACCTTATTGTTTCAATTTTAGAAGAGATAATGAAATTTAAAACAAAACATTTTAATTAATTCCCATAATTTTTTTTAACAAAACCAAGGTGTTCTTTAAGAGCAGTCTGATTTTGTCAAATCAGCATTTTCCAAGTGGAGGAAAATTGGACTGTAAAAGCTTTATTTAGCCCTCTTGTGTATATAACTTTGATTACATAATCCCATGCTTCTTTTTTTATTGAGATGCAGCACACCTTTTCCTAGTGAGTTGTAGATCTATTTGCTGACAGCAGAATTATGAGATTCGGGAATGCTGGTTTGTGTTCAAGGTTCTCAGGCGAGTGCGTTCTAGAGGTCACAGGGTTGCTTCTCTGTGTCGCCCCACCCCAGTCCCCTCCAAGTATACACTGAGTTTTATTTTCATCCCAGTCTCCCAAAACCAGCCTACCTACCACTCCATTCATTTAGCTCCTCATCCCACTCCTATTTTCACTCTTCCCACACCCACAAGGCTTATTCTCCCAGTCCAAGTCTCTTTCCTGACTCCTTTTGCCAGTCTTTTTTAACATTAACAGAGCCATATGTTTTTTCCACATATATTGTTCTGAAACACAGTTCAACCAGTTTGGCTTTTTTCCCCCAAAAAATGAGTTTGAAGCATAAACACAATATGGAAAATTTCAATTGGAAAGATTAGCAATTGGTAATTGGAAAGGCTGTAAGTAAATTAAAATAGGTTATCATGGAAGATATTGGGCAGCCTTGATTGTACAAGCATCATTACCTGAACCCCTTATAATATACGGCTTCTTTTTTTCTCTCTTGTCAATATCTGTATAGTCCAACACCCACTTCTGACTGTTACATAAATTTATATTGCCAAATAATATCAAAAAAGGACCTTTTTTGGAACAGCATCAAGAAAAAAATGATAGAATGTTAGCTTTAGTTGTATTAAGAGACCTATAGTATCGAATTCCAGGATTACTTTGTAGACCCATAACAAAACACTATTTACATTATACTTAAAATATAGTATCCACTGGTTTTATTGCCTTGTTATAAATGTAGAAGCAGGTTAACAGAATGCAGAGATAACAAAAATATGGCAACTGAGATGAGCAACAGAGGGATTTGCATACAAGGGAGGTATTGACAATGCTAATTCATTAGTACTAAGAGAAGTACTTAAACTAGTTAAACTCTATTATAAAATGTATGATCTATGATAACTGGAACTAGGGAAAATATGGAACATAAGTAAAAAAGAATTGAAGGGAATATTAGAAGTGAATATATGGGAAGTATTTTAAGCAATGCATATTTAACTTATGGAACTCATTGCCACAGGGGATGGTGGAGGCAAATAGCATTGCCAGGTTCATAAAGGGACTATATAAATTTATGGATGATAGATCTATGAATAGCCATTGTACAGAATGGTTGGCAGTTTTTCTTCTGGCATCTCTAAATCAATAATTGTGGAGGCCAGAGTGGGTTTCAAATATGGGATAGATCACTTAAGATGTATCTGGGTCAGTGCTCTTCCTCTATAGCATCCGCTTCTGCCACTCTCAGAGTCAGGATACTGGGCTAGATGGACCATTGGCCTGACCTAGTATGGCACTTCTTACATTTTTAAAGTAATATAAATGGCTTAGTTCCCCCCGCATACATAATAACAAATCCTGGAGATGTATTAAAAGAACTTACTGAGAAAGTGTTATGAAATACTTTGACCATTTAATTAATGGTTTTGAGTTGTAGGTGTGCAAGTTGGCATCCAAATGCATAAAACTGTTTATATTTCTGTAGTGTTCTCGTGTGCCATAGAATGCCAGAGCAAAATCCTTACATAGATTTTGGGTCAGGCAACTTCTGGATAGTTCTCACTCTATCTGGTGTTGAATTAATCCTCATTTTTAGGATTCATACAGAAACATGTGATATAGTTACATTATTTTTGTACTCCAAGAAATGGAATGGGCAGACTGGAAACGAAACCTTAAGTGGCAATCCCATGATCACATTGTTCAGGATAGGTCAAAATATTTTCATTTGGGTAGTAAACTACATTTGTGTTTGTGATTCACAGGTTTCCAAATTCTTTGGTTGCTTCTGAAATTGTTGACATACGTTTGAAGACTTCCTCAGATACAAATAGTAATGCCTTTGTGTGTATGTGTTTTGTTTTGTTTTGTTTTTTTCAGGTTTCCATGAGTCACCAGAGCATGGAGGGGTTACTAGAAAAGAGAGACCAGCTACTTCCAGGAAGAAAATTGGTAAGAGCAAATATACTCAGTTTCTGTTCATCCCCCTTTCCTTGACTTCTGACTAAATGGCTAAAGGACTAAACTGGGTCAGAGTCAACTGTCCCTGTGGAGGAATTCAGAACTCAAGGCTTTGTTTGACTATTGACTGAGTACAGCCTAGGGTGGCATGGCTTAAACTGCATAGATAGGAGAGATATTACTAATCTATTTGCAGATAAAGCCATTAATTATATTGTCATGATCTTTATTCACATAGCCAACATCAAGATCTTGGAAATCCTGCTATGTGAAACTCAGTGGAAAAACACTTCACTTCTACAATAATGAAAAACAAGCAGCTCAGGTAATTTGTTTCTTAGATCTTGCAGGTAATCTTCAAAGTTGCCTTAAATTTGTTTCATATTCTAAATAATCAATATTTTTAAAAATAATAATAAACAATCAAATCAGTTGTCTTTGCTGTTGATTGGGGAAAGGGTTTTTAATGTTTCATACATCAGTTGATCAAAATTTACTGTCTAATAAGTATAGGTTCTAACTAAGATAGATAAATATGTTTGGGGGGTTAATATGTGCCTTTAAGATGCAATGAAGTATGAGTACTTTATCATGTATAAAAGGTGTATCTTGTAGAGTTCTTGGTACTAGGGGAACTAGTCAGATGGCAGAGCAAAGTGGTTCCCCTGAACTTGTTCAGAGAGGCATGAGTTTTTGTAGGTTACAGCCTACTTTGTGTTAAGATTAGTGAGAGAGACGGTATCAGCATATACTCACATTCACACTGCGGGTATGAGATTCAATTCTAAAAGAAAGGATGCTTAAAACATTCATTCATAATTGCTTTCTTCTTCAGAATATAACCACAATCTTGAGTGTCAGTGTTGAGGGTGCCCAGTGTGAGAAGTTGACTGGCTACGTCAGGAAAAACAACACCTTCAGTTTACAGTAAGTCACATGGATAGATGGGATAGCAAAACCTTTATGGATAATCTCTAGTGTTGCATGTATTCACAGCCATACTAATACAAGTCTAGCCTAGAAACAGATATTGTGGGATGCACATGAAGGGTGCTGACTGTGTAGGAATTGCAGGTATTGCAATTCCTATCCCACTCAACAGTAATAATGTAAAAGCTGAAACTAAATGTATGGCCATCCTTGTATCTTTGCTATTCACAGGCTGATTGATGGTTCAGAGTTCTGCTTCTCAGCCCCTTCTCAAAAGCTGATGGATGACTGGGTACAGGCCCTGAGGAATAATATGGGTAGGTCCTGATTCATTTTGTCTTGTTTAGCAAGTGATGATAAGGGAAAGGGGAGAAGCGCTCTAAAGGATGATGAAATAAAAAGCAATCCCTATTTTGCTGCTTTTCCTTGAAATGTGTTTGAGGTCTCATTTGACTCCTCTAGACAACAGCATATGCCATGGCATTTTACAGCTTGACACATGGGCTAAGGGCAGACATTCAAAAAGCCCAAGTCTGAATTGATTCAGTCGTTGCAGGTTAGTCTAACCTACAGAGATTAAACCAGTTTGCAAGGGGATAGATGTTCCCTTTTTATTCTGGAAATACAGGCACATGCCTGCAGTGGCTCAGGCCAGAAACCCGGGGGTGCTAGAGCAGCCCTTCATTTCCACAGAGCCCTCCCTTTCCCCACCCCACCATTCTGGGGAGAGGTGGCGGGGGCAGAGTCCCCCCGCAACATGGAACAGAGCCTCGGCATAGCCCCGTTAAAGTGAAGGTGGCAGGGAGAAGGGTTAATTCCTCCCTCCGTCCCTTCTGCCTTGCAGCCAGGCTCTACCAGCCCCAGGGGCCACCACCACAGCCCTCTCCTCTCTGCTTCCAAACAAACAGGCAGACCCTGGCTGTAGTGGGGGGAGGACGGGAAGGAGGGAAGAATTAACCCCCTCCCTGCCCACCTTGCCTTAACGGGGCCATGCCGGTCGGTGTTCCACTCCAGCCTGTCTCTGCTCAGGCTAGAGAGCAGGGGGGTAAGGCCAGCCCTGCTCTGAAGCAGAAAGCACAGCCTAGCCCAGAGAGCATGCTGGGATGCTTGAGGACTCTGGTTTAACTTAAAGTAGAGGGGATCTGGAACAGACGTTGCATAAACCAGTTTGAGCTCAATCAGTTAAGTCTGATACTACATTCAACCAGGTTCATCTCAAACCGGTTTCAGCCATTTTGAAACTAGATTATGTGCACTGAATGTCTGTTCTGTTATAGGTTTAAACCAGTTTCTGATCACTTAAACTGGTTTATGTGCAATGTCTGTCTCTAGCCATGGTAACATAGTAGTCAAGTCTTCAGGATGACTTAGAAGCAGTCTCTCAGTTGTAGTCCGGTTACAATCAGGTGGCTAGCATCCCACTGCCTGAGGCATGAGTGACTGGTGCCTCCTGAGTCGGGGGGGGGGCACCAGCAGGGCACGACCTGGGGGGTGGTCCCCCAGCAGCCAGCGGGGGGGGTCCCCAATGACCAGGGGGCGGTCCCCAAGCAGCCAACCAGCGACTGGGGTGGGGGGAGGGGGTCCAGCAGCACGGCAGCAGTGAAAGTGCCAGCCGGCAGAGCTGATTTCAGGGGGCACCAGCACTCTCCATGCCCCCCTAGCAGCTGGAGTGCTCGCTGTTGGGGGGGCACCAGTGCTTGCTGTCGGGGAGGGCACGTGCCCCCCTGTGCTTCCCCTACACATCGCCTATGGCCTGAGAAGAGTTGCTCTGTGGCTTCTTCCATTTTTCCATCCTTTTTATAGACAGAGGTTTTAGCTCTTGATTGTCCACTTTGTGTATGGTCCAGTCCCAATTCTGGAAACTTCTGTAAGCACTTGCAGAACAAAATGGGGGCAGGAATGCAGGGATACCCTAGTTTTAAAAAACTGCAGTGGTCCTAACAGTGCCATACCCTGCTTCTGTTTCTCACTCTGAAGTTTTTCATGCATTTGCTTTGACCCTATAGGTCACAGCAACAGCCAGGATGCTAAAGTGACTGCAAATACAGCAGGGCCTCAAATAAAACCCAGGGTCTTTCCAGATGAAGTTCCTGCTGAAAAATTAAGTACAGGCTTACTGGTCAGGTAAGGGGGCTGATCCAATTTCATTCATGTGTAGATGGTCTGTCTTACAAGATGATGCCAGAAGGATTACAAAGTTCAGCTCTTTTTTCAGCATGTGTTTGAAGTTAGGTGATGGTGAAGCATGTCATCATCTTGAGATGATGCAATGAACATGAGAACAGAAAAT
>NW_017729025.1:84373958-84379140 GCF_001723915.1 Gavialis gangeticus | reverse complement strand
TTTTTTCAGCATTCCAACGCAATGCAGCATCAAGAGCTGTTCTGTGCAGTATCTTCCCAGTTTCAGTTCATTTTGGACAATGATGACATACTAAGGCCAATTTTCAACCTGTGGACTTAACAAGGTCATTCAGTCATAGCTCATTACCCATAAGACTAAAACTGAGATCACAGTGGCTACTTCCTATACTCAAGGGTGAATCTGAGAATCCTGGAGTAGAACTGGCACATCCTATCAATGTTCTTGCTATAAAATTTGGTCCATGATGTAAGGGCATTTCTTCTTCATGTGAAGTGCTTAGAAATCCTACAAATAGGGTCCTATCGAATTCATAGTGGAAGTAGAGTGTGCAGTGGCTTCTTTAATCATACATGCTCCCCACCACACACCTTGCCCACTGCTCCCTCCTAATCATCAGGGAAGCTAAAACTGCAGTTTTAAACGTAGAGCTGTTTTTGCCTCCCCACCAGTCAGCAGCAAACAGCAGGGCCATCTGGGACCCCTCAGCCAATCAGTAGTAGGAGGCAAAAACAGTGCCATATTTAAACCCACATTTTTCGCCTCCCTGCTGATCAGGAGCTAGCCACACATGGGGCCTCTCCACCAATGGGGGAGGGGGGCTCATGGGGGGAACCTGCAAGATTAAAGGGGCTACAGCACACCCCACTTCCGGCATGAATTCAGTAGGTCCCTACCTACAAGTTATGAGGTGAAAACATAACCCCTACTTGTCTAGTCCATGTCTGTCCAACTTCTAAGCTGTTGGTGCTGCCCACCAAGTGTGTGGCCTTCAGCAAGAGTTGAACTAGCACAAGCCATGGGCCCTTCCCTGCTGTACTCTGAACATGTGTGGCTCCCACAGGTGACTGGCAGGGGGGCCACGTGCCCCCCCTGAGCTTGACCCCAACTCGGCACCGCTCAAGCTGAGGCAGTTTTTTTGCCGCATGGGCCAGCAGCGTTGGGGGCGGGGGCAGTAAGCCATGGCATAGAAGTATAGGAGTGGATATGAAGCTTTTGGCCCACCCACAAATTGTGCCCCCTCCCCCTGACTCGGGAGGCACCAGTCACCCCTGGTGGCTCCCCTCCTCCACTGCACCAAATGCATGATCCCCCTCAGCTCTCCACCTGCAGACTCCCCTGACACTCAAACTGCACCATCATATCCCTGCCCTGTCCCCCAGAGCAGGCACAGGAAAGTTTAGAGGAGGGAGGAGAAGCTGGTAGACTCCAGCTGCAGCAGGAGTGATCAGGGGAGCAATGGCTAGATGGGAGCTCAGAGCCACAGATTTGACCCTTCATGGTCTGCATGCAGCCCACCGGCCACCAGTTGGACAACTCTGGTCTGGTCTTTTGTTCTGAAAGGGTCCATAAGCCAGAGACCCCTGAAATAAACAGGTTTCTAGAATTCTCTGTTGTGTCATGGAGTGGAAGCCAGAAAAGACCAGGATGATTGTCCCATCCAGCTCTGTGTTTTGTGGGATGGTTCACAAACTCATGCCTGTTAATGGGATTAGAACGGCCAAACTGTAATTTGGGGAGATTTCACTGAATTTTACCAGAGGATTACAAAAATTTGCTTAGAGGTATCAGAATATACCAAATGTCCTGGCCGTACAAATCTTTCTTAAGTACTATGTATAATCTACACTGACTCCATGCTGCTCTTGAGGCTGCTGCTGAAATTTAAACTCTGCCCACCGTTCCTACGGGCACACTCCAAACCTGGTAATATGATACTGCTCAGGTGATGATGCTTCCCATCCAATCACAAAATCTGTTTGTGTGTTTGCTATGATGAGTGATGATAATGAACTATTGCTGAAATTTAATTTGAAATAAAGTATCAAACCCAACATAATGGGATGGGTAGCATTCTACAGAGTTATTGCTGTTCTGTGTTATGTTCTGTCCATGTTAATGCACATTTCTTTATTCTCTTCTCCGGCTCCAACTAGTAGTTATTTTGCTGTTGAACTAGATGCAAGATTTACTTCTTACAGAAAACTTGAATGAAACAACTTATTTCATGCCTGACTTGTCAGTGTTTTTGGTGTTGCTATATGTTGACAGGAGAACTCCTTCCTTCAAAGTCAAACCAGAGAAAGCATCTGCAGATGCTCACAGAGAACTGGAGAGAGATACCCAAGGGTTTATAACAATGCAGACCTCCAACTCCACCTATTATCCAACAGATGCTGGTAATAAAGAATTGCTTCCATGTGCATGCAAAAGAAAGTGCTTAACTTGAGAAAACAATGCTTAAAAATATAGGAGGAGTACAGTAACATGCGCCACAGTACTCATCCATTTCCTTCTGCATTATCTCAATCCAACGCTTTTTTTTTTACTTTCTCTGGGAATTTCTTGGTACATTTTGATTTAATCCCCTTCCCAGAAACACATTTGAGTTGCTTATTGCATTTTTTACAAACTATAGATCTGCTGGTGTTCTCTGTTTACTCCTGCTGTACTTTTCTGATTATTAAGCCTGTGAAATACGAGAGTGGGGGCTAGGTTGGAGCCCAAGAGCTACAAACTAATGCATGTGGCCTGCAGGATGCCAGTTGGACAACCTGGTTTAACTCAGTGGGCGCCAGATTTTTTGGCAAGCATGCCCCAAATTATCCTGAACCCTCCCTGAGTTCCACTCCAATCTGTTTCCCCTGTCTAGTCAGCTACTCTATTTTCTGCTTCCTGCCCTATCTGTGCTGCCTGTCTCCTGCCTGATATGCTGCATGAGATGCACAGAGGTTGCCCGTGTCCCTTGTGACATGTGCTAAAGTTTGGCCACCCTTGTTTTAGACAGTCACATGAAGAGGCAGCTTAGGCACCTCAGATTCAGCTATGAATCATGGTTTCACTTAGGCACTTAGCTCAAGGTTGCTGTGTTTCCTCAGGAAAGATGGTTGCACTTTGGTGACAGATGAAACATTAATATAATGCTATGGGGTCCTTCTGAACTCTGAACATGAATGAGGACCTACCCATATTATTCCTTAAAGCAGGGGCTGGCAACCTACAACCCATGGGCCAGATCCATTGGATCAGGCCTACAGATGTGGGGCTTTGTTGGCATTCAGTGGCAGGGGGCTTCAGTAACAGGCACTCACCCCATGCTTCAGCACAGACCAGCACCAGCAGCAGGTGCTCTCCCCATGCCCAAGTGGGGCAAGAGCCACCTACCTGCCTCTGATCCAGGGTGAGTCATGCCAGGCCACAGCTGGAAAAGTCTGCCTACCCGTTCTATAGTTTGTAACCCAGTGACTCTATCCCTGGCCGTGCTACCTAACACTCTTCCCCACTCCTGCAACTATTCCAGAGGTCTTTCTTACCCTAATAAAGGACAAACAGAAACTCTGAGTCAAGCAAAAGATGCTTATATAGCTGGGGAAAGAACAAAGTTAATTGATAGTACTAATTGCGTAGGGCTGATAACAGACTGCATTTGTGAATGAATTGCATCCAACTGCAAATAATTTTGTAGGGGCTGATTACCAGGACTTGAAATGAGAGGGATACATAGTATATAGTCCCATTTACTAAAATGAAAATGAACATTTTAAACTAACATAACAAATGGACCCAAGGAAAGGAGATGTCTCCTACTCAGAGGTCTCCATATAATAATTACAGATAGATCCATGGATGTATCAATGTGAGCAACATTTACAGGGTCTCTGCGGTCTTTGATTTTTACATATTAAAATCCTATTTTATATTATAGGTGTTCCAGTACTCTGTAAAGCAGATTATCCTGATAACTACATATATCCAATTTTGGCCTCACCAGTCATATTTAGTGGTGTCTTGAGCCATCATTAATCAATCATTGGCTATCATTGTAAAAACTGGGGAAGAGCAGAAGCTCAGGAATACAATCCAGGTGTCTGCATTCTCCCTTTAAAAAATTAAGAAACAGGGTTGAATCTACATTCACAAAAATCTAATGGAAGACTGGAATAATTAGAAAACATATTAGGATTTGAAGGATGAGAGTTGGAATAGACATCTCTAATAACATACTATCTGCATTAGGTCCCTTGTTCTCATTATAGCATTGACTTTTCTCACAGTTCTTAAATTTCTACAGCTGAAAAGTTTGCCAAATGTGTAAATTACTGATTTTGTCATGTGTTCCACATTGCTTCAGCAAAGCTGCTATGTGGTACAGCATCAATGCCTTAAAAAGCATGCAATTCACTTTAGAGCAGATAGTGCTACACAGGGAAGTCTTTCTCTTCTCCGGCATAGTTAATAGAAGTAAAAAGTACTGCTACCTCAGCTAATGGCACAGGCTTGAATTTTGCCTTTGGAAATTTTGTAGGGCTGTGCAAAGCTTTGGTAGCTGATTTGATTTTAGAGGAGATTTGGCCTGATCGAGAACCGAATCACCAAATCCAAATCAAATTGGGAGATCAAGTAAATGCTCCGAATCTGTTTGAAGCATCCAAATCAATTAGGAAAAACTTTGGTAAAAGATTCAGCTGATTCAGAGATTTGGCCATAGACTAAACAGGCAGCTGACAGCTGCCTTCAGCTGGTAAGCCTGTTAGGGTTGGGGAAGGAGGGAAGGAAGGGGCATTGGGGTGGGAGGGATTGTTGCTGGAGCTGAGGCTGGAACAAGCTGCCCAGCCGGGACAGTGGGCAGTGTCACTCAGGGAGAGGGGCAGGGGAGGTGTAGGATGCAGGTGCAGCACCGCTGGGAGTGGGGGCTATGCCCTGCTGCTGCTTGCCTAGCCAGGGCAGGATGCATGTGCAGCTCGCTCCAGGCAGAAGGGGGCAAGCAGCAGCAGAGCATAGCCCCCACTCCCAACATTGCCACACCTGCATCCCACACTCCCTGCGCCAGCTGACAAGAAGCAGAAGGGCATAGCCCCCACAGCTCCCCACGCTGGGGCAGAGACAGGCATAGTGGGAGGAGATGTGGGAGAAGCCCCCATGGCTGCCCCACCTGGCCCAGCTTCCCATCACTTTAAAAAAAAAAAAAAAAAAGCCCCACACTCACCAACTGTAGAAGCAGTGATTGGGGCCTCTGAGCACTGGTGGCTGAGCCCCCCTGCGCACCGTGGGGCAGTGGGGTTTGCCCCCCCACCTGGCACCCGCGTGACAACTGGCCCATGGCACAGGTACAGCACAGCTCAGCAGGGCACTGCACACTGTCTGGGAGCTGGGGCCACTGTGG
>NW_017729025.1:84360159-84368958 GCF_001723915.1 Gavialis gangeticus | reverse complement strand
GAAGCAGTGATTGGGGCCTCTGAGCACTGGTGGCTGAGCCCCCCTGCGCACCGTGGGGCAGTGGGGTTTGCCCCCCCACCTGGCACCCGCGTGACAACTGGCCCATGGCACAGGTACAGCACAGCTCAGCAGGGCACTGCACACTGTCTGGGAGCTGGGGCCACTGTGGCTGAGTGGTGCTAGGCTCTGGCTGGCATGTGGAGCTGCCCCAGCTCCCAGGTAGATCAGACAGGGAGCTGGGAAATCCGGTTAAATTCCCCAGCTCCACATTCAATTTCTCAGCTCCTGGTTCAATTCCCCCAGGAACTGGGGCAGCTCCAGCAGTCAGCTGGAACCCAGCACCACTCAGCCACAGTGGCCCCAGCATGCAGCACCCTGCCGAGCCATGCTGCAGCTGTGCCACGGGGCAGCTGCTATGCAGGTGCCAAGAGGGGGTGCTGATCCTTGCTGCCCCCCTCTTCCCTGTGTTGCGTGGGGGTGCCCTGCCACCAGTGCCCCCAGTTGCCATTCCTGCATCCAGTGAGTATGGGACTTTTTTTTTTTTTAAGTGCCAGGAGGCTGGGCCAGGCATGGGATGGAGCCAGGCAAGGCATCCATGGGGGCTTCTCCTGCAGTTCCCCATGACACAGGAGAGGCAGGCACAGCCGGAGGAGCCACAGGAGAACCTGCAGTCATCCGGCTGTGCCTACCTCTCCCCGGCGGATCCGAATCGGCACCAAATCTTTCGAAGCTGATTCGGCTGAATCGAATGGGGACAGTGATTCAAATCCCCAAATTGAATCACTGTCCTCTGAATCAGACGAATCCAAATTGAATACTTCCCTATTTGCACAGGCCTAGAATTTTGCTCCGTTTAGTTTCAGCAGTGGGCTATATCTCATGAAGAAGCTTCCCAGACTTAAGAGGATTAACGTATTATATTAATTTCCCTTGTTGTCTGTTAAACAGGTTCTCAGCCCTCTGAACTTCAAGCTTATACATCCTAATTTTCACCAGCTATTAGCAATGGGAAGGCATAGGAGAGTTTAGACTTAAAAAGATGTTGGCAGTAATGCCATGAAACTGGTTTTCTCAGTTTCGTTGAACCCTGGTGTGAAGCTGAGCCCCTGCTCAGAATTCTGGTGTTCCCCTTCCCAATAGAAAAATAATGCATCACAACTTCTCTTTCAGGATCCAAGCATGAAGACCATATCATGAAGAAAAATTCCTCATTGAGTCATCCAACCTCAATGCAATTGGATCCAGAGCTCAAAACAAAGAAAGAGAAGCCAGAGAAAGAAAAGAATGTCTTTAAAAAGTTTTTTACATTTAAGTAAGAGCAGAAAAATAGAAGAGAGCTCTTCAGTATTCCGAATTAGGCATTCTTTTTCTTTTCACAACACCCTATTGCCTTGAAGTCAGAGATGACTCTGAGTAAGAGAAATATCTATTGGGCAAAGATAGTGGTCAGGTATTCAGATCAGAAACAATGCTCAGAAGAAAACAGTCAAAATATGAAGAAATGGTACTTGGGTGATCCATGCATCTGATTCTGCCAGGCCCATAGACAGCTTTTTTCTAAATTGTATGCATTTGGTTTGAGAAAGTAATATGAGATATATACCTTGTCTCCAGTGATGGTCAGTGATGCCAGATTAGATACTGTGATGATGATAAATGTCTGTAAGGGACCAACATGGGATATGGCCAAATTCATATCCCCTCACTATAGAAGCAGCAATTTGATCTCCAGTCTTCATAGATGCAGTGCTTACTGCACTATCTATTTCCCTGAAAGTATTTGTCTTACCACTAGGTTCTAATGTTGTAAAGCAGGTTGTAGCTTGTAAAATAAACAGTTGTGTCAAATGCATAAGCTTTGTCTTCAGTGTGAGACCCTGCAAAATCAGAAGATAGGCAGATAAAATTCTAGCTGTCCATACTGGGAACAGGGGAAATGAAAAGGGAAAAGGGAAGATTCTTTCCTAACAAACGTGAACTTCCAAGTGTTGTCGATTTTTACAGAGATTTCCATCATCCTACCAAATATAAACACCTCAAATGCCATAGGAGTTAATAATTATGGTATAAACAGGGTTTTTTTCTGTATTTTCATGATCCTTGGTTTCTATATAAATAATTTTTTAACAATAAAAATGAAGAGGTGTCAGACTGATTTGAAACATAGGAGGTAGCCAAAATGGAAGGCATCAGTGAAAGTGATGCATGCTTGCAGGAAGGGTTGCCTGCAAAACTTACCAGGTAAAGTTAAAACTTCTCAATGAGAGTCTCTGATGCTGTTTCAGAGGAGATGCATTCACCCATTTGTATTGGGCAAATAGGCCATAAGCAGGGGAAGATATACATGTTAGTATTTCATATCATCATATGGTACTTACTGCTGTGGGATGAAAGCCCTGAAAAGAGAGAGTATGGTAAGGAAAATGCAAATGTCACTTTGAGCTACATACAGCACTGTTGCATCTCTAACAAGAATGTTAATACTTCTAAGTTATAAGCACTTGTGCTATGTGCTTTGATGATAAAACCTGTGGAAGTACTCTCTCATCGTCATTGTTAATAACTTTAAAATGTTTTCTAATAAAAAACCTCTCAGATTTTTAAAGTCAATTCACTTTAAACTTCTTGTTCATCCTTTAATATAAAGTTTAATGCAAAATAAGTTCCACAGTTGTATTTAAATAAAATCAACCAGTTGTAAAATCAGTTGTCTAAATTCTTAATAGATTTATTCCAAAACTGTTTCTATCCTGCCCATTGTTAACTATTGGAAAAGACTTGCATCTCAAGGGATGATAAGGTCCATAACCTTAAGGTTCTATCATAGACCTGAATGAAATGTTTATGATTAGAGAGCAAAAAACTGGATACAGAATGTAAAGTTGGAATGACAGTATGTAAAGTGGGAACATCTTTATGAAAGATGCTTTCAGAGGACATATCCATAAGCAAAAGGCAATTTAGGTCAAGTTCACAGAGGGTCTCAAGAAGCATTCCTGCACCTAAATCCTAGGAGCCCAGTTCTGAGAATGGAATTCACAAACACTGGTTAGGCTTCTGTGGCCACATCTATATGAGTCACTGACTGCACAGTAGCCAGATACTACTGCACAGTAGGGGTGTGTGAAGCTTCAGTCCACAATTCGATTTGGAGAAAATTCGGCCTGATTTGGAGACTGAATCACCAAATCTGAATCAAATTGGGAAAAGAAAAAAACCCTATGAGTCGATCTGGAGGCTCTGAATGATTCAGAAATGGTTCAGACATTAAGAAGGCAGTCTTTCAGGGGAACAGAAACTAAGAAGAGGGAGGGGGGAGCAGGGGAGGGGAAACTGACATCTCTAGCTGGCCAGTGACTGTGATCTTCCCCTGAGTCCCCTTCCAATCACAGTGCTCTTGGGGAGGAACATAGAAACAGCATATAGGCCTCTGTCCAATGTCTTTCTGTGCTTTTTGTGAGATGTTTCTGCCTGAGCAACAATATCTGAAAGGTACTGGACTGGCATGGCTTCCTACCTAGTTAGTCCCCTGCTACTTTCTGTTCTTGGAAAGGATTGGATATAGCTTACTAACTAGAATCCCTCTACTTATCCCTATCCAATCCATTTTTTTCAATTTAGGATTGTTCCTGGTTGGGTTTTTTTTCCAACACTTTAAAAAAATAAAGCTGTGTTTTCCCTGGCAGTGTGATCCGTTGCTGTTCAGGGGAGCACATGCATGACACACACACACACACATCCATCATAGAAAAAGTCAGATATTATTACAACACAGAAGTCAGACACTCGTAAAAGAAGAAGAGATTATATATAGTTGTATTAGTTATAGTTGCAGACAGACTAAAGACAACACAGAAGAAGTCAGATAGAGATTCAAATTAACACAACACAGAAGTCAGGCAGTCATAGAAGAGATATTATTTTAGTTATACACACAACAGTAAATGCAACACAAAAAGAAATCAGACACAGTCAAACATCAGCGAAGAATAAGATGACGTATATTATTAGTTAGTTACACACACACACACACATTTTCCAGCACAGGAAAGATTAATATGAAGTGTGCAGGAAAGGCAGGTGCCAGGTCTTTTGGCAGGAGAGGGAGAATGGGTAGGGGGAGAGCTAGAGCTGCAAGTCCCCCTTCCCCACATAGATGCATCCTCTTTCCTGGCAGTGGGAGTAGTAATTGTCCCTGCACCAC
The DNA here is from genome assembly GCF_001723915.1 of Gavialis gangeticus. Taxonomy (NCBI): domain Eukaryota; kingdom Metazoa; phylum Chordata; order Crocodylia; family Gavialidae; genus Gavialis; species Gavialis gangeticus. The sequence goes on along the minus strand of NW_017729025.1, from coordinate 84,364,754 downwards.
CTCCCCTAACTCCAGAAATAGGCACCAGCAGCAGAATGACAGTCTCCTCCACCCCAATTTCAACTCCCAGCATGAGCCTCCCACTGCCAGAGGAGGAGCTGGATCTGGAACCAGGGGACCTGAGTGCCTTAGCTAAAGAAATTCTGGAAACTTAGGGAGAATCTGAGTTTGTGCTCCACACCCCTCAAAGTTCCCCTACACCCAAGTCTCCTTGTCAAGAAGGCACCTCAGAGGAGGTTGTGGAGGCAAGTGGTTCAGCTGAGTCAGCTCCTCCTGTTGTTGTGCCTCTGCCTGCTGAGGAGGGGGATAAGGCAGGATCCCCACCCTCAACCCAGAAGCGGGGGAGTAGTGTAGTGTGGGATCATTTTGAGGTGGCAGATGATCCCAGGTTTGCTATTGGCTGATCTGCCTTCAGCAGTGCTGGCAAGGACAAGGAAGTAAAACACTTCAGCACCACAGCGATGCTGCTGCATCTGAGGAGGTGTCACCCCCTTGCCCTTCTTCCTCCTCAGCCTGGCACCAGTGGAAGCATGCCCAAAGGGAAGTCCCCCACTTGCTGCAAAGCCCCCATCCCCACAAAGCAGAGGCAGGTCATTCTGGAGCAGTGGGGGAAAGCCGCAGACAAAGTGGGGCGCATTGCAAGGGCAAGCGAAGTCACCCAGAGCATTGGGGAAATACTTGTTCTGGATGGCCAGCCCTTCTCCTTAGTTGAGCAGCCAGGGTATCAGGTAGCTTATGGCCCCAACCTACCAATTGCCCACATGCACCCCCCCCCCTTTAGCAGGACGGTGGTGCCCTCCTTTTATGAAGCATTCAGGGAGTACTTGAGGGAGGACCTGCACAAGGCAGGGCCACAGGTAGCCTTACACTTCACCTTAGACACCTGGAGCCGCCAGAGCAGAGATCACACTTACCTCTCCCTCACAGGGCACTGGTGTGACCAGTCAGGCCGTCGGTGGGCTCTCCTTCAAGCCAAGGTGATGGATGAGTCCTACATGGCAAGGGAGATCATGGTGGCCATGAACCACATGGTGCAGGGGTGGCTCATTGGGCAGGGCAAGCTCACCCAGGGGTACATGGTCACCGACAACAGGGCCAATATGGTCAAGGCCATCCATGATGCCAACTTGGTTGGCATCCACTGTGTGGCACAAAAGCTGCACCTCATAGCCAGGGATGCCTTGGAGGGGGACAGGGCTGCTGGTGATGGTGCCATCACTACCACCCAGCTCATTTCCAAATGCAGGAAGGTAGTGGGCTACTTCCACCACAGCATCAATGGGGCAAGATGCTGCAGGAGAAACAGGAAAAGCTGAGCATCCCACAGCACAAAATCATGCAGAATGTAGAGACTCAGTGGAACTTCACATACATGATGCTCACGAGCTGGTGAAGCAACAGAAGGCCATCCATGAGATAGCCTTGCTTGGGGAGATCGGGATCAGCGGCCCCTTAACAGAGTTGAGTGGGGTACCATTTCCCAGATCTTAGTGGTCCCCCAAGCCCTTCCTTGAGGCCACTGAGACCCTCAGTGCTGGTGATGCCCTCCTTAGCCAGGTGATCCCCATAGTGAGGGAACTGGAGAACAAAATGGAGAAGTTCCAGGGGATCAATGTTCCTGGCTGAGGCAAGCTGCTGTCACCAGACATGCAGGCACTGGTGAGGCAGCTAAAGGAGGCCATCAGGAAATGGCTGGATCTCTTGTGGTCCGGTATGGTCCACATGCTGGCGGACATGTGTGACCTGAGGGTGAAGGGGAGCATGTACGCTGGCAGCACCAAAACTCTCAATCACTGGATGGAGGTGCTGGTCAACAGAGTCAGGGCGGCAGAAGAGCAGAGGCGAAGAGATGTGGAAGAGGAGGCTCCACTCCCGTGCCAGCACTCCCAGCACCAGCCAGCCACTGCCAATGTGGGCCAAGGGCATGACTTCAATATTGGGGTCAAGATGCAACAGACCCCAGCCTTGGGCAAGTAGCCCCGAGGCTTCAGTGGCTACCTAGCTCGCCGAGGACATGGAGTTGCTGGACTGCGACCCCCATGGCCTATTGGGCAACCCACAACCAGATGTGGCAACATCTGGCCACTGCTGCCCAGAAACACCTGTCCTGTCCACCAATCAGTGTTCCAAACAAGGAGATGTTCAACATTGCTGGGGATGTTGTGACACCCCACCTGCACCTGCTTGGAGCCAGGCTTAGTGGAGCAGCTGGTGTTCTTGAAGGTGAACCTCCCACTGCTGGGGTTCCCCAAGCTCCACCTGCAGACAGAGTGAGTGCCACCCTCCTCACTCCATCCACACCTATTTCTATTTTATTTTTTTAACCAATTAATGCCCTGCTCTCAGAGCTGGAGAGGGAACTCACTGCATCACCAGCCAGCAGGGGAAGAACATGCATCTGCTGAGCTTCCATGCCAGAATGAACTTGAAGGTATGGACTAGGGCTATGGGGAAGGAGGAGACCCCAGGTCCTGGGCATGACCACTAAACCTGCACTCTGCCAGGGTCAGAAGACCTGGTGGGACTGCTGGTGGCACAGCAGCCCCAGGAAATGCCAGGACCAAGAATCCCCCTGGTGAAAGGCTCCAGCCACCACACTCATGCACACAGTCCTGGCTGGGGAAAGCCCAGACCTGTTACATCTTTGACAGTCCTGAGGCTTGCTGGTTGCAGTCAATTGTGAGGCTCCAGGTGAACTTAGCTTAGCTGCCTAGGATGCCAGCTTTCAGGTTGAAAAACCCTTTGTCAGGCTTTGGAAGCACCTCCAGTTGGTGTGTGTGTGTGCTGTTCCTGGAGGGAAGGAATAGTAAAGAAGCCAGAGGCTGGCGTGCAATGCAGGCAAGAAACCTGCACCAACTGCAGGTGCCTCCTCAGCTTGACAAAGGGTTTTTCAACCTGAAAGCTTGCTAGGATATATTTCTGTAACTATTTAGTTGGTCTACTAAAAGATACCAGATGGACCCAAAGCACCTTGTCTGCCAGTGTCATGTCCTTAGACCAGCACTCCTAGCACCTGTCCTCGGTTAGCTGACCGGAAGGACACAGGGCCCTGGACACACCTAAGCCCCAGGCCTGGGGCTGGCAGGGACAGCTCTCTGGCCAGTGCTGGAAAAGAGGCTCCTGCAGGAAGGGAAAGAAAGGCTCTGTGACAGTTTGTCTGCCTGAGATGCTGTTGGTGCTACTGTGCTGCAGTGCACTGCTTACCTGTTGTTATTTAAAGTGGTGGACCGGGATGAGGCTGTAGGGAAGGAGGAGCCTACATTGGGACATGCTACCGTGTTGTGTAGGGGCCGCAGTGCCAGTGAGGGCACCCCTTAACACACACAGTGTCACCCATGTCATGAGTTTTGCTTGTCAGCAGTCTGAGGAGCAGTTTCCCAGAAACCCCTGCACCTATCTCCTTAAAACTTAGCAGGACTCATGCCCTCAGGACCAGCTACTATTCCTGCTGTTTTCATCCAAATCTGCCTTAACACACACGATATGAGTTTAGCTTTCAGCAGTTTGAGGTACAGTTTCCCAGAAACCCCTGCATCTATCTACTTGAAACTTAGCAGTCTTCATGCACTCAGAAGGGACTACTATCCTCACAATTTTAATCCAAATCAGCCACAAATTGACAAAGTTATAGGTATTTCAGTGAGTCCCAATTATAGTCTATGGCTGAATCTCCGAATCGGCACTGAATCTTCTGAAGCCAATTTGGCAGCATCAGTTCAGGACAGTGATCCAAATCTCTGAATTGAATCACTGTCCTCTGAATTACCTGTCCTCAGGCCGCAGTTGGAGTACCGCGTCCAGTTCTGGGCGCTGCACTTCAGGAGGGATGTGGACAACATGGAGAGGGGCCAAAGGAGGGCCACCCGCATGATCGGGGGCAGCAGGGCAGGCCCTACGAGGAGAGGCGGCGGGACCTGAACCTGTTCAGCCTCCACAAGAGAAGGCCGAGGGGGGATCTATGGCCTGTTACAAACTAGTCAGAGGGGACCAGCAGGCACTGGGGGAGTTCCTGTTCCCCTGAGCATTCCCAGGAGTGACTAGGAATAACGGTCACAAGCTGGCAGAGGGTAAATTCAGATTAGACATCAGGAGGTGCTACTTCACTGTCAGGGCGGCTAGGAGCTGGAACCAACTTCCAGGAGAAGTGGTGCTGGCTCCTACCCTGGGGGGTCTTTAAGACAAGGCTAGACGAACACCTCACCTGGGTCATTTGACCCCAGTACTCTTTCCTGCCATGGCAGGGGGTCAGACTTGATGATATGCTCAGGTCCCTTCTGACCCTACCTACTATGAAACTATGAATCAGCCAAATCCAAATCCAAATTGAATATTTCCCTATTTGCACAAGCCTACTGCGCAGTAGCATCACGCAACAAAACCCATGATGCTACTGCGCAGTACTATTAAACTACTGCACAGTAGTGCAGTGGTGGACCGACAAGGGCAGGGCAGGATGGGGGCGGAGCTAAGAGACTCAGAGTTCAAGGGGTTGAATTGGAAAGGTAAAGGCACTGGAAATCTTTTAAGTTCTGGAAATCTTTCAAGTTCTATCCACAGAAGAAAATCCATCCTCTTGAGACTCTGCTCTCATCAGA
>NW_017729025.1:84359044-84360098 GCF_001723915.1 Gavialis gangeticus | reverse complement strand
GGGGGGGGGGGGGGGGGGGGGGGGGGGGAGGGGGGTGGGAGGGCACTGGCTGGACCCTTCAAAGTTCTTATTGCACGATGTGACTAAGTATTGCTATGAGAAGGATGGGGGGAGGAGGGGGTGGGCACAAATGTAAGCTTTGGCCCCCAGCTGCCAGAGACCCACGGTACGTCACTGCAGTGGTATCATGAAAAAGGCATCCTTCAGCACTACTACTTGTTTATAGGAGTCCTAAATGACTACACAGTAACAACTACACAATCAATATCTTGCATAGATGCAGCCTGTGTTCCCTAAACAGTGAATGGGAGAAGTTAGGTGCCTAGAAGTAGGGTGTACCACAGCCGGATCACTTCAGAGGGAAATACCTGAAATAGACCATAGAAAATGCTGGAGAGAAGGATGTGCTTGAAGTCCTGCCTTTTGGCTTAGGGGGTTACCTGCAGCCTTGTTATGGGATTCACAGCCTGAAACCCTCACCTAGACTTAGCCAAACCCTTGCATATGGGTAACTGCCTCACTTTCTTTTCTTAAGAGATGGCTGGAGGCAAAATATGATGATGGTGACTTTTTGCTTAGGAGCATTCGCCCAGGAAGTAGGAGAAGGAATACTCTGCACTGGTCCGGACCTGCAGGGAGAAAACCAGGAAAGCCAAGGCTGCACCTGAAGTCCAACTACCTACAAGTATCAAGGAAAATAAAAAGTCCTTTTTAAGATACGTGGGGAGCCAGAGGAAATGCAAGAGCAACATTGGGCCCCTGCTAAACCATATGGGACAACTGACAACCAATGTCCAGGAAAGAGCCAACTTGCTAAATGGGTATTTTGCATCGTTTTTTCACCGGTCCCAAGGGGCGCCACTGCCCATTACAGGACAGGAACGCCTGGATGAGGATGATTCCTTACCCTCCATCAGTGCTGACCTTGTGAAGGAACACCTTGAGAGGCTGGACACCTTCAAGTCAGCCAGCCCAGACAGTTTACACCCCAGGGTACTCAAGGAGCTGGCTAGCATCATAGCTGGCACAGATCTTCGAGAACTCGTGGCGCTCC
>NW_017729025.1:84353812-84354044 GCF_001723915.1 Gavialis gangeticus | reverse complement strand
TGATGATATGCTCAGGTCCCTTCTGACCCTACCTACTATGAAACTATGAATCAGCCAAATCCAAATCCAAATTGAATATTTCCCTATTTGCACAAGCCTACTGCGCAGTAGCATCACGCAACAAAACCCATGATGCTACTGCGCAGTACTATTAAACTACTGCACAGTAGTGCAGTGGTGGACCGACAAGGGCAGGGCAGGATGGGGGCGGAGCTAAGAGACTCAGAGTTCA
>NW_017729025.1:84343477-84348812 GCF_001723915.1 Gavialis gangeticus | reverse complement strand
AAGGCTGCACCTGAAGTCCAACTACCTACAAGTATCAAGGAAAATAAAAAGTCCTTTTTAAGATACGTGGGGAGCCAGAGGAAATGCAAGAGCAACATTGGGCCCCTGCTAAACCATATGGGACAACTGACAACCAATGTCCAGGAAAGAGCCAACTTGCTAAATGGGTATTTTGCATCGTTTTTTCACCGGTCCCAAGGGGCGCCACTGCCCATTACAGGACAGGAACGCCTGGATGAGGATGATTCCTTACCCTCCATCAGTGCTGACCTTGTGAAGGCACACCTTGAGAGGCTGGACACCTTCAAGTCAGCCAGCCCAGACAGTTTACACCCCAGGGTACTCAAGGAGCTGGCTAGCATCATAGCTGGCACAGATCTTCGAGAACTCGTGGCGCTCCGGTGAAGTGCCCAAAGACTGGAAGACCAATGTGGTGCCTATCTTCAAGAAGGGGAGGAAGTGCTATGTGCTTGTGAGGTGCCCAAAGACATGTTCCACCATCACCCTAGAGCTAATTAAACAATAACCAGTCATTTCCTAGCATCCAGGTGCTCTGAACCAGAAGAGAATTGGAAGGAACTGGAGTTCCCATACCGAGAGCTCTCACGGCAATGCTGCTCCCCACTTTCTGGGAGATCATTCTGGAGCTGTGGAAAACCCTGGTGCTGTGCTCCCTGCCAAGCTATCCAGCAATGTCATGGGCATGAGTAAATCTCCCCTAGTGCTCCAGGACACCTTGTGGTACTATCAAGATGCTTATGTAATGTGCGCTATAAGAGGGGAAGGCTATACTGGCCAAGGTAAGTCTGCACTACATCTCTGGGGCAGCATTCAGCTATACTGCCTTACACCAGCTTAGTGTTTTAAGTTCTGTTCAGAAATCATCCATAATATCTATTTTGAGGAACATTATTAAAGCACAAGCTATAAAGTCTGTCCTCCTCCCCACTCCCCCAGTTCAAGGTAACATCTTTCAGTGCATTCATGGGTAAACGAAAACCAGATTTCACGTTCTGTATGTTTTCTTCAGCAAAGAGGTGTGAAGAAGAATTTTCCTCTTTTATTTTTGTTATACTAAGCATTTCTTCATAGCACCTATTAAAAATACCTGGCACATCATGTTATAGTTAGTGCATTTGTAGAGGAAACATTTCCTACGTGTGAAAATGGCATTACTGTTTTCTCAATGTTGTGATATGAAACCAAGCTGTGCAAGCTGAGTTTCCATAGAAAAGAAAGAATATTAGCTTATGTCTCAGTCACTGTAAATATTAAATACGTAAAAATTTGTTGTGTGTTCAGATGACTTGGCTCTTGTTAAGTTGGTGATGTTATACTGTAATTTCAGGACTTATTTCAGGACTCAGTTCGACCCAATAAATTTCATCCATTTTTCTCTCTCAGTCAATATTGCATACTTTTTCCAGAAGAGCTCCAAGTACTTTTACTCACTCTTCACAGCTCATTTCATTCACCACTGAAATGGAAGCAATGGAATGGAACCGTGGGGTTGAAAGGTGACAGCATTTCTAGGCCCAACTGTTTCAGTGAATGGAGAGGAGGAGTACTGTAATCTCTCTGCTAAATGTCAAGGGGAATATTGGTAGGCAGAGTGTAGTTACCCAAATTAGAAAATTGGCCACAATATTCACCTCCTGTATTGCCTGATATTCAGTGTTGGGATTCCACTAACTTTCAGAGGCTCTCAGCCCCTCTGAAAATCAGCTCTGATGTCTAGGTTGTTTCATCTTTCACAAGCTGAAAAATATCTTGTGGCAATGAGTGCCACACTTTTTCACATAGCATGTAATTAAAGTACAGAACTCATTGCCACAAGATGTCATGAAAACTGAGTTTAACCAGGTTCAAAAAGAGATTGGACAAATTCTTGGACAGAAGGTGCATCAGAAGCTATTGAGCATGGGATTTAGAGGTATAGCCTCTGAATCAGAACTTCCTAGACCTTAAATGCTTCAGGCTGCAAGTGAGAGTGGAACAGTGGAAAAAAACCCTCTTCATACCCAGGTCATTCTCCCTTTTAGCATCCGCTCTGCCACTGTGCGCCACAAGATACTGGACAAGCCGGACCTATGGTAGGGTTGGGCAAAATACAGCCCACAGGACAGATCCAACCCACAAACTGATTGGTTCTGGCCTGCAGGCTGGCACCCACCAACTAACTGCATTGCTACCAGCTGCATTCTACCCACTCTAGCCACCTGGCATGATGAGTAGCCACCTGCAGGTAGTGGAGTATGTGGAAGACAGCTGGGAGCTGGAAGTGAAGCTGGAGCTGGAGCCCCACATGCTGGAGCAGGAGCCACCCAGCTGCAGTTTCTCCCCTACCTGGCTGGGTATATGGTGCTGGGCTTGTGTCCCTAAGGCCACAGCCCTTTTCTACACTACCTGCTGTCTGGAGCAACACAGCAGAGTAGAAGGAAGAGAAACCACTGGGAGCAGGGGAAGCTGAGCAGCACACAAGCAACTGCAGCAGTAGCCCTGTGTGTGGTGGCTTGGGCCAGGGCAGGGGCAGACGGGAACATGGCACAGACTGCCTTGGCCAGGCACAGGCAGAGCTCAGCCCCATGTGGAGTTCCTTGTGGGTAACTGCAGGCCAGATGTGTGACATGGACTGCACCAGCACCACGCAGGCAAGCTCTGCTGCATGCACACCTGCTCTCCCACTCCTACCGCCAGCTGGTTCCCAGGACCTTGTGTGCAGGCAGCCTCCCACACACACACCCCTCTCCCACACATCTACACACACAAGAGTAAGACTTTATGTTGAGCTATTATGCAGTCACGTCTATACATACTACTCAAAAAAATAAAATCAAGACAAAAATTATTCTATGAAATAAAATTAAAATATGTTGTAGTAGGTGTTTGAGTTTTAGTATATGTTTTTTATCTATAATGTGTTAAAAATTGTATCTTCTAAAAGATTTTGTGTGTGCAGCCCTCGACAGCACACCAAAATTCATTAAGTGGCCCACCAGCCAAAATCATTGCCCAACCCTGACCTATAGTCTAACCCAGTAAATGGCAGTTCTTATGTTTTTAAATCAGGACATTACCAACTGTAAGAGGTTAGGGCTTTTTTGTCAGGTATCAGCCATGTTGGGCCATTAGCTCAGTATTTACTGAACCAGCACTACCGTATTTCTTGCATTTATGCAGGGAGTTGGACCAGATAACCCTTTGGGCCCCTTGAAACCCTATGCTTTTATGATTTCCTGAAGCACTCACTTGGGATTTCTTTGCAGGGCTCCTGCTAACTGCTGACCAGGGCCCACCCTGTTAGTTAATAAGATCACAGCCTGAGGCCACAAAATTGCATTTTTCTTTTAATAACCCCTTTCCAATGCTAAGGTAAATTAAAACAGGCAAGGTAAGAAATGCACAGGCAAAATTTCATTTCATACAGTGCAATGGCTCATCAGGTGGGCTTCCTGTTAACACAAATATTGTCCAAACATCATAGCCTCTAGTTCACAGACAATGTAGAAATACTGCCTACACATATTCAGCTCTAGAAGTGCTGGCTAGACCTCCTCTCCTGCTCTTTCTCTTCTTTTCCATGGCACTCCGGATACACTGCAGAATCAGGTCTTTGTTATTGAGGATATTGTAGCTGCTCAGATTCACAAGCTTGTCAAAATTTTCAGAAGAATACTGTAATTTTGTAAGATAGTATGGTGACTTGCAGTTTTCCAAATTTACCTTGCCCTCTTTCATTTCACAGACATTGCGCTTCACTCCTGCAAAGAAAGAAATGTCGCTATTATGGACTGAATTTTGAATAAAAAAGACTCAGAACAGTTTGAACCTGGCAGACATAGGTTTTCAGTGGTAAAAGCAGGGAACATTTTCTATTACATTTTGCTAGTCATTAGAGGTGCCTAAGATAAACGGAGCAATCTGATGGGCCAAATGGGATTCTGCCTAACTCTACTGATGTCCTGTAGACCTACAAGGACTTGAAGTTCTTGATCAGTGATTAAAGAAAAAAGTCTCCTTTTTAAAAGCTGACAAGGTTCTTTGGGTAAATCTGATATCTTAACCTTGTCTGCCTATGTCCTTAGATCAACATGGTTACAACCAATACTTTTTAAAAGCTGGATTTAAACTTGTTGAAAAATACAAAATGAAAGGAGGAACAAATACAGCCAGCCAGTTGGCCAATTTTTTTCTCTGAAATAAACAGCCATAAATTTGAAGTAATTCCACTCATTCTAGTAGCTACTCTAGATTGACTCGAGTTTGAGCCAGGTTTAGGTGAGTAGTCCTCTCCTAAACAAATACTATTGACCTATTTCTCAAAGATGCCACATGTAGAAACTAGTGGGGGCTGCTGGTGCTCAACACTGCTACAAAAATTAGGTCCCACAAGTCAAAATCTGCTGTCTGATAAAGTCATGCTATGCCACAGGTGGATACTCAAGAGGCAATGAACAGAATTTAAGCCACTTGCACTTCAAAGAATATACAGTAGGAGGTATCCTACTTATCAATCCAAGTGAGTTCCTTCAGATATCAACTTTTATTTTCCAGATTAACTCCACATCCCAGGTGTGCCAGCCTCCAACATCTCAATGTTCTCTGATGTATCTACCTTACTACTTACTTATTTAGCCTTTGATATCAGAAAATCATCCTTACAACAGATGAGGACTTCAAACATCTTATATCTGTGCTTTTAAAATGTCTAGAGTTACACTTTCTTCCTCTGCTCCCTACCCAGTTACTTGGAGTGGGAAAGCAAACTTCCAAGTTAGTGTAATTTTGTGTGATCCCTGCTACCTATAGTGCTTACCTATAATGTCTGCCTAAGCCACGTGAAAGGTGACTTAGGGCTAAATCCTATTTATGTCATTATATGGACCTAGGTGGAGTAGCAGAACTTTTTTACACTGATGCACAGTTTGAAATTCAGCTCTGGGTGTCAGGTGCCCAAACAGGCAGGCCAGCCTGGACTAATTGCCCAGCTGGCCAAACTTGCCATAAGCTCTAACTGGCAATCCTAGCCAAGCTAATGAACCAGCCAGCCACCGTTAGGGCCTCCTGACTGGCTGCTGGGGATAGCAACCTCCCCATTTAAATCCACCTGAGGATCAAGCAGCAGTACTGACTAATGGGCTGCTGTGGTAAACTGTTCTGCATTGTATGCGCTTGGGTTTCCTGTGTTCTAACCCAGCTTAGCTCTGCCTCTGGAATCTAGCTTTTGGAAACCCAGCTTGGCTTTGGTAACTTGGACCCTTGCTCCAGAACCATGACTTGGCCTGTGACTTGGACTCTGCCTCTGGAATTTCCCAGCTCCTGTCACTCTAGACCT
>NW_017729025.1:84338097-84338477 GCF_001723915.1 Gavialis gangeticus | reverse complement strand
CTCCTGACTGGCTGCTGGGGATAGCAACCTCCCCATTTAAATCCACCTGAGGATCAAGCAGCAGTACTGACTAATGGGCTGCTGTGGTAAACTGTTCTGCATTGTATGCGCTTGGGTTTCCTGTGTTCTAACCCAGCTTAGCTCTGCCTCTGGAATCTAGCTTTTGGAAACCCAGCTTGGCTTTGGTAACTTGGACCCTTGCTCCAGAACCATGACTTGGCCTGTGACTTGGACTCTGCCTCTGGAATTTCCCAGCTCCTGTCACTCTAGACCTCCTCTGATAGTCTGTTCACTAGGCTAGACCACCTATAGCCTGCTCTTTACACTGGGCATGCAAACAGACATAGTTTCATAGTTTCATAGTTTCATAGATTTAGGGT